>NW_026652281.1:135824270-136226944 GCF_009828535.3 Hylobates moloch
TGTCTCTTTCTATCCCAGTCTACAAAACACTAACCCTTTAGCGAACTCTTCCTATCTTTCCCATTTATTATTTACTGCACTTTTCCTTGAACTCTTATCTTGATATATGCATGTGTTTATATATACAGCTGGGCAGGTATATACATAGGCAAATCACCCCAACTAGTCAATGCATCCGTTGCAGACAGGGACCTCATTCATTTACGAACTGGATAGACAGTACTCTGCACTCAACCCATACCTGACAATTAACTAGCATTGTTAAGTTTTTAAAGGGCTTTACCATACATTATCTTAATTATTCTTAATATCAACCTTGAGCACTAGGCAAGCAGACCATATTCCTCATTCCACTTTACAAACGACATAGCTGAATCTCAGGGATTCAACTGGACTTGAGACTTTGAGAATCCAAGTTGATTGATATAGTCAAATATTTAAAACACCCAAACTACGCTTCAACTTTGGTGTTTATCTGAAATTTCTGTTCAGTTTGGCTAAAATATTCACTTCAGTCATACAAATACAGCCAAAGTCCCATAAAATCTTAAGTTGTGCAATTTCTTATCCCCAAGATAGAGGGTGGATATTTATTAACTTTACAGAATATTACTAGTCTATTTCCAAGTAAAGTTATTTTCCCCGTAAGACTCAGACCCGCATATGAATTATAGTAAAAGCTCTCTCCACCTTCTTCTATTTCCAAGTTCAGAAAATGGCATCCTAATATAATAGCACAGGTGCCAATTTAAACACAGGAACATTGAAAATACTGCCAAACTTCCAGGCTTAGAAGCTTTTCTATTGTTACATGTTGGGCTGCTAAAAACACACAGAGTCTGAACATCTAATACAAATGATAGCAACACTATGAGAAACATTTTTAAAGTATCAGGCAGTCCCTTTTAACTTTCATTTTTAATCTGGACATTGTCCATTCCAATGGTCTTCACTATAGAATGTTGCACGTATCATGAAAATAATAACAATTTACTGACTAACAAATAGACTATTCTAAAATAGTACCTTAATAACACTTTCCCCCAACTTTCTTTTTCTTTTAAACAGCAAAGATTGGATTCCACAGGCCGTTAGCTAACCAAATCAAGGAGAGTTTCTAGGATTCTGCCAAAGCTAAAAGGTAGAGGAATATGAGGTTTGACTTTATAGATTTGTTGCACATAATAGTTACTGGAAAAGCACAGCTGGTTTGATGATTCCGACAGAAGATTTTGGCAAAGAAAGACCAAAGATATATTTTCTTCCTCTATCAAGAAATGATCCAATACATTGGAACTGGCTGGGATATATCCCTCTCACCCACCAGCCCACAGATAATACACCCAACAGCATTTGCCTCAGGCCCAGCACACAGTAGGTGCTCAGTATCTGTTGGCTTCTCCAGCTATGTTCAAAAGAGAAATAGATAAAAAATAATGAAGAATTAAAGATCTCAATTTGTATCAACTATGTTCATTTTAATTATCATTCTTCTAAATAGCAGCCCCAGTACATTGCTCTCTGTTCATATTCAATATATGCACCATCTTGAAATTTTTATTACTTTGCCCCAAGGTCAATGAAAGAAACTGAAGGGTTGAGAAGAGGCCTCAAATCTGACACCGTCTGTGTCCCTGTTCCCTGGGTCCCCTGCTGCATTTCTCCCCAGAACTGTGGATGAAAAATGTGGGTTTGAACAACTGGTGTCCTGCTGATTGCAACTGTCAATTAAATAAGCCAGCAACACAGGAACATATGTTCGCATATAAAATATTGATTAATTTCACAGATTGGGATAAAAATATATTAGTACTTGGGTTCTGCTTTCGTGCTTAGTGTTCAGATATGCACTCAGTCCATTCAGATCTATTTCTGCACCCTGTGGGCTCAAGAGTGTTACTTTTGTGTTTCGCTTTTCTTTTCTTTCTCTGGTTACCCATGTTAGTGCTTCTGTTATAACTGACCAGCAGCATACGTTTTAGCAGGATTTTAATTACTAGGTCATCTCCCAGCCAACTTGCACACGGCAGGCCGGCAGAAAAGCCACAGTCCTGCAATCCATGCCTCAGATTTTCTCTTGTGTCCCTCCAGGTAAATCTCTTTTTTCTGAGGATGCTAAAATCATGCTGATGGCATCATATTCATCTGATAAGAATGATGACCACCTAATTTCTATAAAGTATCATTTCTGTCCACTGAGTATTTCAAGTTGCAGGGCTGGCACAGGGAGTTTGAGATGGGGTGCCTGATAGTGTGACGTGATACCAGGACTTTTTATCTTAACCCAGAAAAGCACCTTCCCATATATCACTGCACATGCCAACTAACTTACCCTTGGGATTTAGCATAGATCTGGCTTTTCAATTTGCCTTTGAGTAATGTCGTCAATTTGTTTCAATTGAAGCAGGTATTATATTACATGGTCAAATAGCAGGAGAATTTCGCTCTATGTCTGAAGTCCAATGTGGAGGGGAGATTAGCACTGACTAAACAATAAGAAAAAACCGTGGTGAGGACCCCTTGTGTCAGCTACTTGGAGATCCAAAAGCTGCAGATGAAAACCTAACTTTGGCCACGACCAAATCCTTAAAGCATGGCCTCAGTTTCCCAAATGTGTTAAGTAAAACTAATAATACTAGTGCCCTCCCATGGCTGTTAAGAGCATTAAAAGAGATCATACAAAGTGCTCAGCACTGAACTTGATGCAGAGAAAGTACTTAACAACCGCTATCGTAACAGTAAGGCCATGATCACCCAAAACACTGCTCTAAATGCTACCATTTTATGGACGATGAGTTCTGTTAACCCATGATTAAGGAACTGCAATGGAACCACATCTCAAAGTCAAAGAGTAAACAACCTACGGAAATTTTCCAAGTTTTGTTTCTCAAAAATGGATCTCAGACTTAACCTACCTTCCCTATTTGCCCTCCCTACAGCTTCTAATGTTTTATCCCCACATGGAATTTTGAATATGCTTTCCCCTCTCCTGTTCATTCTCATTTAAAATTTTAAAAATTTCCCTGATTCTTCAGACTTGGCTGAGTCTCCCAGTTTTAAGCTCTCTTAGGAGTCTGTATTTGTACCTTATAGCACTTAACCATCATTGCAGTTTAAATCATTCCATGTGCCATTATTTGTCTAATATCGGCACATAAATACTTACACTCACGTGACAGTCTACGTCATAATGCTAACAACTGTCCCTGCCTTATCACCTCTGTAGCCTTATTGTCCGATATAATTGGCAATCAGTCAATAAACATGTGTTAGTGTTAAATAGATGAATGATTGAATAAGTAAACGAACTAAAGAGGAATCACTGGTGTTATTAAGATGTTAAGGAACTAAACAGAGTAGCTGAAAAGTTAAGAATTCTTCCAAAAGTTATGAACCATTGCCACTACACCCACGATGGGCTTCTTAGGTTGACAACTGGTGGCTATGTGGAGTCCTATTTCCTGGGTCAACCTAGCCCCCATTTCAGCAGCAGGCACTCCATTCTCTTGGGGGTTAAAATTAGCACCAGTAAGCTCCCCCTTTAGTGGGCTCTAATCATGCAAGGACCCAGGTGGATCTTGCTGACAGATGTTAAGGTTAGAAGGAAGGGTAGCAGCCAGATGAGAAAACAGAGCCACCCCCTTCCGGAGGTACCAGGACTTCCTGCCTTTAGGCCCGGTGGTTCCTGCCTGCCTGCCCCTCCCCCATGCATCAGTTTCAACACAGTTGCTGCTCTTTCTGTCATTTGAACTCAAATTCTAGCTCAGAAATTGATGGGCGATCCTGCCCTTGACAACACAATGTCAGCCTTGCTCAGTGTCCAGCTGGTTCCGTATATATTATCATAATGTGCTGCCTGGGTGGACCCTGGCTGATTTTCTCTCTTGATGCAAGTCCTCTTTGCAAACTAATTTCTGCTCTCTGACATGCAGACTCTACTTGCTTAAAAATAAAAAAAACAGCAGCTTGGGAGTTTTATTTTTTTAAATCCTGTTAGGATATTTAAGTCTATTCGAATGGTAAACTGAGCCTAAAGGACTTTCTTTTAAAAATGATTTGACTCAAAAAAAGAATGTTTCCCAGGGTCCTACACTGTTTCCTGGTGACTTGAAAGAATTATTACTTCCCCCAACCCTTACAGCCCTCTCTAACAGCATTTCCCAAACTTCAGTCCTGATTTTCCTCTATCCCTGCACCACTTACACTATTATTTACTTAATAGTATTCAGCTGCTATGTTTGTTTAGTCAACTTTTTCTTCAACTTTAGTCTTGCCCTAAGCAATAATAGCTGTGAGATCATGATTTTGAAGTTGGAGTTATTGTTTTGTTTATGCATTAACATAAACACATAGCCATTAAAAGTGTTTTAATGTTTTTCCTCCATTTTCTAAAATTATCTCACCTACTGCATGGGAAATAGTGGTCTGAAAGCTCACTGCAAACCATCAAGCCGCTTGTACACAATACCGTTCCAGCTGAAGAAATCCAGGGAGAAGAATGCAGGGTGAGAGCTACCTAAGGCACAATGGCTATGTATGCCACATTTCTATGGCTTTTCCGGGCCTCCTAGAACCAACTGTTAACCTCCTGCAGAGATGGCCAAGGTGGAGGGAAATTGGGTCTGTTCACCTGGGCATTTTGGTAGCCACTTTTCCAAGGCTGCAGGTGTGTAGCCCCTCAAGAGATAGAAGAACCTCTCACAGAATTAGCTGGGTTCAAAAAACAAATCATCAGAGCTTGAAGGGCTCTTCCAAGACCCACCTTAATTGATGAGGAAACAGAGGCCCAGAGAAATCAAAGTACATACTCAAAGTCATGTAGTAAGGTAGTGGCAGAGCTTGGTTTTAATTTATTTCTGCATATATAACTGAAAATGGTCAAACAAAAATATTTCAAAATCAACCCCTGGCCACTGCTTCTAAATATCTCATCTTAAGAAGGGTTTATGAACAGCACATCAAAGCTTTCACTTGCCCATAAACATCATTTGAAGCCTCTGAAATTCTCAAGTGAGGTAAACTCCTGTGACAGGTAAGTATAGAGACAGCTTGGTTTGAAACAATCAATTAGGCAAATCAATGCAATTGGAATTATGATGCTTTTGTAACCAAATATAAGACAAGAAAAATTAGGCTTAAAAAAGTTCTGACCAGGCTGGCTCATACCTGTAATGCCAGCACTTTGGGAGACCAAGGGGATGTAATTGCTTAAGCCCGGGCATTCAAGACCAGCCTGGGCAACATAGTGACCCCTGTCTCTACAAAATCAAAATAATTAGCCTGATGTGGTGGAGTGCACCTGTAGTCCCAGCTACTTGGGAAGCTGAGGTGAGAGGATAGCTTGAGTGCAGGAGTTTGAGGCTAAAGTGAGCTATGATTGCACCACTGCACTTCATAGCCTGGGCAACAGAGCAAGGCCCTGTCTCAAAAAAAAAAAAAGTTTTTAAATAAAGTCCTGTCATTTCTGGCCAAAATATAAGTAGAAAGCAACAATCTTTCCCCGCCAAATCTCCCCTACAACATGCAACACGCCACAGTTTGTGCTTATTAAAATAAGTAAGGTGTGACTCACTCATTTATTAGCTCAACCAACCAAATACTGGAAATTTCCCACAGTTTACAGGTTTGTCAAGAAATTCATATAAGAAACTAGCCTCCCTATATCCAAATTGGTTTCCCATGTTATTTCTAGCATGAGGTTTACAAACTCTTCAGTATCCTAACGGTTGCTTAACTCATCATCTCATCATTTTCTCATGGACTCCTTCCTCCACACCTTGTACACGTGCCAGAGAGCCCATATGGTCAACAAATGATTTCTAGGGAGATGAGTTAGAACATTCTTGCAAATAAATAAAATATTACCAGCATCCTTATTATCTTGCCAGCTCCATAGAAAATGCACTAGTCATCGAATAAAATCAGCATTTTTTAAAATTTGACTAGCAGAATGTGTCCCAGCCACGGGAAAAACTAAATATACGTGATGTGCCCCATTTTTTAAAAAAGGTATGCTCTGGGCTAACTTTTGAAAAGTCTATTTAAGATACCAGCACAATTGCCTTGCTTGTGTTAAGAAAAAAATAAGAACAATAGGATAGGGGATGGAAGGAATTTCTCATACTGTAATGGACCAGAGCAGTAGATGAGAGTGCAGACTTCAGCATCAAGCTTCCTGGGTTTGAAACCTGGGTCTACTACTTAATTGCTGTGTGACTTTAGGCTAGTTATTGACCCTCTCTTTAGCCTTGGTTTTCCCATCTTTACAACAGGGTACCTATAGCACTCTGTGCCTGTCATAGTAGGGCTCAGGGAATGTTTATTGTTATTATTCTTAGCACTGTTATTAGGCAGACCTAAGGTCAAATTCCAGGTCCAATTCTAATTAGCTCTGCAGCTTTGAGTAAGTTACTGACTCTTTCTAAACCTCAGTATTCTCATCTGTAAAATGGGGATAATAATTATTATATATCATGAGATTCGTTGGAAGACCTGATGAGATGATAAGTAAAATAGTTACCATGGTGCTGGCATATATAGTAAATGATCCATAAATGCTAATAGTTAAAAAAAAAACAACAGTAGTGGTAGTAAATAATAATAGAATAATAAATATTTTTACCTGGTCTGGTTACTGTCAAGCATGGCAAAAATTCTGAGCACTATTTCTCCTTTGTTATCAGTGCTATTGGTGGTGCCATGGTCAAATGAGCAGAACATAGATCACCTGCTCATGAACTCTCCAATCTGTCCGATGCTGAGATCCTGCTGGCTACCATATCCCCAGTGTTAGGATTTCTGGTGTTACCTGCTTTATGAATTACTCAGGGAATACACTGGAAATCAGTCTTCACTAACATCCTTGTGCATTATCTTGACCACTTACCACATCCTTTCTATTTCAAGGAAAGACAAAAGGCACCTTCTCAACTGCTCAAAGTAAAAGCCCTGATTTGATACCTGAAAATCTGAGGTCCCAGTGCTCTATTTTATGACACATCTGGATATTCTTAGCCCCAATGTTCTGCTCTGGCACCTGTCTTCTTTTTTCAAGTAGGAAAATCAATTGGTAAATTGTAACATGCCACCCTCAGTCACAAAAGATGACACCAATATTTTTCTACTTAGCCTGGGCCATTCACCAAGATGATCTTGCCTTAGTGGGCTTGGCTGGGATTCTGCACCAAAACTAGCCACAGAAGGGCTGTTGGCTGTGTGGGAAGCTATGCATCATCCATCATCTGCCCTTGAATGTACATTTCTGTCAAGAAGTTGGATTTATTTTACAGACATTCTTCTCAGCATCCTGGGAATCCCACAAAGACTGGAGGCAAGGCTAAGCCAATATGAAATGCACAGGCATTGGGGTGGACCCCAAATCCCCTGGCATGTTTATCCAGCGACCAGGAAACTATGCAAACCCTGAAATGCACATGGACAAGTACAAAGAGTACTGAAAGGATTTTGACAGAAACAAGCTATGTTTCAGTTTGAGCAGATTATATCCACTCTCTGGGTCTCTGTAAAATGAGAAAGAGTGAAAGAAATGATCTTCCATCCTTCAATGACTTCACTCAGTGTGAGCTGTGGCTCAGGCATTGCCCCTGGTGGGAGGGGAGAGAGAAATTTGGGAGGGTATATTTTTCTCTGTTGTTTTAGTTTATTTTCACTCATTAAGTTTTGGTGGGGTAATATACATTTTAATGGGTCAAATAATGCAGCAGTCCTCTACTCTAAAGACCATGAAAAGGGAGGGTCTCTACAAATTTAAAAAGATGTCAAAAGGTACAATCTTTCTAAGCCACTTACGAAAAAGTAAATCAATAATACAAAGCCATCTGAAAAACAAAAAGGAAAAAGGACTCTTAAAATGTTTGACTTTCTATAAAGAACACATGCACTAATGATACAATAAGGAGTAATTAGGGGGACAGCTCCAAAGCACAGCCAACTCCCTGGTGAGTTTCCAAAGTCCAGCAGCGAAGAGCAAAGTTATAAGCAGTTCTGAGCAATCTTGCCCTGGGCTTTCACGGGATCTGAGGAGCCCACGTAATTGCAACGGAGTTCATCAAAGCCCTGCTTGACCTCCTCCCCACTTCGCAATTGCCACCGAGACCATGGCCTGACCAGCCCACTTTGGCCTGCGTGATGTAGCCCTCACTGCCACTCTAGTCTCATCTCCTGCCACTCCTCCCTTGCCTGGGAGCAACAGGAGCCCTCTCAGTCTCCTTTTGTTCCTGGAATTCACCTAAGCAAAACAACCCTTGCACACAGTTTCCTATACCTGGCAATTTTTTTTGTCCCTTTTGCCTAGTGGTATGGTTTGAATAGATGAATGGTTCAATGTCCCTACCAAAATTCATGTTGAAATGTAATTGCAGATTCAACAGTATTAAGAGGTAGGACCTTTAAGAAGTGATTAGGTCATGGGAGCTCTACCTTCCTGAACAGACTAATTCCATTATTGTGGGAGTGGGGTAGTTATAAAAGTGAGCTCTCTTCACCCACACTTGCTTGCCTTTCCACCTTTCCACAATGGGATGATGCAGCCTGGAAGCCCTCACCAGTGCTGGCATCATGCCCTTGGACTTCTCAGCCTCCAGAACCGTAAGACATAAACTCCTTTCCTCAAAAATTACCCAGTCTGTTAAAGCAACAGAAAACAGACTAAGACACCTAGTAAAAACCTACTCATCTCTTTGGTTTTGGCATAAATGAGATTTCCTCAAACAAGGCTTCCCTGACACTTCATTACTCTCCTCACTTTTGTGGTCCGCCTTTGATGCACCATTCTAATTTTGCTTAGTACCTCTCCTCGCTATTTACACTGTCATACACTTTGCTTAGTACCTCTCCTTGCTATTCACATCATATATTCTGTGAAGACAAGGACTGAGTCTGCATTATCCTACTGCACCTAGCTTAATGTCTGGCATGTAGTGCATGCTTAGTATGAATGAGCGATTTCAAGTCCACCTTATTGACACCTTATCCCTTGGCTGGAGATCCAAAGGAAGGATTCTATTAGAAAATGCCAGTGGGTTTCTCTGTTCCCAGGAAGCCCTATTTCTCCAAAGTCACCTCCTGCAGAAAGTCATGTGCCAATAGCTTCAGTTCAGAGCACCATAAAATAGTACATGCTAAAAGGAAGCCTAGAGAGGACTCCACCTGGCTCTCACCGGACATACAAAACTGAGGCCCACAGAAGCAAAGTGACCTTCCCAGGGCCACTTCAGCCAGAGAGCCTAATCCTCCATCTATCCTCTTGTTAGGACCATATTATACAGAAGGGAAAAGAGACAGGCTCAATTTGGGGTAGTCTCTCCAAGCTCAAACCATCTTTCTCCACATTTCCGTAAAAACATAAAAACAAACAAACAAACAAACAAAACCAAACAAACGAAAAACACATTTAAATGCAGCTGGTCACAGGAAGTCAATGGTACTGGACACCCAGGGGCAACTGACAGAAGCAAAAACTGCCTCTGTCTGGATCAAAAGGATTATAGAAGGTCATATGCTAAAGATCAAGAACACCACCATATTGTCAGGGACAGTTGTAATGTGACACTACAACCAAAAGGTCAGAATTCACTGGTGGTGGTGAATACCTGACTCTATTTCTCCAAAGCTATAATTACAGCCAGGAGGTGGGCCCAGTGAGTCTATCATCAGTCTTTATTCTTCAAAGTATTTTGAGTGTGACCAAACTCCACTATTGTTTTTATTTATCTTGAGATCTTGGCACATTTATGTTTTATGTTGCAGTCTTTCTTATAACTTTGAAGGGAAATTTAATTGATTTGTATCTGATGCCCACAAAAGCTAAATTTCAATCATTTTCCATTTTTAAAAAGTGAGTATGTTTTAAAGAATCTATCTTAAATCTAAAAAACTAAGTAGGACCCCATGAACACTAACATGTTTATATTCTAAAAACTCTTGACTAATAGTTCCATTGATTTTTTTTCCAAATAAATATGAAGGATGTACATATTCAAACAATAAAAAAAGAAACTAGATCTAAAGAACACCCTATTGGGGACTTAATCCCACTCGTGGAAAGGGCTCCACTGGTGGGTGAGCTCTAGAACATGCTCACATTTCTCTAGTCACTATGAGGGAGGCAAGCCCTCCAAAAGCCCAAAAAGGGGAGAAGGGAAAGAAAAAGAAGAGAGGAACGGAGAAAAACACATGCACACCAAAATAAAAAAATACATATATCCCCTTTAAAAAATGAGCATTTAAACTGCTTGTCAGACGGTTTCCTGACAAAGCCACTAGAGTGTATTCACAGGCATTTGCATAAATGCTGCCGGTGAGTTCACCATAGCTGCAAGCGCTAATGGTACATAAAGTAATTTAGTCACTTCTCCCGGCATTCTATGTCAGAATGATGAGCACGGGCACTTTGCCTTGTTGCATATTAGATCATTCGATAATAAAGTGTTAGCGCATGCAAGCTGACAGGGGCTGTGCACCACAGGGTTGTGAGGGCACCGCATTTTGCCACAGGGGGAAGGAACAGAGAAACTGATGCCACAGTTGGCCTTGAATTCAAGTAAACACAACCTGGAACTCAGGGGAACAACAATGCCAATAGCAACACTCCTCAGGCCCCTCAGTGACTCCCCAGAACACAGTCTTCATGAACTTGCCCAAATGACTGGAAGACAAGGCAAGTACACAGGGTAGCGCTGAACATAGCCTTGTGGCAGCCACTCAGCTCCTTTCATCCCGAGCCCACGCTTTTTCAAAAATTGGAACTGAGAGAGCAGTTACATTTTGAGGCTGCCTCTCTCCACAACTGTACATCTTCCATAAAGCTATTGCTTAAAGAAGAAACCACACTAGGCTAAATGGTCCCATAAATATCCAGCCAAAGAAAATCTTGGTATTTATGAATGAAGAGAAAGTACGGGGGAAGACCATTTTCCACGATCTATAGCATGCCAGAATTCACTATCTTTGGACCATGCAAGAGTCTATGAAATAAATTTGCCTTTGTCAACTCTCATACTTGATTTACAGGGTCATTTATCAGAGCACAGGGGTTTGCGAGTCCCTGGGTCACATAAGAAAGCCCATGCATGAATGTAAAGCACGATCTCTGTCTCTACTTACATGCAGAAAGGTGAGCCACAAAAGGAAACTTCCTCCAACGGTCTGACAAGCAGGATATAAATAGAGATTTGCAGAATAGCCCAAAATAATTCAGGCTACCTGTAAATTAGATGGTAAAAAGTCCAGAATGGGGGAGAACATAGGTTCCCACAGGTCACAAGAGGAGAACATGCTTTGCGGTCTCACCATGTGGTAGCTGTTTGAAGGCGGTGGGGGCTGGGAGCGGAGAGACAGAGGGATGAGGGTGTGTGATTCTCGAAGTCTTTTAAACAGAGCATTTTGAAATAGGACTTTTCAACAGCAAAATAAAGTATTACCCTTACATCAACATGAATTAGCATCTAGGTCCACTCCCACACATTACCAATGAAAGACTTCAATAGTCATCCTTTGCTGAGTAGATATTTATGTGTCAGCCTGAAGTGTCTAAATGAGTGGGTGGTTTTGTGTGGTTGGTTGACTCACTCTGCAGAGAAGCAGATTTCTATGTTATTGTCATTACTAAGAATTTGAACATGTCTACCCTTTCTTTCCACTGGAGAGAAGTGAAATAAGGCTTAGGTGAAGGCAAAGCCCCTTGCTGAAGGAAATAGGACATACCTATGTCCCCAAGGATGGCCAACCACTTATACACAGTGAAATCTCACCATTTTTTGAATAATATCTTATAGTAATATGGCCATCTGTGGACTCACAAACTGAAGCAGGTGAATAAAATGCTGACTTTAAAACTTAGAATAATATGATATCTCAACTGAAATATTAATACTCTTAGAAGAGGGAATATCTGAGCTGGGAGGAAGCTTAGAGCTGTGTTGATCCAGAGGTCTCAAACTGCTGGCCTGTGGCTGCATTCTTCCTAAGTGGCTTTGTTTTCCCCCTCTCTTCCCTTCAGTGTCCAAAAATTTTGTAATTAGTTACCAACAATTAAAAATTAATTGTTGCCAAACTGGAACATCTGGCCCCACTTGGGCTCTCATTCCCCTTAGCAACAACTGGCTGGGGCCGAGGGGCACCAGAGCATGTACTTGCCTGTCTTCTCAGCCTCCACCCAGCCCACTTCCCTATCTACATTACCTGCCCCCACCCAAAGCACAGATTTTTTTTTTTTTTTTAACTCTCCTACAGATCATCACCTTCATTTTAACAACGAAGAAATCAAGGATCCTAAAAGCTAAAGCGACTTGTCCAAGGTCAAATAGAGGCCAGAGTGAAACTAAAGATTGAATTTGGGGTTCCTGGTACCTATTTCAAGACCCAGTCCTTTATCATGCTGCAAAATAATGTTACTGATCCTCATTGCCTAGAGGGATCCTTTAGAGCAGGCTACATTCTATGTTTGCTTTGGGTTTTTGTTGGAGGGATAATTTGCGTGGTGTCAGGAGCTTTCTCACTGGCTTCCCAAGAGCAGAAATAGGAGCTGGGTGTGGCCTGAGCATATTTTGAAAGTGTGAACCCAGATTTCAAACTGACAGTCAAGTCTGTCACCAGATTGGGCAGTACCTATTGCAACTAACCACCCACAGTCAAAAATGTAACTTCACTCCTTAAGCAGCACTCTCCAAATCATGCCCACTGAGTATTTCCCTAATTTTTTCCTCCTCCTTTCACCTAAACACCTCTAGTCACACAATGCCTTAAGTGACTCCAAGGGTATTATAAAGACAACATTACTGTAAAGTGAGGATCAGAATAATTTTAAGTACAGAAATGGAACTAGGAATGTAATCATGAGCAGGTGTTTGAAATGGCCTCCTGCAAAATGTAATATCCTTCCATCTCAGCACTAATGAAACCATAAAGAAGCAGCTTTTGAAAGATGATGGTTTACTTTAAAAAGACTGTAAAACTGGATGTGGTGAAGAATCCCTTCTAAGAGCATTACACCTGGCTAATTAATAAAAAGTACAGTTCGTGTGTTCCATAAGCACAGGGGGAAAAGCCAGGCAAAAATGATGAGAGTGATGTGTTTATTAAATTGGGATGCTGGCAGAGAAGGGAGTTTTCTACCTTGTGAATTATGGGCAACTCCTGGCCCATGGAAAAAAACAGGCAATCAGGTAATAATTTGTGTGGTAGTGTTCTGAAAAGAATCTTGCTGACCCTAGCAAACTGGAAAGGGAAGTGAGGGAAATGGGTTGAGAGTCTGAAGCAATTGAAGAAAGTCTAATATGGTGACTGGTATCCAGCAGAGCCTCAGTCACTCATTCTTGGATGGATGGATGGATGGATGGATGGATGGATGGATGGATGGATGGATGGATGGTGGATGGATGGATGGATGGATGGATGGATGGATGGATGGATGGATGGCTGGATAGACAGATGGATGGATAGATGAATGGATGGATGGATGAGTGGAGAGGAGGAAGAGTGGATACATTACACACACATGCAGCACTGAAAAATTCAGGCATGCCCCTAACCCAACCCATGGTTCTTCTGAGTGGCATTCACTTTCCTTGATTCAAATTTTTATCTGATTTCCTTCAGTCCTCTCAAAGGCACCACTGATTAGCCATAATTCTCAAGACAAATGGGATTTCTCCCTACCAAAGTCTACTTACAGATAGCAAGTTCTATCACATGGTGAAGAGGTGAGAGTTAGGTACAGGGCACAGGAGGGACATTTGGTCTGGGCTTCATATTCAGAAAGCACCTCCAACCTCAACATTGAACCTGATCTCCAAATGAAGTTCAACAGGTAGTCACTGAGATACACCAGGAGGATGGTAAAGAGGATGGGTTCATTATAAAACCTCAATGGTCAATTATAAACATGTCAAATATATCACAATTTTAGTGATACCAAATTGTGTGGCCTTTCCTTATTTTTCCCTTGGATTGGCCTTTCCTTATTTTGTAATCCAGTGGGAGCTTAGAATAAAGCAGTGGCCCAGGCCTCCTTCTTTCTCTCAACCTGAAAGGAGGCAATATTAGCCATTTCCAGAGTAGAGAGTGGTCCCACAAGAAAGGTGGGCCTCAGAGATATTTTCCTGTCTTTAAATATTTGGCATCATATGCTGAAGAGAAAAAACCCTGGAGAATCAATCTTATTCAAAAAGACTTTTGAAATTTGAAACAGAATAGAACATGTGGTGGAATGGAAGAAAGAAACCAAATATATTCACAGTTAAAGTAGCAATGCCAACCAATGAAAATGATTCGCCTACCATGTTCCAGATAAGAGGGCGTACCTTCCGAGGGGTCAAGCCTCCGAGCCCTCCGCCCATGCTTGGAATTATTATGGACAAACATGTTATCAGAGACTGCCAGGACATGGCCATCCACATTGACTGTCGTAGACACCACGACCTGGAGACATAAGAAAGAAGTGAATGAACATTTTAATATAAAAGCGTGGTGGGTAATAAACTCAAGTTAAATAAATAACAGCTGGGAGCTGAAGAAAATTGCATAGCTATTTCACATAATAACTGGTGCTTATGCTGTACAAGTCTAACAAGAGGAGCTATTGATGAGTGGGTCTTTGGCATGGAACGCTTTTGATGCAGTTTTAAGTAAAATTGCACAGTTTATAGTTATACAGCAGAAGGTACACTGTTAACTGTAATTTTAACAAGAGGATCTTTATTAGCATATTTTTTTACACAAGGGTGGTTGTGTTTCACCTAAATTACCCTTCAGTTTAGACACTGAAGCAGGTATCACAGTTGATCATGCAAATAAAAATCTTTTGAATCTTTAAAATATTTCTCCCCACTGTGTCAGGGTTAAGAGGATAGAGAAATGAAAAAGATTTCAGTAAGAGCTGGGATGCATTTTTTCTCTCCTGGGTGTCTTTTTGAGATTTCTTGTACTTTTTTCTTTCTACATTAGTTTGGTTCATCAGACCAAAGTCCCCCTCACTGCTATCACCATCACCCCATCCCCAAAAATTCCTGCTAATTAAGGGTCTTAGATCTGTTTCAAATTAAAAAAAAAAAAAAACAAAAAACTGGTGGGACTGGCCCAAGGCATAATTTAGACACTGAAACCATCTCATAAAGTGACTGTGAACCCAGTTTGCCAGAAGAGACACAGGCAAAGATGTTGTCTCAGAGAACTTTGACTAAAACAATGAGAAGAAATGACCTACACTTCTCCTTATATTAAATGGGGAAAGGGATTAAAACTGAAACCCACAGAGATATGTTTATTCATGCGACCTCTTACAACCAAATATAATAATTGTCTGTAATTGCAGCTTCAGCTCCCACCTCATGCTTTGACACGGGAAACAGCAATCAGCCCGCTCCCGTTTAATCCACCTATTATGTTGACTAATTAACTTTGCTCGACAGTTTATTTCTTCCTCCATTATCAGCCCCTGTCAGCCGCAAGCACCCTGCAGCATAGGGGAAACCTCAGGCTCTTTGATTGATCACCGATAGATTGACATGCAGATTAATTTAATTAGAATCACCTCACTTGAGAAATGAAAGACAATGGCAAGAGGGCTAATAGATCTGCTCTCATAATGAGGCGAGCCTCCAGAGTGAAGGCTGAGGATTTCTGATTTATTTTGCTCAATTCCCCAGTTGCTTGGAAAGACTCTTGCTTTAATTGTTCTTGGTTTTGAGAGGCATTAGCCTCTGAAGAGGTGAACCGCTTTACAAGGGTTGGCACAGACCAGACCGAGGCCTAAGTTTCTGAGGAAGCCTTTTCTCCAAGTTGGCTGAAGGGGGCATCGACTTCTGAAGAGTCTTGTGCAACATGTTTCATCAGCTAAGTTGGGCAGAGGGGAAAACGCTGGGCCCTGGCCTATGCCTGTGAATTGTCAGCTTGGACGCCAGTCCCCACCAGTCTTTCCGTACTTAAAAGTTCCACTGTCCTCCTCTTTGACCTAAGTGCATCCTGGCAAAATACGATGAATTTCCTTTCCCAGAGCCTCAAAGAGGCCCACGAATTGCAGGCTATGAACACATCACCCATGCTAGTAGCATAAGGTTGATTTTGTTTTCTAAATCTACTTTATTAAAATGCATAGGAAACAGTTGAGAGTTCAATCAGGGAATCAGAGTATTCTCCTTAGCCACTGTGAAACCCCAAATTCCATCTAGAACAAGTCATTTGGGGGATGACATGTAAGTTTGATGCAGAAGTTTGCAGAGTGGTTCTTCTCTTTATTCATGATTGACCAACCAGATCTGACACAGCCTTATGTGTAAACACAGCTTGTATGTTTACAGGTTAATTTAAAAGAAAGAAGAAGAGAAGAAAACGGTCTACTATTTTGCCTTCAAAAACTATCATATGCAGTGGCAAAGTCAATTATTATTTAAGACAACAGAAATTCACTTTTCTTTTTAGAGAGACGGCTTCTTAGGACTTACAATTACATAACAGAGCTGGGTCTTTCAAAGAAATTTTGATTTACTATGAGACCACAATTGAGCGGTCACTGGAGTCGTTAGCTGAAGAAACTATAAAAGGAATCCCAAACCGTATCTGTTTTCAGTGTCAGGAAATACAGAAAGTGGTTATTCTAGATGTCTGTCTTAGGAGGAAAAAAAAAAACAATGACAATTCACCATGCACCTGTAAGACACAAGCTCTACAAACTTAAGGCTTAAAATATTCAGTATCTTTCAAAGACACTGTCATCTAATCCTACATTGAACAAAAATGTCAAAAACGGTTAAGGAAAAAAAAAAACTATACCCCATATGTTTTTCTTTTCTTGGCAAGAGAAGAACCACCAGGGCCACATGTGTGATAGAATCATTTGGCTGAAATGCCAATCAAAATTGGAAAAAAGATAATACAGAGAATCTTCATACTTTTAATTTCTAGAAAATGAGCAGCTAATATGTTCCTCAAAAACTCACAGCACAACTTCCCTACCACAAAACAATTTCTCCCATTTCAATTTGGAAATATTCAGGATATATTTAAATAAAACATATGCTAAAATTAATCCACAGAGCGACTTGTAAATTAAAAAAAAAAAAACCACTGTGAGATGCAAAAGGGATACTGAAGTGTCCTTTAAAAATAGGCCCATGGTAGGATGGAAAAGGGCCTTTATAGTTTACCACATGATTAATGAGGTGCTGACACATTCACACAGGCAAGGGGACAGATAGGCCTGCCAAATCTTCAACCTTCCTAAATTTTGTCAATAAACTACAGCCTAAATTTGAGACAGATAAACATTAAAAATGATTTTACCTTTGGACACAACCACCCTTTCCTTCTTTCTCCCCTTCTCCACTCCCCTGCCCAGAGAAACAGATGATGAGAATATGAAGGAAAAGATACGTTTAGAATTTCATGATATCTGTTATAATTACACCTTTACTTTCTAGAACTGCACTGTCCAATACAGAAGCCAAATGCCTGGCTATTTAAATTTAAACTAAACGACATTTTAGATTCCCTTTCTGAGCCTCAATAGCCACACTGAGCGTTTCATAGCCATAGGCGACTATTGCCTACTGCATTGGACATGGTGAACAGGGAATTTTTTTTATCATTGCAGAATGTTCTATAGGATGGCACTGCTCTAGAATGGTTTTGAAATAAATTGTGCACTTGATTCTTGAAGATGCCCAAGTTATATCTTCTGAAATAAATATCAGCCTATGTAAACAGGTTTAGATTTATACATGTATACTTTATCACTATATTTTTGGAATGAAATTTCTACTGGGGGCTTTGCTTCTTAATGTGGCAGTCTAGAGATATGCTGATTAACACTCAGCACGTTCCAAGGTACTTTTCATCTGGGCCTTCCTTTCCAGTTGAGAGTATTTGTTATATGAGAACAAGAAGGGCAGAAAAGAAGTTTCTAGCTACCCATGGACTTTGGATATTTTACACTGATATTTTCAATTTCCTGGCTCATATCAGTGGTTCAGAATCTCCTCTGTTATATCCTTTTCTGGATAGATACCCCTAAAAGGTATTATTCCTATCCCTCTCTATTTAGAATTTGAAAGAACTAGACACAAAATTTCATCCTTGGCTCTCAAGTTTTCCTGGTTGATGTGACTTTGGCCAGGTTAACTTCTCTGAGTCCCAGTGTCCCTGACTCTCAATGGGAATAACCACCATACTTAACTCATAAGGTAACTGTGAGGCTTAAATTAATTAAAGTGGCCAGCATGGTTCCTGGTTCACATGGAGCACTCAATAAACATTAGTAGCAGTAATAGAGTAGTAGTTGTCACTTTGTGGGTGATGTTAAACAAGAAGTTCAAAAGAATGTGTCAGGTTGATAACCTGAAGCATCTTAATGACCATAAAGAAGACCCAGCATACACTGTAATTTTAAATAAAAGGATACAGAAAGTGTTTCTTCTATGTCCACTGCTCAACACAAACGTACAATTTTAAAGACCTTTGTGCTAGTAACACATTATTATACATTTAGGCCTTGCATAGATTGCGGTTTTCATTGGTTTATATAATGTCGCTTTCTAGACCCTATCCGTATCTTACCCTGTTACAGTTGAGGCTTTATTATAACTAAATGAAACCTTACTATTCTGAAAATAGTCTGTAAATGAGATGTCTCATCAGTTCAGTCTAGTTTTCCCAATATTTCCCATCAATGAGGGTTTCTCAGGAGTTTTGTTATTGGTGAGCACTTCCTCACCATCACTTCTCGGGCAGCCCCTCTTCCCTTCATGTCAGGCAGGAGACCTTGTATGTCCGAACTCTATTATCTAAGATTCATGAAGCATAACCTCTGTCTCATGAGCAGATTTTCAAAAAGACACAAGCAGCTAAATTCAATCATGAGTGGAAGATCACATTAACAAAAGTAGCAGTTTGTGGGAAAGAAGGGGTTATGACAAAAGCAACCAAACATGTTGAAATTTGTATCTTTAAGCATTTCTCCAACAAACACAGAATCAGAGCAAAGATTAGACCATAAATATATTTTTGAAATTTAAATTTAGAATATTGTGACAGTTAAGTACTTCCTTCCAAAAAATAAACACTTCCTCACGTTAATTTTGAATGATTATTTAAAAATTCCAAATCTTGGTTTTCAATGCTGATACATGGTAACTCAGTAAAAGGAAATTAGGGTTAAAGTTAGTCTGTTCTATGCTTCCTAACCTCTGTTTTTTGCTTGTTGTACTTTTGCATTAATTTAGGGCCCCTAATCACAAGGCTTTAAAAATATTAACTTGAAGTACATTAAATGAAAAGCATTGGGCAGCATTTCATGGAATAATACTCAGCAATAAAAAGGAACAAACTATTGATATCCCCGGGAATTATGTTGAGGGTAAAAAGCCAGTAACCAGGGGATACATACTGCATGTTAAGAGCTGAATTTTTCCTCCCCCAGAAATTCATACATTGAAGGTCTGATCCCCAGTACCTTAGAATGTGACTATATTTTCAGATAGGGCTTTGATTACTTTAAAATGAGGCCATTAGAGAGGTCTTTAATTCAATCCTTACAGGAGGAAATTTGGACACACAGAGAAGGTGAGTATGATTACTAAAAAAGGACAAGACGAGGGATTCTTGTGGTGATGAAAATTCCCTATATATGGACTGTGGTGTTAGACAAAGCTAGACACATAATACAATTTTGTAGAACTAAAAATACACCCACACAAACAAGTACTAGTAAAAGAAGGGAAACCTGAATAAGATGGTAGATTACATGAATGTCCATATTCTGGTTGTCATATTGTAAAATAACTTTTCAAAATGTTACTGAGGAAGACTGGCTAATGGGTACGTAGGATCTTTCTGTGTTACTTCTATAACTGCATGTAAACCTAAAATTATATGAATAAAAATCTCAACTAAATAAAAGGCATTGGCAACCAAGATGTCCTTCAATGGACGAATGGATAAACAAACTGGTAATTCATATAATAGAATATCATTTTGCAATTTAAGAAAATGAGCTATCAAGCCACAGACAGTCATAGAGGGGTCTTAAATGTGTATTGCTAAATAACAAAAAGTGAATCTCAAGAGTCTATATACTGTATGATTCCAACTATATGATATTCTGGAAAAGGCAAAACTATGAAGACAGTGAAAAGATCAGTGGTTGCCAGGAGTCTGGGAGAAGAGAGGGAGGAATGGGTGAAGGATAGGGGATTTTTAGAGCAGTGAAACCATTCTGTATAATACTGTAATGATGCATATGTCCATGCTTTTGTCCAAACCTATAGAATGTACACATAAACAGTGAACTCTAGTGTAAACTATAAATTGATTTGTGTTGATTTTTGAGACAGGGTCCTGCTCTGTCACCCAGACTGGAGTGCAGTGGTGTGATCTCAGCTTACTGCAACTTCCGCCTTCTGGGCTCAAGTGGTCCTCCCACCTCAGCTCCTGAGTAGCTGGAACTAGAGGCATGCACCACCACACTCAGCCTTTTTTTTTGTTTTGTTTTGTATTTTTTTGTGAAATCAGGGTTTCACCCTGTTGCCCAGACTTGTCTCAAACTCCTGGGCTCGTATGATCTACCCATCTCAGCCTCCCAAAGTGCTGGGATTATAGGCATGAGCCACCACACCCAGCCCACAAAACTATGGATTTTAATAATATATTAATATTGGCACATCAATTGTAACAAATGTATCCCACTAATCCAAGATGTTAATAATAGGGGAAACTGGGGGGTAGGGGATGGGGATGGGGTTGAGAGGGTATTATATTTCTGTAAACCTAAAACTGGTCTACAAAATAAACTCTATATATTTTTTAAAAGGTATTGATCACACGTCTACCCTGAACCCCCTATAGTCTACATTCTACATTCCACCTGTCAGCTGAACTACTTTGCAGACTTGTCAAATGTTAGAGTCACTACAGATCCCAGAGATCAGCTAATCTAGTGGCTCCTAACTAAGAGTTTTTGACTGTAATAATGGGTGACATTATTGCACAGAGGGAATCATAAAAGCATCCACAGTAAGGCTGCATACTGAAATACTCAGTTAACTTGCCCGTGTCTGGGACCCTATCAACTCCATATGGAAACTCTGATTATCTCATCTACATGAGAAGCTCTCAACTAGCGGTTTTAGATGGCGTTAAAGAACTCTAAAGAGAACGTGATTCTTAATAAATGCAATTTGATTGAAAAATATGTCATCATAGGAGGTTCATAGGAGAAAATGATAAAAGGACTCCTCAGTATAAGTTATGACAGTCCAAATTTGTCCAACACCTTCTTTTACAGCTTAGAAAACCAAGGCCCAGGAGTTTAAAAAAAACAACTTCAAGATCATAGGACAAATTAAGAGCAGAGGCAAGCCTGAAGGGAAACCTGTAGACTCACAGTGCAGTTCTCACCCACTCCCAGTTCTGGCCTTTCACTTTTTTTTTTTTTTTTTTTTTTGTTTTTTGAGATGGAGTCTCGCTCTGCAGTGAGCCGGAGTGCAGGGTGCAATCTCGGCTCACTGAAACCTCTGCCTCCCAGATTCAAGCAATTCTCCTGCCTCAGCCTCCTGACTAGCTGGGACTATAGGGGTGCACCATCACACCCAGCTAATTTTTATATTTTTAGTAGACATGGTGTTTCACCACGTTGGCTAGGATGGTCTTGATCTCTTGACCTCATGATCCGTCCATCTCGGCCTCCCAAAGTGCTGGGATTACAGGTGTGAGCCAACACAGTTGGCCATTGGCCTTTCAATACACAGTCCTGGCTTACATCCTCTCTGGACTCTCCTCATATCTTCCAGTACAAATCTATGGTGCCTGTGTGACTGACTACAGTTTAAGTATTATTTACATAAAAATGGTTTGCAGCAGTTAGGTCTTCATTAACTTTGTCCTTTAAAATATCCTTGGCTGATATGGAATGCGATATTCTCAGAAATGTTCCTGATTGCTAGCTTCTATCTGGTTGAAAGATTCCAAATAACTCATTAAAAATTATGGAGGACGTATGAACCCACAGGATGTCACGGAGTGGAACTACTGGAGTAAAGGAGTGGTTAATGGAATTACATTCACACTTTAAGGCTTGAGACAAAACTAGCTCTTAACAGGAAGACAAGAACAGACACTTCTAAATCCTCAGATACATGTGCTAAACTAATCTAGACCTTTGGAAACTAGAATTAGCTTCTGTCTCCTGAACGGTGACACATGATAAACATGAAAAGCTCACAAGTCATCTGAACCTCATTCCTCCCTCTGTGGATTGAGACACTTTTGACAACTCTTACAACTCTTAAGGGTGTCATTGGTGTTTAACTGGTGCTCTGTGTGTGTGTGTCCTCATTGGCCATTTTAGGTAGGAATGAGACAAACAGGATTGTCATGTGTGCTCTGTAACGATGGGGCTACGGCATAGGGACATGGAAATCAGGAGCAAGAAAATGGCATATTGGTCAATGGCTCAGATTCTAGAGTTAGATGATCCTGAATTTGATCCCCAGTCCCATCACTTACTTGCTTGTAATCTTAGATGAGTCACTTAGTCATAGGAATAAGTGGTGAGCCCACTATGTGCCTACCATGTGCCAAACATTATTCTATCCACTGAAGAAGCAACAATGAAAAAAACCGATAAAGCATTTACCAAGCAGGAGTTTAGTTCTTACTGGGGACAGAGAGGGAGTCAGAAAATAAGTAAGCAATAAAAGCAAATTTCAGATTGTGATAAGTTCTAAGAAAAAATAAAATATCTCCCACCTAGATGATTCCTAGGTGGGAGATATTTATAACTGGGTGATTAGGAAAGGCTTCTTTAAGGAAGTGACAAAAAAAAAAACGAAATTTTATTTTTTGTATTTTTAGAAGAAACTGGGTTTCGCCATGTTGGCCAGGCTGGTCTCAAACTCCTGGCCTCAAGCGATCCACCTGCCTCGTACTCCCAAAGTGCTGGACTTACAGGTATGAGCCACTGTGCCCAGCCTGAAATCCGAATAAAAAATGTCCAGCCATTCAATGTGTCAGAAGAGTTTTCCAGGGAGACAGAATAGAAAGTGCAAAGATCCTGAGGCAGGAATGAGTTTGGTGTATGTGGGGAAGAAAAATGAAGGAAGGCCAATGTGCTTGACAGGACCAAAGCAAACAAGAGAAAAAGTGGTAGAAAAATAAGTAAGATTATACATGTATAACACTTAGTACATTGTCTGACATATAACTAGAGCTCTACAAATTACAACTTAAAAAGTAGAAGAATATAAGGATACCTTTTGCTGATAAATCCCAATAACTATAGGCATCTTCAGAGCCAGCATCCATTGGCAATCACTGATCAAACCAAACACTTTTACATTCATCCTTTAATGTATTTTACAATTCCTTTAAAGGCAGCTGTGCTTAATGTAGAAATATATGTTCTCTAAGTGCAGAGCGACCACTCATCAAATGCTGTTCATAAAGATTCCTTCTCAGTGATGCACACTTTCTGCCAAGGCTCAGCATAAGGCTCATGCCAAGATACATATTTGCCCAATAAGCCATAATGGTTTAATATATCAGGTTGAAAATCCATTTGTATGTACCATGTTATGTGAATTAATCCTGTATTCTGAAACTATCATTAGAGCTGCTTTCAGTATAATTAATCAGCATGGAACCTCTTGAAATTATTCTGTATGAAGAGAGTGATCGCAGCTCAGGCCCCTAGCATTCTGTTGGTAGAGAATTTAATTGCAAGATGTGCTATTTGTCAAAACAATATAACAATGTAAGTACATCCAAGACAGGGGGTGGGAGTCAGTGGAGGAGAAATAAAGAAGGACATATTCTTATCCCTTCTATGTAAGTGTATTTAAAGCAGACGGAAACTGCAGAGATCAGGCATGTATTTTAAGAATCCTCTAATCATTCCCTATAACATATGGATCCAGAGATGCCATGGCTTGTTAAACAAACAGCAAAGATTCTCCAAAATTTCTAGAATTTACTTGAAAAGGCAGGGAGTTGCCTTTTAGTGTCATAACTCATGTCATCATTTTAAAAAGCAAAACACATTTTTGGTGGGAATTTGGGATGAATAACCCAGTGGTTTCTCCTCTTCTTTACTGTCCAAATGACTAAGACGTGAAGCAAGATTGTTTGCCTCCTTAGATAAACATGAGGTAAACATGAGTTTTGTGTCTGCTATTCCCATTGCTCAGAACCCTCTCTGGCTCTTCCCAGGATGGTTTATCCTTATTCTTGATCTCTGAACTTGAGTGTCCTCACCTCAGAATGCTTTCCTGGTCACCTACTTTAAGAGAGGTTTTCCCCCTTCTCTACCAAAAAAAATACAAAAATTAGCCAGAGGTGCTGGTGCGTGCCTGTAGTCCCAACTACTCGGAAGGCTGAGGCAGGAGAATCGCTTGAACCCAGGAGGCAGTGGTTGCAGTGAGCCAAGATGGCACCACCACACTCCAGTCTGGCAACAGAGCCAGACTCCGTCTCAAAAAAAAAAAAAAAAAAAAAAAGAGAGGTTTTCATCTCCCACCCCACACTGTTTTTCTCTCTCATAATATCCTGTTTAATTTTCTTTATAGCAGCAGTTACAATTTCTAATATTTGTAATTGTTAATTTGTACATATCTTCATTGCAGCAGCTAATGGCAATTATTCTACATACATCCATTTTCTTGTCTTCATGGGCTGCACAGCTAGACCATGCAAGCCTCCCTGTGGTTGTGTATGACCATGTGACTGACTTCTAGCCAATGGAAGTGAGCAAATGTGTAAGCCAAGGGTTTTAAAAAGCACATGGCACCCTTCATGTGTCCTTCTCCCATCAGAGAACTGGATAAAGAGAGCAGGGTTCTGTAGAATAGGGGAGGCATAAAATAAAAGGAGCCCAGGTCCCCAAATAACCTCAAGGACAATACCTGTTCGTCAACCAGGAACACCTGCCTTGTACCATTATGTGAGCAAGAAATAACCTTCTGCTGCAGGTGAGTCATTTGATATTATATGGTCTATTTCTTACAAGAGCTAGTATCATCCCAAGAAGAATATAAGTTTCATTAGGGCAAAGACCTTATCTTTCTTGTTCATCATGATAGTCTCACCACTTAGAACTTCAATAAATATTACTGAATGCATGCATGCATGCATGTATGTATGCATAACTATGTCTTCTATTTACATTCATATATAATTATAGATCTAATAGTTACATGTGAATATAGATTTATAGTCAATGGAAAAACTTTATTGAAGAGATAAGATGAATTTGGAAATTTATACTTTACTTCAGTCTCCAGGTATTATGGTATCTATTGCAATGACAGCTTGAACCCGATTCTTGTTCTTCCCTTACCACCCTCATTCTGCCAGTCCCCAAAAGGAAAGCTATTGATAAAAATTTAAATCTTAAGGTTGAATTGTCTGGCTCCTGCCTGTTAAAAACCAGACCGTGGCATGGTTTTAACATAGTCCTTTGACATTAGCATCTTTTTAGTGTCAAGATGAAGAAATAGGCTTGTTTAGTCATAAGTGAATTTCTCCCTGTGTCGTGAGCTATTTCCATCCCCAGCTTGCTCCCCTTCTCTTTCCTCCAGCCTTCCTCATACCCACCAGTCCTTAACAAAGCCTGTATGCACTGTTGTATTTAAGCAAATTTCTTACCCTAACCACAGCCTAGGGATTTCAAAAGAAAGCATCCATTGTAAATTAAAAAAAAAAAAAAAAAGATTGTGCCAGATTTTCTACAAGGTTTATTCCATACTGCCTTAAAGTATGAACACAGCCCAGCGCTGCAGAAAGTGATTAATTTCTTGAAAACACTAAGGTCACACTAATTGACACGACCTGTGTAATTAAGCAATCTCTGTTTACACAGCAGAAGCCCAGCCGCTGTGAAGCTGAGTTTGCTTGACAGAATGTCTTTCCATGTCAAGAGATCAACAACCTTTCTTATGTCCTCCTCAGTCACCTACACAGGCCCCTGATTGCTGTTCAGAGGAGACACGCTCCGGCGTTGCTATATGAAGATCAGGCTGGCTGGCAAGCATACAAAGTGAGATGGAGGAAAGCAGCAGCAGTGACCACTGCCCAGACCCTGCTTAGCAGGCAAGAGAGGGTGCCTTCAGTCAGATGTGCCAGGACTCAGGTTTTCAATATAACTGGTAAAAGCCACATTGACATGTAAGGAAGAGACCAGAGTTTTTTTGTGCCAGAAAGACACTCTTTCACTCACCCTCAGAGGCAACAGAGACATAAAAATATTTGAAACCAGCCTCCCAATTAGTGTGCTATGAGAAAAATGCTAAAAAGTATTGGTCTTATTCATAAGCAATCTTCAACCAATATCATTATGACACACATCTCTGTAGCCAGGACAGCTACAGCAAAGACTAATCCTCTTGGTTCGGTCCTAAGACTTGGGAAATTTAGTAGGATTTCTTAGCAGACTACTCTGAGATGTCTTGGGGGTGCTTTATTCATGCCCCATCTAGGTGAGGGGCTCTCTTGCCTTGGAGAACTGACCAAACCCTTTACAGGTTAAGTGAAGCTCAGGTTGCCTGCTAAACAATAGCTTGTTTTTCTAAAGTCCCTGCAAGTAGAAATTGATCAACACTGTAGCTGTACTCTGGAAAAATGTTCATGTTCCCCCACTTCCACACAACTCTACCCTCTGCATGATGAACTTTGATTGTGTGTCAATGTTCTTCATGCAGATGGCACCTTTAGGCTCTACTAGGACAAATATCTCTTTTGAAGACCCCTCTCAGGCTTTCCTGGGTTTCCAGCACATATTTGTGGGGGGTCATTAGGGCTCTCAGGTGTTACAAGATCTCCTTATAGCCTCACTAAATATCTGCTCACAGACTACGGACAATTTTTTTTTTGTTCCAAAACATCAGGAAAATCTGAGTCAGACTGCTTGGATTATACCACTGCCTTACCATTTAGTAGATGTGTGACTTTGGGTAAATTGCTTAACTGTTCTAAAATGTTTCCTCATTTTAAAAATGGGAATAATCCACATTTCCATATTCTTAACAAGGGTATTTTGACGATAAACATGATAACTCATGTAAAATACTTTGCACAATGTCTCTCACTAAAGAAGCACCAAATAAATGTTAGCTTTATCATCATCATCATTGCTGCCAACATCCATAGAAGCACATAAAGATGAACACATGGACACATGCATTTATACACATGAACATGGAACATGCTGAATATAGACACAGTTATCTTCCCAGCATTTAATGCAGTTAAGAATGAACCAAGACAGAGAACCTAAAAAGCTTGGGGTGGAGGCAAAACAAACAAACAGAAAAACACCTGAGGATGACAATGAGTTCAGTTTGGGGCTGACTGAGTTGAAGTTCCTGGAAATATCCAGCAGACATCTGGACAGTTAGACCTAAACCTGGGTGTCAGGTCTCAGAGATTCTGATATCAGAGTCCTCAATGCATAAATAGTGGTTAAGATGCTATGAGTGGAGAAGATACTGGAGAGAGCCTATAAAATGGGAAAAGATCTGGACTTCAGAAGGAGACGGAGAAAACCAACATTTACAGAAGACAAACAAACAGCATCCCTTGTAGGGAGTTCAGAATGAGTGACTGTTGTTATATAATTCAAGAAAAAATAAAAGGATTCAAAAAGGGTGTAATGGCTGCCAGCATGAAATAACACAGAGAGAGGTAGGAGTAAATAGTCATGAAAGAGAAAAAGACTGAAGAAGAAAAAGTAAAAGGTTGGGTTAGAGAGATTTGAGGTTTTGCTTTAACTCTTGAGGCAATTCATCCATCCTCTAACTACACAATATCCATGCGCCTGCATGCATGAAAACCAATGTTGATTGTGTGAAAATAATAAAGAAATGTATTAATGTATAGGGATACAAAATAAAATGTGTCAGTGTTCATTCTGCCATAGGTTCCTCCATCCTCTTCTAGGCAGCAAAGAGTGGGTGATGGGAACAAAGCAGGTTAAACCTGAGACCCGAAAAGGAATTTGTCATTGTTAATAAAGAAAGACACGGCTCATCCTTAACTCAAAAACTGACTCTATGGTGGCCAAGGTAGCTGCCCCTATTGATCTATTTTAGGACCCATTTGAGAATCATGGGCAAGAGCATTGTCAGTGTCAGAGTTCAGATAAATCATATTTATTTGAAAGACGGCATGGACTTTGTGCTGGGCAGCTCTCATGCTTAATCAAAGTGTGCAGTTTTTGGGACAGTGGCACTGTCACCACTAAGAGCTTGTCAGTGGTTATCAGATATAGGACTAAATCAGTAGTTCTCAGTCAGGGGCCATTTTGCCTCTCCTTTCTCCACCAGGGGACATTTGATAATGTCTACAGACATTTTTGGGTGTCATGATTTGGAGGTAGATGTCCTCTACTAGCATCTGGAGGGCAGAGGCCAGTGACACTGCTAAACATCCTACAATGCACGGGGGCACACCCCCATGATTGCCCCCAAAAAGGATTATCCAGTCTAAAATGTTAACTGTGCCCAGGTTGAGAAACCCTAGACTGAACTCATGATCCATCTTCAGTTTATCACATGGATTTTCTCCAAAGGCTTGCATTTGTATTTTATCACTTACAAATTAGCTATACATGCAAAATATTACTTTCTTTCATATGTAGTGATATAAGCAGAATTGTCAATTTTACGCCATTTTACAGTTGAGGAAACTGAAGCTCCAAAGGATTATAAGACTTTCCAGATATCTATGTTGTGCCTCCTCATCTCAGTAGCCTTTCTACTAAACAAAGAATAACTATTTTGTTTGCAAAATAGAAGCTTTGTAGATGTTCTCAAAAATAATAGACTAAATTGGTTTCTCATCAAGAGGTATATTTCTATAATTCAACCTTTTCAGACATTTTACTAGTACATTCCACAAAGTAAAGAGAGCCCCTGGAAGTTCTACATGAATGCTCTTTTAGGTTCCCAGTGTCATCAAAGTCCATCCCAGACTCTGCTGCCCTAAGAGGTACAGCAGAGTTAATCCTGGTATACATTAGGCATTAGACATGTTTATTAGACATACATTGTTTCACGCCCAGCTATACTTTGCTCCTAACTCAAGCTTTGGTCAAAAGAAATATAAGGCTCATGTCAAGACCAAAGCAAGCTACAAAACAGTTTATTCCAAAATTCGGCCTCACGTTGCAAGACCCTCAGCAACACACACTTAGTAGCACCACATGTGTGGTTTTGCCAGCTTAATTGCAAAGCTGACTCAAACATAACACAAAAAATCCTTTATGGGAATGAGAACACCAAGTTTGAA
This sequence comes from Hylobates moloch, assembly GCF_009828535.3. Taxonomy (NCBI): domain Eukaryota; kingdom Metazoa; phylum Chordata; class Mammalia; order Primates; family Hylobatidae; genus Hylobates; species Hylobates moloch. The sequence goes on from NW_026652281.1 coordinate 135,853,560, forward strand.
GTCAGAAGATGACCAGAGGAAACATTTTGCAAGAAACTAGAAACCTTCCCATTCCTGGCCAGGCGCAGTGGCTCACGCCTGTAATTCCAGCACTTTGGGAGGCCGAGACAAGCAGATCACAAGGTCAGGAGATCAAGACCATCCCAGCTGACACAGTGAAACCCCGTCTCTACTAAAAATACAAAAACATTAGCCGGGCATGGTGGCGGGTGCCTGTAGACCCAGCTACTCTGGAGGCTGAGGCAGGAGAATGGCATGAACCTGGGAGGCAGAGCTTGCAGTGAGCCGAGATCGTGCCACCGCACTCCAGCCTGGGCGACAGAGTGAGACTCCATCTCAAAAAAAAAAAAAAAAAAAAAGAAAGAAAGAAAGAAAGAAAGAAAAGAAAAAAAGAAACCTCCCCATTCCTGTGTGTCAAGACAAAAGGTGGTGAGGCCAAGATGATTTTAGAGAAATACCTCAGGATCTCAGGAGAGATGACTTTTTTCTACTGCATTTGTTCTTTAATGAGACTAGTAAGTCTCACCTCCTTAAAAGAAATCATCTTGGAGACTAAGAGATATTGACATCCCCAATCAATGCTCAAGATTGTCTTTCCTTTTTCCCATCAGAGAATGAAGGTGCAGCTAAAATTTTTCAAGATCCTCTCAGAGATCATACATTTCAATCTACACTTAAAGCTGACTAAATATACTTAAGAGCATACTTTAAACACCACGCTGTTTCCCTGATGGACCATATGAGCATACGTAAATGGATCATTGCTCTGACAGGGAAACTAACATTGACCATGCAAATAACTTAGCCATGCCATTAGGTGGAGAGCAGCACGAGGGTGTAAAACTTTGCAACTCAAAGTGTGGGCAGTGGCTTTGGCATCATACAGGAGCTTGTTAGGAATGCAGAATTCCAGTCCCACCCCAGACCTCTATTAGCATTTTAATAAGATCCTCAGGGGATTTTCAGCACTTTTAAGTCAGAGAAGCACCACGTCTAGACTCAACAACCTTTCCTAAAATCCAAGTACCATTTTGTGTCTTAGAAGTAAATGCATTTGTTTGTGAGTCCTCTTCCTTTAGTAAATGTATAATTAAGGACATTTCTGAAACAGAACTGTTATCTGTATCATTTTAGACATGTTATGCTTCTTGCCAGGGCCATTTATAATAGGCAGCTACCACTAACAATTTCCAAGATTGGAAGAGGTGAGCAGAGAGAAGCAAAGGAAGAGAAAGCCATTACTATAAAGCAGAGCAGTTTTACCAGTTGTACTCTTTACTGTTTTTTGTTTTTGTTTTGTTTTGTTTTGTTTTGGTAGGGGGTATAGGATCTTACTCCATTATCCAGGCTGGAGTGCAGTGGCATGATCTCAGCTGCAACCTCCAACTCCTGGGTTCAAGTGATATTCCTACCTCAGCCTCCCAAGTAGCTGGGACAACAGGCAAATTCACCACATCCAGCTAAGTTTTGTATTTTTCTGTAGGGTTGAAGTTTCACCCGTGTTGGCCAGGCTGGTCTTGAACTCTTAACCTCAAACAATCTGCCTACCTCAGCCTCCCAAAATGCTGGGATTACAGGCATGAGCCATTGCGCTCTGCCTCTTTACTCTTATTTACTGGTTTTCCACATACAAAATTTTAGGCAACGAATTCATCATTTCTATGTACTTTACTTAATCTGTGGGGGTTTAGGCACGTGAGTCCATTCAGGAAGCCAAAACTAGACTCAAAGGACACCATTACCTCCACCAGTGAGCACAGGTGGTACAGTTCCCACTCTTCTCTAATCTAAACAACTGCTAGATTGCAGATACCTGGGGGACCAAGGGCCTCAGCTGCTCTTCACCTCTGGGAAAACAACTACTTATCTTCTGCCTAAGACTTTTTTATCCTCTTCTGATATTCATTCCATTATTGAGATTCAAGAAAGATAAGTCAGACCCACCTGGAATCTCCGCATGTCACGTGGGTTTCCTGCATTCTTTAGGCAATTTTGGTTACATTTGAGGAAAAATTTCAAGAAGAACCTGTGAAGAAACAAATCATCATGGTTAGCATTTCAGTTTCTGACACGGGAGGGAAAAAAGAGGTAAGTCACCCCTGGGTTGTGCATTCGATTCTCTTTACGCGTTTTCTGAAATATTCAGCATGGTGTTAGAACCAATATTTCATTTGTGGCCTTAGCCTTTGTTTTGTATCCACGCTGGACCTTCCTTATGACACAAACACTCTTGGTACCGCCAACAGATCTCACAGAAGAATTATGCCCCAAGGAAGTATTTTCACTCATACAGAGGGAAGGCTTTCATCATAATTTAAGATAGGTTCCAATTGGATATAATTGTCTGAGAATTACTCATGGTCCCCAACAACAACATGCAATTTAAGCCCTATAAACTCACAGATGATGAACTGGCAAATACATGCTGGATGAATACAAGGATTTGGTAAACACTTTTTATCTTAGCCTCTCAAGTAAAATGTTTTAATTAGTAGTACCCATGAGAAATAAGTAAAATTCACAAACTAACTAAACTCCTTTGACTTCTCAAATACCTCCTGAATGTTTTTCTTAAACTGTCTGCTGTAGACAAGAGCTAGCTGTGACTGAATAAAGATTTTCCTGCCTCACTGCCACGTTGGTTTCTGAATTGGTTCTACAGTGAGATTCATGGGTTTTACTTGCTAAGGTGACCAAAGGTCCCAATTTGCCAAGAAAAATCCTAGTTTATACCAGCTGTACTGGTGTATGTATTAATAGTACCTACTTTAACTCTCAAAAATGTCTTGGTATGGGTGATAAATTATATGGTCACTCTATAACTTTCTGAGTTATTTCTTATGTAACCATCACAGTTGTTAAAGTCTATCATGGAAAAGCAGCAGCTACTGAAAGTGTCATATTCAGGCATTCATGTCGGCCACCTGTAATTAAACCCTCTACCTGCCCAGGTTTGGGAAAAGAAGTATTTCCAAAGATACCTAAGTTTTGCAATCTCTTTTACTATTAGGCCTAGATGTGATGTTCCTGTGGATTTCAGGCTCAAATCTTTCCTAAAAATATCAAAATGCATTAAAATGCTGGTCAACTGAATTCTTGTTGTAATTCAATTCTCTTCCCCTTTCTTCCACTTCAAGTCCACACTGGAGTAAAATCCCCACCTCGACACAAATAGATTATGAAGAACTATTGCCCTATGATGCCTCATTCTGAATTTGGCTCTGACTGCAATGTCTGTCAATCATGTAACACTTGGATCCTCTATAACAACAGCACTGCACAAAGACATACAAAGTTCAGCCAATTTCTGAATATGAAACTGAGAGAAGTCCCAGATGCATCCCTCTCCTCCTTGGTCTCTTAGAATCTGCCAAGATGGGAGTATGTTGTGGGAATCATTCTTTAGAGACAAACAATGGCCTTTTCAATCAAAAGAGTAACATTTAAAAATGCAAACATCTTCCTAAAATGACTTGTTAACACCGCACAACATTTGACTGCCCATCAATGAAAGCAGGCCTCTAAATAATCACTTGCCGCTACTTCCAGATTCTCTCCACAGAAGCCAAAGTTGATCAACCTTTCATCCAAGACAAATGGCTTACAGAACACCACTGAAGCCCAGCTGTGTGAAACAAAATCCGATTTTGAGCTCTCCTTTCCCGGTACCAAGACCCACACTGTCCTTGCACAGGACAATCAGCCAGTCACTGACTCTTGCCCACTTTCGATATGATAGATTTGGTAAAGGAAGGGGGGTTAAGGGAGTGGCGCAAATCCTAAGTGCCTTTGCACTGTCTTGTTGGACTGAGCTCCCAGAAGGCAAGTGCTGGGTAGCCCTGCTGATCACACATGGCTTTCAGAAACCATTTAATACAGTGGAGCTGATAGTTGTGATCCTCGAATCTTGCTAGGGTTCAATACTATATCCATAGACACTGAAGACATGAAAACTGGCCGCTGCTTTCAAGAACAGTCAGTTAGAAGGGCATATTTCAAAGCTACTTCAAGCCCCAGGAGAGGGCTGATTACCACTAAACTGACAACAAGAGTGGGTGTGATATAGTGAAAGGCCACAGCCATTAGAAACACCCAGAATAATGAGATTCATATCCTGACTCTGACAGGTACTACCTGTGTGACTTTGGATAAGGAGCTGAACTTCTCTGCACCACACTTTCCTTATCTATAAACTGGTATAATAACAGGCATTACTGTATAGGGAAACTGTGAAAATTGAGATAAGGCATAGTAACAGATACATGGTAGGTATGCTGATGGTGGCAGTCATCGTAAGAATGGCTTCCGTGTATTGAGTGCTTACCTTGTGCTCAGTTCAATGCTAAGAACAAATCCGTTTTCTCATACAATCCTCCTAAGTAACCTCTGCTATTAATTCCATTTTATAGATGAGGAAACTGAGATTCAGAGAAGTGAAATAACTTGTCCAAAGCTATGAAGTGTGAATCTAGAATTCAAATTCAGACAGTGTAGCTCCAGAGACTGTACTCTTAACCACCATGATGTAGTAGTTTTAGTAATGACAGAAGTAGTGCAGTAATGATGTTAATACTAATTGTACTATTGATAGCAATTGTACTGTAACAGCAATTTTGCTAATAAGAGTAAATAAGACTAATCGAACTACTAAGAATAATTATTAGTATCATGATTTCCACAACAGCAACATGAACATTATGGAAGTAGACATCATTGCCATTCTCCCTTAAAAGGGCCCCCCTGCTTGCTTCCCCAGGGTTGGTAATATTTGCCGCCTGTGTGTGTTTAAGCCATTTGAGCCCAGACCCGACAGCCAGATTCAGGTTGTGCTAGAAGGAGCTGTCAGCACACCCTCTGGCTTCTTCAAGTCAGACAACTGCTAGCCACCATGAGGGGGTCCATCTGGTGCCAAAATGAATTTTGAAAGACAGGCAAACAGGACACCAGCTATGCCAGGGAGAAACAGAATCAAGGGAGCAGGGGATCTTCTGCCTCAAAGATGAGCTAGGGCAGGGCGCCTGTCAGCAGCCCATCGTTAGCACAAAAGCTATGCCGGGCACACACCAGATCCCTGTTACCCTAAGCTGGCCTGTCACTTGGCATGCTGGCAGAGTCCCCCGCCTGCCCCTTCAACAGTGGATCACTTGCTGAAATTGAAAGCTTGACCATCTGTCGTGGGGAAGACACGGCCGTCAACTGGTGCCTGAGGCCTCACACAAGCCCTTATGTGGCAAAGACGCTCTGAAGGGTCAGTTCTTTTGGGGAAAGCCAGCCCTACCCCAGAGGGAGCCTCAGAAATTCTTTCAAAGTTTTCCCCTAAGTAAAAGCCAAGTGCCTGACCCTTTCGGATTACACTTCCTTAAAGGAACTGAGAGGAGTTAGAAGGAGGAGTTAAAAATATCCCCACTGAGAGACAGACATGGCACACGAATTTGGGGGATGACTTATCAGGCTAAGTTTATAAGGCCTTTGTAAACCGGGGGACACGTGCACATCTGCTGGCCTACGGAGAAGATTTCAGATTCCGAGGGGGCTTTTAACAAAGCAGAGGTTATTGTAACTCAAAACCTCACTTTTGTCTAATGAATTGCTGCATTTTGTGAGGCGGGTGTGTTTGATAAAGTGTTGTCAGGAGAAAAAGTGTGGCAGCCTTACCCCAACTGTGGGAAACTGACCCACAGCAGGACAAAGCCCCTATTGACCCTGTAGAGTTCCAAGGAGTTCCATAAACTCCAGGAAACAGCCTGATCAGGATCAAACTCCTTTTTAACTCAAATCTTTTTTTTTTTTTTTTGAGGGGGGAGGGAAGGAGGTCACGATAAACTCGACATATTTCTGTTAACTTTCAGTACAAATAATATCATCTTGTGTTCATGCAATGTGTTAATTATTCAGAGCACTTATATTCCCAATATCTCACTAAATCCTCATGGAATTTCTATAAATTAGGTGCACCAGGAATTATCAAAGCCATTTGAAAGGCAAGAAAACAAAGACAACAAAATTAAGGGATTTATCTAGCCAACAACCAATCTTGTAAATTGACCAAAAGGACTAGTCATGGTATGTGTTTTCCATGAACTCTAGGATTTTATAAGTGATCTTAACCATCACTTAGTCTAACCTCCTCATTTTGCCTATGAGAAAAATGAGGTAACAGAAGACGTGACAATATTCACATAGTTAATAATGAATATCAGAGCTGGAACTATAATCCGCATGTCCTGATGTCTAGTTATGTGATTTTCCCAACATAATATTAGCTTCTCAAGCCAATCCTGTAAGAGCTGAATGCCTGTGCTCTGAAACTGTTTAGTTTACTATCTCAAATGAGGAAGTGACAGTCATAAAACCAAAAGTGACATCCTATTGAAAGTTGTATCTGGGTTCATCGATCAGGCCAGTGTAGGACATTAGCCCATCATGGAACTAACTGAACCCAACACAAACATTTGTAGAACAAAATTGCTTATTCAATGACATACCTGTATCACCTTTTGCCAAGCAACAGATACTAGTATCTAGTTTGAGTAGCTTCCTTTTAACCAGCACAATACTCAAGACCAAAAGTCACCTCTGGACTCCCCCAAAAGGAAAATTAATTCAATTAGTCAGCAGGATCTGACTCACCTACATGAGGATATAAAATTTTTAAAAAATCATCCCTGCATGCATAGTGCCTGGCATAAGACCTAGAACCCAGTGGGTTTTCAGTAAATACTTGCTCAACTAAATGGAGTCTAGGGTCTCCAAGGGATAGAAATAAGGGTGTTTTTACAGTAAAGACAGCAGTAGAGAATACTGGGCAAGAGCTTGCATTGGAGCTAAGACAAGCCTGGGTGAATTTCAACAATTCTCTGAACCTCAGTGGCCTCATTAAAACATGAGAATAATAGTACCTCTCTCCTAGGATCACTGTGCAGCTTTCACCATAATTTTAGCTTTACTCCTTAATTAATTGGGTGACTTTAGACAAATTATTTAACCTCTCTGTGCCTCAATCTTCTCATCTGTAAGATGGGAGGAACATCGGAACCTACTTTAAAGAGTTAAGAGAATTAAATGAGTTAACATACGTGGAGTGTTGAAATAGTACCTGCCATAGAGGAAGTGATAATTCGTTTCTTCATCATTTATCCCTGGCAACTGCTTACTGCCTAGCACTCAGAGATGTTGAGATTTTCAGATACAAAAAGTATTCTTCACTCTTTAAATGTTAAGGTCAAGAAAAGAAGGAAAGACTTATGTACCCAATGAGAACTATAGGTTTCACTGAATGACCTAAAAAAGAAAAAAATGAAGAAGAAGAAGAAATAACCACCAAAGAAAGATAATAATGACTACAGCAGCTTTACCCAAAGGCTAAGACACATAAAGGAAAGGAGTAGTGCCTTAAATCGTGGAGGACTCCAGCTAGTCAGAAGTGAAGGGCACACACAGTAAAACTGCCCATTAGGCAACAGCTTGTGAGGCATTATTATGCAAAGCATTGCAATCGATCTGGGCTGAGCAGGTTGAGTTTTTACCTCCCCTAACCCAAATTCTGAAAAATCACGTTTGGATTCTTGCAGCTGCTCTCATAATGTCCATGCTGGACAGGAAAAGCATCAAGGCACACCTAAACTGAGACATAAAACCTCCATTTGCAATCTTAAGGCTCCTCGAAAGTTCCTCTTGACTTATGCCTGCAGATGGTTATGTGGCAGATGATCCTTCCCGAAGATATTCAGGACACGGAGACTTGCTCTGGCCCAATGCAGGAAACAGCTGTGTGGAAACAACTGTGGGGTCCCTTCTGTGTGAAGTTCAAGCTGCTCCCACCCCACACACACTGGAGGGTAGACAGCAAAATGCCTCATGATTAAAAGGACCTCTTTGGAAAAGTTGTTTCTATAGACAGCACCATCACCTTTGCTTTGGAAAAGAAATGCAGAACCTCTTGCCTCCATGACCAAGCCTACTGCCCAGAAATAGCCAAGGAAGTCTTTCTAAGAGTCTAACAATTCTCTCCCAAATTGAAAATATTGAAACAAAAAGCATCTATCCCTACCCAGCCCACCTGAGCTGCCAGGGGCTTTATCTGAAATGTTGTCACTACCTCCTGGTAGCCTTCAAAGACACAGAGCTCTGAGAAGAGGTAAACAAGAGTCTCATAGCCCTGAAAAATGGATCTCTCTTGCAACAGAGCAGGCCAAAACAGTGAGAAGGAGAAAACTCTATTTTCAATGTCAAAGAAAGCATTTTCGTTCCTAGCACACAGAAGTAGTTGTAGAGTACAGTTCATCCATGTGAAAATCTGATACCCATAAGGCTGCCAAAATCCCAGGATGCCACAAGGGCAGGCTGAAGAGGCTGAACCCATGTAAGGGTAAAGGTTGCTCACCGCAGGGCTGACTTCCTCTCCTTTTCTGATACTAACATGCATTCCTGAGAGAGACCCTCTTTGACTTAAGCACCAATCATTCTGTTTGAGAGGTGGGGTGGGCAGAAAGGGGAGGAATAAGATCCTGGAGGGAATTCTGCACAGATGAAGCAAATTCTCTCCTCTCTCCCCACAGTGGAGGGTGGAATGGTACCGAGTTGTGGCACTATCTTGGGGATCCCAGGGGAAAAGCATGTGGCTGCCCCTATTCTTGGCCACTGACTTCAAGAAGTTTACCTTTTCCACTGGCCAAGGTCCTTTAGATCTTGGGCATTTCTGGAAAGTGTTCTCAGCCTGAAGGGATGAACATGATCAACCCGAAAAGCATTCATTACCTCAGAGCTCAGAGTATGCCCTTGAGGGAAGGGCATCATTAGTGGCAAGAATTTAAAAAAAACAAAATGGTGTTGTCATAGCACAGCAGCCAATGAAAGAATTTAAAAATAGTTTTAAGGAAAAGGACCCACTCCACATAGGTCTCCTCATACTAGAAGTCAAATATGAAAGGCAGGAAAAAGGCTTGAGACAGTGAATAGGTAGAGGACAGGACAACTAACCAGTGGCCAATGGGGAAAGAAAAAATTACGATTTCTTAGAAATGACACAGAGAAGGCAGGTTAGAGCAAGGGGGCTGTAGCTTAACACTGAGTTCTGGCTATCTGGCCCAACTTACTCCCCTAGCAAGGTCTGACTGGAAATTTAAGAGAGAAAGAATTCTAAGTTCATGTATGGTAGAGAAGATGTTTATCCTCAGGGATGCTCTTTTACACAGATTACTCAAATGCCAAGTGTTTCTTGCCAAAACATATTAAGGTGCAAACTCTGACCCTGGGCAAACATTTGAAGTCATCCTAATGATTTGAAATGTGGCAGGAATGAGGCAGATCACAAAACCAAGTGTCCGTCTGTCCTTCTTGGAACTGGGGACAGACTGAGGACACATTTGTTTTAAACTGTTTCCATTACAAGGAACCCAATTTCTACTGCGAATCATGGCCACAGAGTTCCTGCAGACCTACGGACAGGTTTTGAGCAAAGGTATCAGGTCTTGCACTTCTGGGTTACTGGTGCAAATCTTTCCCCAGGCTGAAAAGGATGCACAGGCAGGTGGCAACTTTGCTTCAGTAACAGCAACCCACTCCACAAAGCCAAGCATAAAAAATGAGGCAGGAGGAGCCTCAGCTCCCCAGCTTAGCAGTTACTACAGCAAACACAAGCACTACACCATGTGTAAGGCCCTGTCCTGAGTGCTTTGTATGTATTAATTTATTTACTCTGTACAACAGTCCTATGAGATTCTACTTCTTTTCTCATTTTATAGATAATGCTACCAAGAGGTAAGGTAATTTGCCCAAGGTTTCCCATCTAGTAACAAGTGGAGCTGAGATCTGAACGTAGGTAGTTTGACTCCAAAGCCCACATCCATTAAACTATATTCTTTACATGTTATATATATATATCATGGGATCATAGACCATACCTGGTTATATTCTTATTATCATCACCAGATTCATTCAAAATTACAACTGAAGCCAGCATAATCATTTCACTAGAAATGCCAACACTTTCACTAGATTATAGCCAATTATAAATTTTAATATTTTTTGAGTTTGCTCCCAACCACTTTCACCCTATTTGTGATCCCTCAAATGCATTTTAACCATAATGAAAGACCAGTGGGTGATCTGGTAACAGAACCAACCCAAATATGGAGAACAGTGGCCAAAACAAAACCAATGTAATCTGGGTTTCTTGGGAAGAGTCAATGAACATCATCATAAGGATTAAGTTATACTATATGTAGTTATGGTTGTCACCAGTCACTACTTTTGTATGTCTTTCATGCAGACAGAAAGCCAGGGGTTGAAAATGAAAGGCGGTTAATATCTCCTTGTTCAGTACATATGTGTTTAGCATTTTAAAGCAGATTCATTTAGAATCTCATGTTAGAATTTCACTTTTCCCTTCTAAGGACTCAGAGGGTTTTGATATTAACTTCCCCTGTGGAGGTGACAGATGTCAGAGACAGATCAAGAAGTTCAAGTCCACAGTAACTGAGGCATACAGTTCTGCCTGGATGCTCAACTTATGATTCTTTTCAAGACTTCAGAAAGTACAAATGTTCGTTGTCACACATTCATTCACTTACTCAACCAACAGACTTTCCAGAGAGTCCAATATGTAGTGATTCTTCTCATTCAATACCAATTTTACTAAGAGCACCATAACTTTGGTTCAAGTTTTTCTCCAAAAGAAAAATAAAAAAGAAGACAACTCTTTACATTCAAATTCCCAGGAAAACTTTTGACTCTTAGGATGATAGAGTATTCGAGTAATTGCCAAGGAAGATTGAATACTTTTAAAATATTAATCAGTTGTGGGTGTTCTGGCAGGGTCTAGATCAGTGAATCTTTCAAAGTCCCTAATAATGCCAATAAAGTGCTCTCCTACTCTTCACTTTTCAGCATTCTTTGCTAAGTCACACCGAGCTACATCCTGTGCTTCGAACATGAAATCTCTTTCCTGCCTTCACCATAGGCTGCCTCCCTGGATCTGAAATGCCTCCCTCACTCCCACACCATCTCAGCTTCCCATCATCCCACTTATCCCTCCAGGTGCGGTATAAATGTACTGAGCTCATGAAACCTTCCCAGATACCCGGAGCTAGAATTAATCCCTGCCACCTACACTCTGTTACAGCACTTGTCACACTTGGTCTTCACTGCAAGGCCTGCAGTTGCTTATATAATGGTCTGCCCCTCCATGACACCATGGACTTCTGATAGTGCCTTTCCATTCCCGACAGCATCTTGCACAGCTGTACATGCAAAACACTGAATACACAGCTGACTTAAACAAGCTGCAAATATTAATGGCAGTTAGCTTTGAATTATAGCATAAAGATTATTTCTTTCTTCTATATTTTCTGAATTTTCTATGAATAGGCACTACCTTAATGAAATAACAAACAACTGCATTGTAAAACTTGAAGTGAATATCATTCAGCACAGAACCTAGGGACGTTGGCTCCATTCTACAAGGAATAAATTAGTAACTAAAGATTATGAGTGGCTTTCTCAAAGTCTCTATGCTCTAAGATTTACCTTTTAACTCAAATGTGAACACTTAAGAGCTATCCATCTCACACTCTGTAAAATGTACATCATTTATTAGTTTCATATTGCATAATTCATACATGAGTATCAACTGGGAAGGCTCCACACCACTGGTGTCCTTAACTTCCTACTTAATATTTTAAATTTGATGTTGAGAAATTTTTATCTCCAAGTTAAACCTGCCATTGTTTTCCCATCATTCAAGTGTAAACCAAAGGAGTAAAAGGCCATGTAACTAAAGTCTGTTTAGTTCCTTCTCCAAAATTCTACAGACCATTCTGTTGACTTTTGTTGAAACCCTTAGTTAAAACTCTTAATGATTTACTATTTCTTCATTCAGCCTATTTCCTTAGGTTCTATTTATTCATTCAGTCTGTCCTTATTCAATAAGTATTTACTAAGCACATACTTTGCACCAAACAGAAGGCATACAAAAGAAAACCCAGTCCCTTCCCTTGTGAAAGTTCATCGAAGTACAGTTCTCAGGCTGTCTTCATCAGCCTTGAGAAACTTGCCCTGGCAGAGAGAAAGTAGGAACTGTATGCAAATTTCTGTACATACTCTTTCCTGTGGGATGAGTCCACTTGGACCAGAGGGGCATTTGAAGAATTTTGATGCACACTAAAGCTTGAGAATTGATAGCTAGTTGATTCTTAAAATTAACAATAATACCAATACTATGTGATAAGTGAAATCATGGAGCTATATACCAGAAATTGTGAATTGCCTGGGCATCTCATCATGTGCAATTGAAATTCAGCATAAAAACTTAAGTAGGGGCCAGGCGCGGTGGCTCACGCTTGTAATCCCAGCACTTTGGGAGGCCAAGGCGGGCGGATCACGAGGTCGGGAGATCGAGACCATGGTGAAACCCCGTCTCTACTAAAAATACAAAAAAATTAGCCGGGCGTGGTGGCGGGCGCCTGTAGTCCCAGCTACTCGGAGAGGCTGAGGCAGGAGAATGGCGTGAACCCAGGAGGCAGAGCTTGCAGTGAGCCAGGATTGTGCCACTGCACTCCAGCCTAGGCGACAGAGCGAGACTCCGTCTCGAAAAAAAAAAAAAACAAAAAAACTTAAGTAGGGCCAGGCGCGGTGATTCACACCTGTCATCTCAGCACTTTGGGAGGCTGAGGCGCATGGATTGCTTGAGGTCAAGAGTTTGAGACCAGCCTGACCAACATGGTGAAACCTTGTCTCCACTAAAAACTAAAAAATTAACCAGGCGTGGTGGCAGGCACCTGAAATCCCAGCTATTCTGGAGGCTGAGGCAAGAGAATCACTTGAACCTGGGAGGCAGAAGTTGCAGTGAGCTGAGATGGTGCCAGTCTAGGTGACAGAGAGAGACTCCGTCTCAAAAACACAAGTCAAAACACTGCTGAGTAGAAATAAAAATAAAATTTCCCCACCCATCCTCTCTTATCCCAGCACAAGCTGCAGGGAAAGAAAAAGGTTCCTAGCCAGACATAATGGCTCATGCCCATAATCCCAGCAATTTGGGAGGCAGGCAGATCACCTGAGGTCAGGAGTTTGAGACCAGCCTGGCCAACATGGTGAAACACTGTCTCTACTAAAAATACAAAAATTAGCCAGGTGTGGTGGTGCACACCTGTAATCTCAGCTACTCGGGAGGCTGAGGCAGGAGAATCACTTGAACCCAGGAGGTGGAGGTTGCAATGAGCCAAGACTGAGTGACACAGGGAGACTCTGTCAAGAAAGGGAAGAAGGAAAGGGAAGGGAAGGGAAGAGAAGAAAGGAAAGGAAGGAAAGGGGAGGGGAGGAAGGGAAGTGAAGCAGGGAGGAGAAGTCAAGGGAAGGGAAGGGTAGAAAGGAAGGGAAGAGAAAGGAAGGGAAGGGAAAAAAGGAAGGGAAGAAAATGGAAGGGAAGGGAAGAAAAGAAGGGAAGAGAAAGGAAGGGAAGAGAAAGGAAGGGAAGGGAAAAAAGGAAGGGAAGAAAATGGAAGGGAAGGGAAGAAAAGAAGGGAAGAGAAAGGAAGGGAAGGAAAGGGAAGGAAAGGGAAGGAGAGAAGGGAAGGGAATAGAAAGGAAGGGAAGGGAAGGGAAGAAGGGAAGGGAAGGGAAGAAGGGAAGGGAAGGGAAGAAGGGAAAGGGAGAAGAGGTGAGGTGAAGGGTGTGGAGGGGTGAGAAGCGGGGGGGAAGAGAGGGAAGAGAAGGGTAGGGGAGGGTAGGGGAAGGGAGGGGAAGGGGAGGCGAAGGTGGGGAAGGGTGGGGAGGGAAGGGTGGAGAGGGGAGGGGAGGGAAAGGGTGGGGAGGAGAGGGGAGGGAAAGGGTGGGGAGGAGGGGGAGGGGAGGGGAGGGAAGGGGTTCCTGTTTGCAGTAGAAAGCTGATATTTGGAAACTTTGTGCTTCAAGGAAAATAAATAAACTCACTTTTCAACCAAAAAAAAAAAAAAAGTACATATAGACAAAAAGGATCAGCTGAAAAAGCTATTCCCCAAGGCAGGGGAGGGGGAAAAAAAACACAGAATCTTGCTAAGGATGAAAAGTATTTTGAAACTATTTTAAATAATCACTACCCTTTTAATATTCACCGCATCTGTCTGTTCACTTTTCCCAGCATACCCTCCCTTGACCCAATCTCAACATCTTCATGTGTTGCCTGCCATCCCCTGGCCTCACACATCACTGGGGATAATGAATTTAATTTGAGCAATGGATTTCATTGAAAAAAAAACTCTGCATCCCAATATGCCACACAAGCTGAGCTCAGATAAAAACAAGTGACTCCTTAATTTGGATTTAAAGCTCACGACCAGTCTACAAATAAAAATGACCAGTGAGCATCATGCCCACAGAGCACTGACAATAATCTCTTGTGCTCCAAATTATTCTAGTCTATATTATGGACGATCCAATAAGCCTGTGTGTTCTAGTCCATAAAAATATAAGAAGAAATTTATCATTTTGAAATCATAATGCAAAATAGAGTCTGACACTTTATTAAGCACTATTTCTCATGATATCATAAGGATGCTGATGGAAAATGAAACTAAAGCAGTATCAGAGACGAACAATGACAGCATTTAGACTTTCTGAGGGTGCTTTGTAGCTCACAGGTCACTCGCTTGCCCTCCCCACGTGTCACTTTTGAACAGCTTCAGTTTAAACCCGAAACACTGGAAACATAATTCTGAAAAAAGCTTTCATTTTATCACAAAATTGGTTGATCATTTACTAAAACAAAGAATGCTGGAATGGGATAAGAAATGATCTAATCCAGATATTCTTAACCTGCACTCAGTGGATGGTCTACATGGTGTTCGTGATCACTCCAACATTGTATGCAAACTTTTGTATACTTGTTTTCCTGTGGAATGGGTCCAGAGGCTTCAGATGACGGAAGGAGTCTGAATTGACTGCCAGAATCCTTTTTATTCTGTTTTGATAATAGTCTGCTATTCTCTTTTTAGAGAACATCTTCACCCTCACTCAAGAGTCTTTACATTTCAGCAGCATAAACTCATTCCACACTTGGACCAAAGCGGCACTTGTGATCTAGGCCTGGCCAGTCAGAACATCATAACCCCCAACTATGTAACTGCTTTAGAGACTGGCATGTGACCCAAGTCAAGCCAATCAGGCTCTATCTGAGCTAGTCTCAGGACTTTTGTTTGGGTGGCTTTAAAAAAAAGAGATGCAATTTCCATTTACGAGAGTTGAACCCAAAAGGATGTGTAGCTGGGGTTGCTGGAAAATTCAATACATTTGGGATGAATCTATAATAGAATATAATCCACTCATATTCCACCTTGTAGAGATCACTGGAAAAGTGAGTTTTCTTAGGTAGGGAAGAGGGAAGGTAGGACGAGCTTACATCATACAATGCCCTCCAAGAAAGATAAGGAGAAGTGGGGAAGGAGATGTGCTTAGAAGGTGGCAGGAGACAAGACAGTCTCAAAAATGTAAGAGAGAGAATATTCAATAGAGTGCTGGTAACTTTTAGGCTCCAGAACTTCAATATTCTTAAGTCTATCACATGCACACACACTCACATACACATACATTTATGTATATATTTTTTATTTCTCATACAGAATTGCTATTAACTTTCAAAATGATAGAAGCTTTTAAATTCAGAGTCTCAAACTCAGACCCTGCAGAGCCCAGGAAGGTCAATCAATGGGTGAACTAGGCTGCATGTAAAACCACAGAGAGTACTGGGAATTATCAGAACTCAAGAGTCAATGTCTTGTCTTCAGGGACAGCTTGACTCTTCTCCAGCCGACTGACTCCACAGGGCAATATGGGTACAGTGTTGTCAGACTCTCCTATTTGAAGAGAAGCTGGAAATACATATTGTTAAGTGTGAAATTTGCCAATCTTCCAAACAACAGAAGGGCCAGACGCAACAAATCTGGTAGAGGGATGCAGTTTGCATCTCCTGCCCTAAACTGTAATAACCAAAGTGGCAGCAAGTCATTTGTCTGCAAGACTAGGGCAGGGCCACTTTGTGCCCATTTTAAAATAAAAACAATAACAAAACAAGGACCCCTGTGGCTCCACTAAATGGGACTCCTCTCATTAAAAACCAAACGTAGTTCTTGCTTTTGAAGCAATGGCGTGTTTTGTTTGTTTTGTTATTTTTAAGGATCGCGTCACTTGAAATTCAGATGTAGTCAAGCTTGATTTTCTCCCAGACCTTTGGTAGCTGATGGGTTGGGTGAAGGGAGAAGTTGGGAAAAGCATCTGGTCCCAGAAGCAAAAGTGAAGGCAGTGCATATTTACCAGCATGAGGCTGTCCACAGACAGTGAATAGAGACACAGGGAAAACCTCCAATACCCACCTGTTCACAGCTGGATTTCCCAGGGCACTTAATTTAATCAGAAGCAGTAAGTTTTAGTAGCATTTTACAACCAATTAACCATGCAGGAAACAAAACAACTGACTCTGTGCCTTCCTCCCTGCTTCTAAAGAGTCTGTGGCCTCAAAAGTCAGCAATTTGGAACTCTCTGTATGAAAGAAGACGCCATCAAACCCAGCACAAGCAAGTTTTTTCCCTTCCTACATTTAATGGGAGGACACTTGAATCTGGCCAGGCCTTGTTGGCATGGGAATCACTCCCATTTTCACATAAAGAGCTCCCATTTTGATCAGCACATGCCAGGCACTGGGCATTTACACAATCATTCCAATGAATTCTTACCACCACCTCTTTGTTAGGGCCTACTATATTCCCATCTACAGATGAATGTACTGAGGTGAGGGGAATTAGTAAAAGAACACAAGGTCACACATAAATGAAAGAACCAGGATCTGGGCCCAGAATATATTGTTCATAACAGAGAGCAAAATCTTAGCATAGAACTCACTGATTTCCGCCAGGCGCGGTGGCTCACGCCTGTAATCCCAGCACTTTGGGAGGCCGATGCAGGCAGATCACGAGGTCAGGAGATTGAGACCATCCTGGCTAACACAGTGAAACCCCATCTTTACTAAAAATACAAAAAATTAGCCAGGTGTGGTGGCAGGTGCCTGTAGTCCCAGCTACTCGGGAGGCTGAGGCAGGAGAATGGCGTGAACCCGGGAGGCGGAGCTTGCAGTGAGCCGAGATCACACCACTGCACTCCGGCCTGGGCAACAGAGCGAGACTCTGTCTCAAAAAAAAAAGAACTCACTGATTTCCTCTGCACCGAGTTAAAAGTAAAACCACGTGATAAGAGCCAGCTTCTGGTATTAATGGGGATAAACTTCCTTGTATCGAAAACAGGTATTCAAACTTATGCTAAATTCTATAGGCAATAATTTTCCACTAAATCAATAATGATTTTTAAAAACAGGCTATACCTTTTAAACTGTGCATCACTTTAAAAAATCATTTCTAACTTTTCTTTAATTGATCCTCACAAAAAGTCTTGAAGTATGTGACAGGGAGTGAATAAAGTCACTTCCATTTGACAGATGAGTCTACTGAAGCTCCAAGAAGTCAGTTGGCATGGCCAGGGTCACCCAGCTGATTAGTGGCAGCCTCTGGTTCCCATTTGTGAGCACCCTAGCCATGGCGGCTACTTTTCACATCCACAGACATGCCAAGCTCTTCCCCACCCTGGGTCCCGGAGGGATCTGGCCCTAGTTCTCTCCCAGCCTTCAGGCCTCTGAGATGTCATCTCCCCAGGAATATGTTCCTGTATCCTACCTCAGTGGTCCCCCTCTCATTCCCCATCACCGTCATACCCAGATCCTATTATAGTGCTTGGCATCTGGCAGTCAAATATTTGCTAAGTGAATGAGTAAGTAAGTAAATGAACGCCTGATGAATTCTCAACTTTCTGAATTTTCTAACTCATAATAGTGACTATGCATCAGGACTTTCTCCCCAGCACCTCTGGTCATCTGTAGTGTAACACATGAAAACAAATCCTGCCCCAGCAATACTTAAGGACCCACCTGCTGAAATGAGACCATGGTGGGACACCCCCTGCCCTGCTCCAAACACACACTTGTTCTTCAATGTCTTTCTCAGTTGACTCCAGGCTAGATTCTTAAGTATGGCAGGAAGAGCCACACAATGTGGAGGATATAAATAAAAACAGTCATAAAACAATCGTTTATTAAAACAAAGTAGAGAGTCTTCAAAGTTAAGAAGAGAAGAAGCTACCGGCAGGTATAGCAGGCTACAATAGAGATCACTAATTCTTCTCTGAGTTTTACATCCCTCTCTCTGGGGTTCTTCTGCTGATGGCTACCAGATGTCAGAGAGGGGCCTCTGAGAGAAACCTGACACAATTCTGCACCCCAATTTAAGCCAAGAGGTGTGGTGAGAGAGCAGTGGGTCTGCTTGAACCTAGTATGCGTTCCCTCTCAATGAGTCTACTTCCAAAACCATTCCCTGAACTCTGAGAGTGTTTTGAGTGTTATTTTTGATATGGAAGGCTCTTCTCTTAACAAAGATAATGATGATAAATTGTTCTCAAAGTGCACAGCCTGGGAGAATATGGGATTTTATGTATTTTTCCTTGAATTATGGAAGCAAGTTTGCCTACACACTCTAGTGGTGTGGTGATTCTTAGCCAAGATGACTCAGAATACCAATTTCCTTTTGATGATGGTTGTTTCTTTTAGAGGGAAAGATTGCTCCAAAGTAGCCTAACTGAATACTTTACCAAGTGCTAAGCTTTAGAAAAATAATAATGAGTTAAGCATAGCTAATGTTTATACTACATTTAGTACATGTTTTTAGTCCTCACAGCAACCCTAAGCTCTCCCATCCACTCACCCTGCCTCCATTTCTGTCCCAGGGCTCCAGGTAAGAAACCAGCTGAATCACAGGGAGATTAAGTAACTTGCCTGCCAACAGATAGCTCATGGCAGGTATAGACAAGATTTGAATGCAGAGTCTCACTAGACAGCTTGTGCTCATAAGAACTGCAACTGGGCTAAGAACCTGGGTTCCCTTTACCACTGTAGGGTACAGCAATATGCCTTCACTGGCAGCTACCGTATTTCCCTCAGTCCTTAGATACTGCATGGTAAAATCTGGCAACATGTCTCTCTATTTTAAAAAAACGAGAAAAAACAAAACAAACCTTTCTTCTGCCCTTGAAGCAATCACTTCCTTCCTTTGTGATCTGGAACAAAACTATCTTTGCCATCTTCTGCCTCCTACTCTCTACCACAGAGATTATGTTGATGTGAAGACCAACAGTGTTTGTTAGATCTAACCCTGTTAGATCCTTCTGCATTCCCTCAGCACCCCTTCTGCTTGGCCAACTCAGTAGTTTTGCAAATGCTATGGCTCTCTCCTGGCAAACTTTCTCTTCACCTCTCCCATCCCTTCTCACCTGAACAACACATAATCCCATCCACCAAATATCACATGCACTGGGACACTCCTCTGGCTGTCCCCCAAAATCTCCCCAAACTCTCTCCTCTGTGCTTCCGCTACAATTATTATGTTGCAAAATATCAAGTTTCCTATCTCTGTTGCCCCTAAAAACAAGTTCCTACCCATTCACAATGACATAAATGTTTGTAAGATTGAAGTCCTGAAGACCAAATTTCACTCACATTCCAAGTATAATCTTTTTGGTGCTGTTAATCATTGGACTAGAATCCTGCACTGGGCTATTTATACTCTTTGAATTGCTCACATTTCTTCCCTCAGGAACTAAGCAAAAAAAAAGTAAGTGTAAGTGCTTTCGTGCCTCAAGTAAGACAGTCCATTCACCAAGAGTTTCATGATGGTGTTGGGTAGCAGTTTTCCATACTAAAAATGGAGAGAGAGGGAAAAATCCATTTAACTTTGATTTCTTGCTTTTTTTGCTGGAAAGCTTTATAAGTTGCTTCTTGGTCTCACCTAGTAGAAGGGTCACTGCCTTAGCTGGGATTGTGACAAGCCTCTCCAGAATTAGAGTACTTTATTATCACATTAGTACTGGAAAAAGTCACATAATTAACAGAATTTATCCCCATTTACTCTGTAAAAGCACTAATATTCAATCTCTCTGCCTCTGTTTAATTACTTTCCTTAACACAACTTTTTTTTCCAAGTTGACCCTTCGTGGGCTCATCTGCAGAAATGTGTTAAAACTTTTTCTCCCTCTCCTCCATTTAAGTGACTAGACTTTATTCATTTGAATAAGCATAAAAGGTGCACCATAAGGTCTGTCATAGTTCACACAATGCCTTTGAATTAGCAGCCGTGACAGTGTCATGCTTTTGCTGGAGATCCTCTGTTCAGAGTAAGTGATGACAGCCACCAGAATTACTGTTAATTGTAATATGACGCTGGCATTTCACTGGCTGCATCTAGTGGTAAACTTGCATTAGTTCAGGTTCCTAAGAAATTTAGAAGCTGAGACATGGCAATTCTTCAAAGAGAACAGCAGACCCGCCTGACACATGCTGCCTTCTCAAGTACTGCTTCTTCATACCTGCTTGCTCAAAAGAACGGGAAACACACACACACACACACACACGCACACACACACTTCAAAATAAAGCCACCTCTGGATAACAATGTCATCATTAGATAACAAATCTGGAAGGCACTGGCTTGCTCTGAAGACTGCATTCTCCTCCTTTTAAGCAGCAAAGTATAAAGTAAAGAAACCAAGGCCTAAGGGACAAACATTTAGTAGAAGCTGAATTTCTGCTCCCCTTTTTCTGAAACATACATTTTTAAAATGTGCCTCTGTATTTCACATCAAGGCAGCCTGCTCCAGAAGATGGGGGCTCAGAGGAAAGGAAGAGGGGCTTGGCTTGAACAGACCTTTTGGTGTGGAAGTAGTTGGTTCACTTTTCAGGGAAGGTAAAGCCCTCCTGATGAGGTCAGGGGTGGGGCCGGGTGAGTGACAGGGAGACAGTGAACAAACTGGGCAGCTGTCTTGGCTTGTTAGACAGTGAGCTTTAGGAGTAGAGGACTCAGGCAGTCTGCTTCTGCCTGACATCCATGGGTGGTCTAAAAGACTTTCACCGCAATCACTGCCACCCAACAACGTGTTTATCTACCAAAAGAAAAATCAGCCCCTCTCCATTTTCCATACAAGAGACGCATCTCAATGTTAATGTGAAAAAAGGGCCAGTAAGAGTTCTTATCTGCCCTCCATTTGAGTCAAGTGATATGCATTTATATTGGTCTTTAACTCAAATTAGAATCACTTTGTGGACTTCATATATAATATGGCCCATGTTCACTGGAAAATCAGAGCCCTCTCTGACCTCCAAGCTTTAGCTCAATCATTCCTTTTGTCTGTAATGCCTTTCTCTCCCTTCCAAAGACCCCCTATCCTTCCACTTCCAGGTCTGGTTAAGACTCTCCCTCTCCCCGTAAGACTTCCCAGGTTTTCCCATTCGGAGTTGATATCGCTTCTCTGTACAACTGAGGTGTCCAAAGTCTGTGAGTGTCTTTCTTACAATCCTGAGGTCATTTTATACTTTGGGTATCTGTGCATGAATCTGATGGCTTCATTTGGCTGTGAACACCTAGAAGGGGTCAAGGGAGTTGAGGCTTTGCTGAACCTCACTGATTACACTTGGGACTATTTCTGGCTGAAACTAATTCACTTGTACCTCCAAAGCTGCCCCTCACTTAACCTGTGGTCAAACACTTCCCTCTGTCTGGAAAGCTGTCCGTCTACTGCAAGGTAATCGAGCCCACTCCTCAAGCCAACTCCAAATCCACCTTGATCACATTGGCCAGAACAGCATTATCTAAATTCCCAAGGCTTTTGTTGATATCTCATTTGTCACTTAGTACCTTGTACTTTGTCTATCTGGATTTACATTTCATATCTGGCCAACCAGATTATAACCATCTATGTGAAGGGAACATATTTTATATAACCCTGTTTCCTCCACAATGTTTAGTAGAATCTTGTTCGTATATCACCATTTGGTGAATAAATGAACATTAGTCTAATATTTCACTTTGAGATCTCCAGAAAAATAAGACAAGTACTGATGGATACACTTCCGCAGTACTGCCAATAAACTTCTAGTTCTGCACCTACTAATGATGCTATCAGCATGATTACAATTATTCTTATTTTTAAGGTTATCATTATTTGTGCAAGGTCATTTGCTAAGCACTTTACTAACATCATCTTATTGAATGCTCACAACAACCCTAAGATAGAAACTACTAAGGTAGACACTAGCAATAGTCCATCTGCCTGAGGTCACAAATCTAGTACTTGTGGGACCCTGGATTCAAATCCAGGTATGACTAAAGCCAATATCTGTGTTCTTGTTCATGACACTATTTGTAGCCACCTGATCATGATTTGGAAGGTATTCACATATGTGTGAAGAACACCTACTCACCCTGGCTTCTGACATAGGAATGCAGATCTGGGGTATAAGTGGCCCCACTCAGAGTGTAGAGACAAGCCACCACCATGTGGACAGGAGCCACCTCTCACGATTTCCACTGAGATAGGACTTGGCTGCCATCTTGGCATCATTCTCTTCAGTGCCACTGAACCCTTTTCGCTTTTAGAAAGACAAGAAAACCCTCACTGCCTGCTTTTCTGAGCCAACGTGGTCAGCTTGAATTTTAAGAACTGTTGCTTAAGGTTTTGTAAGACAAACAAGTGACATTTTCTGATGGCTCAGACTCTTTTGCTCCTTCTCCCTTTCAGTCTGA
The DNA here is from genome assembly GCF_009828535.3 of Hylobates moloch. Taxonomy (NCBI): domain Eukaryota; kingdom Metazoa; phylum Chordata; class Mammalia; order Primates; family Hylobatidae; genus Hylobates; species Hylobates moloch. Next base: position 135,876,200 of record NW_026652281.1, read on the forward strand.
GACCATGGCACATCCTGTGTCTCTGTTGCATGTGTGTCTTGGCGCATAAATCCCTTTTGCCTCAGAACTCTGATATCGCCATCATGACATCACCTCCAGCACCCTGCACAAGGGTGAGCATGGGCCTCTAACCATCAGCTGTTTCGCCATGTCAGTATCACAGGGAACAGGACACACATTCCAGAGGTGGGTAGATTAACCTCCAAGATGACACTCAGTTTTAGCTTTAGCCTCCCTAAATCCTCAACAAAAGCTTTAACAGCCAGAACTGATTTAGGACCTTAACTGTAAATCTCCTCTCTTCTCATGCACTCACTAAAGGGGTGATGAGTAAAATCAACTGGGACCTTTTCTGGTCACTTGTCCCCTGTGTCCCCTGGAGGATTCAAGGTGATGGCTAAGAACTCTCATTATCAAGAATCTTACTCAAAGGCAGGCTAAAAAAAATAAAGGAACTGGAAGGTGAAGAGAAACATTAATGCTGTCTATCAAACGGGGATTTGTGAAAATATCTGAAGAAAAATCATTCATTTATAGAAATGAAGCCAACCTAGTAGAATGTTAAAAACAGCAGTAACCGAATGTACACTCAATTTTTAGAGACTTGCTGATCAGCAATGGAGGCCTGCCATGAGAACACATCTCCTTTTCACTCAAGCGAGGATCTGCAGGGGCATTTTCAAAAGTAAATAAATGTCCACAAAGAACAAAAGAAGATCAGTAGAGAATTAAGTCTCTCAAGAACATCCCTGACAAAATAAACCCCATGTTTATGTATACTCCCTCCATTGGCCTGAGCCAGAAATGTTCCCTGCAACTTGAAACCAATGGCACAGGAGTTGAGAGAAATGTCCGGAATTAGCTTAGTCAAATGCTGCCTTCAATTAATGCTTCTCTGCTGCTTAACAAGATCCCAGGGCCAAAGCAGTTTAGTTTGACTTTAGCAATTCCCACTTGTTTTGGCCATGATGCATCACCTTGCCTTTTCTTTGGTTATGTGGCATCTTACAAAGAGACACCTCTTTAAAATTCCAAGTGGCATATTTTGAAATAGTGTCTAGATTTTTTTTCTTATAAAGGTTGATTTGTTGTAAAAAAAAAAAAAAGTGTTTAAAATCCAAAATTCATAGATAAATAAAAGCCACCTGTATTCCATTTTGTCTCAATCTCTTCAAGTACACACAAATTTAATAACCATATATAGATATCCTTTTTTATGTTATTTCATATCTTCAAAATATTATTTTACTCCCTAACATTTCATCATATACAGTAGACATTCAAATGATCTCCTAATGTTTGATTACTTTCAAATTTTTTTGCTATGATAAATAATCCCTTGGTGAACATCCTTGTATGTAAAATTTTATCTGAATATGCAAGGATTGCCTTGAAACAATTACCTAGGACAAGAATTTCTGAGTCAAAGGTGGCAGATTGCTGGAGATGGAGGGTAAAATAGTTTCATCTGAAAAAAAATGTTGGCATAGGTCAAGGTAACTTGAGATTCAGCCAAAGTAGGCTGGGAAAACTTCAAAAAGTGGCCCAATGGTGTAAATGGTTTTGATAAGTTGGGTTCCAGGGACATCCAATGTTTATTAAAAAAACAAACAAACAAACAAAAAAACACACAAACAAACAAAAACTGCAGTGAAGCAAGCAGCACATATTGCATATCCATGATCCAACCTGTCTTCACCTGCCATTCTAGAATGCATTGAAACCCATGACAGAGTAGTCACCGTCTTGGGCTAGCAGTAACTGCAAACGAAGGCTGTCTCAGAGAAGCCCCCTACGGGCCACTATGCTTGTCCCACTGTGCCTGCTACAGGTCTGAGAAAAGGACTCAACTACAGCAAAGCAAGTTAATATTGGATACAGTCAGGTTTTCTACTTGGCCCATGCTACCATCAAGACACCATGTCCAAGAGTAGGGTGAGAGAAAGCTCATTTTTTAAGCGATCTCTGCTTAAAGTCTGAATGAAGTTATATCCTCCCTGAGAAACTGCATCCTTTGCAAAGTGGACACCATATTGTGAACTTAGGCTTTAAGGAAAATTCAAAACAAGTGACCTACAATATGATTATCATTTTCCTAAAATTATACCTGGAAATTGTTCAACAAGAACATCTGATCAGGAACAGCAGTCCTTCATTAGACTCACATTCTTGAACGATTGAATTCTACAGACCTTGGCTTTGATTTTGAAGACTTTTTGTTTTCCTGAGAGGTCAGCCTCAAATACAACTGCTATTGACTCAAATTATATGTGATCTCTTCTCACTGTCACATGGTATAAAGTCCACCATTTACAATTTGGCACCAAAAACCCAGTCAGCTAAATCTCTTGCCCCCTATCCCATATATCCTTTACGTTCCTTTATATTAAAGGTTTGTAACCTTCATGCTTATGGTTTGGAACTCTAACTCACTTGATGTTCCCTAAACTCTCTGAGCTCTCTTAAGCCTTCCCCCATATAAGTCCTCACCCCTGCCCACTCCTGGTCTAAAAAATCTCCTATATTTCAAGAATGATCACAACTCCTACCTCTCCCTCTAGGAAGCCTTCCCAAGTTCCTCCAGGCAGGCATAGAACATCGCACCTCAGTTTTCCATGGCACATTCCTCCAGAACCACATCCGTCCCATTGCTCCATGAATGCCACTTACCAATCTCCCCACAATGAGAGAGTAAGATCCTTGAAGATAACAACCATGTATGTTCGTCTCTGTATCCTCAGAACCTGAGATAGAGCTTACTTATAAATATCTGCTTGATTCTGAAACAACAAATGATAAAATGCTACCTACGATTAAGAAATAATTGAGAATCCAAAATAAAGTAACATAGACCAAGAGCCTGAAGACACTCTAGCTGTAAACCATGTGTGTGTGTGTGCAGAGTATCATAGCTTATTATAAAAAAAAAAAAATCATATGCCAGAATGTTTGCAAAACCAAATTGTATTAATAAAAAACATCTGCAGCTTTATACTGTGTGACCATAATCTTGATTTTTTTCATGAAATGCAGAATATCATTTATAACAATAAATACAAGCTCTGTAAAGTCTCTTTAATATAACTCAAACCTTTTCTTTGGTGTGCTCTAAACATATTTTACGTAAATGATGCCGAAGTCTCATAAAAATATACAGAAACCGGAAGCTCAATGGCAGCTGATGCAGAGTTAACTGAGGGGGTAAATAGAATCTAACTCAGGGGCCAGGTGTGGTGGCTCATGCCTGTAATTCCAGCATTTTGGGAGACTGAGGCAGGTGGATCACCTGAGGTCAGGCGTTTGAGACCAGCCTGGCCAACATGGCAGAACCCCGTCTCTACTAAAAATACAAAAAATTAGCTGATTGTGGTGGTACACACCAGCTATTAGGGAGGCTGAAGCAGGAGAATCACCTGAACCCGGGAGGCGGAGGTTGCAGTGAGCCGAGATCATGCCACTGCACTCCAACCTGGGCGACAGAGCAAGACTCCGTCTCAAAAAAAAAAAAAAAAATCTAACTCGGGAGTCACCTTAGATATGAAGAGAGTACTGGTTTCTAAACTAACCAAGATCTGGCACTGGATTTACTTAAAATCTCAAATAGTCTTGTCTTCCTTATCTTTCTGCCAAGCCAAAGGGGCAAGGGAAACTGCTGTAAAAATGAGGTGCTCACGGACTACAAGAACGAGGAAGAAACATTGGAGTTGTCTAGAGTAGCTTTTCACCCAAAGAAGGGATCCTTTCCCCAGTGTCCCTGACAAATGATTGCCCCAGTAGTTCTATGCCTGTTCTGGTTGCTGGAGTGGAGAAGATAGGAGAGCACTCTCCCTCCATCAACTGACTTTCTAGTGGGGAAAAAAGACAGAAAACAAGTGAAAGACTCACAAGTTAAAAAAGATAATGTCAGTTACTGACTCCAACTATTAGAAAAGAATGGATGGCAGATGGAAAGTGATGGTTGCTAGAAAGGGGAGAAGAGAAGATCTTGGAAATTATGATATATTGGCTGGGACTTGAAGGGCGAGAAGGAGCCCAGCCATGCCAAAACCCAGAAAAGCACTCCAGTTAATGCAAAGGCCAGTGTGGCTGCAGCACAGTGAGCAAGGAGGGAGGTGATGCGAAGACAGTTCCAGGAGAGGCAGGATCATTCCATCTCTAACAGAGAGCAGCCCGTCACTGGGAGGTGGTCCTTCCCATGTGAGCTGGACAGCTCTGCCAGGAGGTGCCCTCTTCCTGAGAACTGAATTCTTCCCTCCTATCATTTACCTTCAGAAACTTCAGTTTTGAGCTTGGGTTCAGATAGCATTACATCTCCTTCTTCCCTGAGACATCCCAAAAATAATTTAAATCAGAGAAACTGGCCACCTTCTCTTCCCAGGACTCTTTTCCAGAATAAACCTACTTTAGTTATCCACCCCTTCAAGATAGGATTCACAAACCCTTCCCATCCTGTTCACCCTTTTCCAAATACTCTCTAATTAGCCAACACCCCTCCTCAATTATGCCAGAACTGAGCAAGCCTCCAAAATGTTAGAGGCAGCACAGCAGGTTGGTTATGACATGAACTTGGTTAAAAAAGTTTCCAGTCTGGGCCCTACCACTTATCAGTTGTGTGACCATAACCAAGTCACTTAAACTTTCTAAGCCTCTGCCTCCTTATCTGTAAAATGAGAACTATAATATCTACCTTGAAGGATTATTGTGAGAAATAAAAGAATATATATAAAGTTCCAAGGGCTATAGATGTCATATAGTAAATGCTCAGTAAGGTTAAGCTAGTACTAATTTGATGATAATAATGGGTGATAATGGGATCACAATCATTTCCCATCTTGATCTAAAATCTGTATTTGTTCAAATTCAAGTTTAAGATATATGTGTTGTGTTGTGTTTGCTGTAGTAGGGTAGGGGAATAGCAGCCATATACATTGCTACTGAAACTTTTCCCCCAGATCTTTTGCATAGAATACAATCACTCTAATCTGATCACAGTAACAGAGAAAGATCAATAAAGAACTAAACCATAAAATTGGATACATCTAGCCTCCAATTACTGCAGGAATATAACCATGTCCATATCACAGAGATAATGCTGCAAATACTTACACAATGTCTGCAGATCACCTTCCTGGAGGCAAAAGAAAGGTCTTATTCACCCTCATTGGAGCAAATACGTTAGTCCTCAATAAATACTAGTAAGAGTGGAGAAAGGAAGAAGTGACTTAGAGGTTGCTCTAGGCTAATGGTATCACATTTGATGATCAAACTCACATAATGTTAGATCTCAAAGGGACCCAAATGAAACATATTATAGGCATGGAAATGGAAGCTCAGAAAGGTGAAGGCACTTGCCCAAGGCCACAAGGCTAACTTGGGTCAAAGCTGGGTCCCCTTAATCTCTTCCCAGAGGCCATCCTAGGCAAACCAGTTGCAGACCTGAGGCTCCTCTGGACAGGTCCTCTTGATCTCCTTCAAAGCCTTCTTGCAGAAATGTCCTTTGAGACAGGAGACAGTCAGGTTTCCCCATTTCCATGGTTTGTAACCCTAACTCATTTGAACTCAGAGATCCTTAGGGAGTAGAAAGTCAAGGCTGGCATCTCCAAAGCTGCATAAATCTCTCACCTAAGGAACATCATCATTTTTCTCTTGTCACAACCCTTCCAGCCTAATATTTGACAGCTCTGATCGGGTACTGTCCAAACATTTATTAGAACATTTTAAATGATGAATATATCCAATTATTACTATTAATGTAGCTAATACTGACTAATGAGGGGGAAATGCAGGAGCCGGTGTCCCGCAATTCATTACCCCTGCCTTGTCAACAATTCAAAGCCCGAAACCTAATCATCCATACCGGGCCCTGTTATATTTCACACGTCACTTTTAATAAGTCACTCAGTGCCTATAAATTAATGTAACATGTCGGCATTTATGAGTGCGGCTTTGTCGCCGTTAACAAATGATGTTCTGGCCCAGTCTACAACAGCTAGGCAGTGACGAATGATGGAAGATGATTTCTTTCGAAACTATAAACTATACACTGGGGACTCCAGTAATACATATATATATGTATAGCCACATAGTGCGTACGTCTAAGCACATACAGACATACCACACAAACTAACAAAGCATGTCAACATACACAGAGGCACAAACATGGAATAAATATGATGCATAATTTTTCACAAAGAGCTGTGCAATATCCCCTGTACTTTCTTCTCTAAAAGGTTAAACATGCAGCACTAGGAACCATGACAGTCCCATAAATGTGGTCAATGTCAATTTCAAATTTGTTGTAAGTTCTGGTCTATTGCGCCTGGCCAGGTTTCAGGGTAGCCTCACATCCCAGCTAATAATGGTGTCAATGAAAGGTGAGGATGCACATTACGCCTAGAATACCAGTAATTAGAGGAAGGGCCTGAGTTTTTATGACAAAATTGGTGGTCGTTGGGTGTTGGGTTGGAAGAGGTTACTTATTTGCTTCTAAACACACCTGAATAATTTATATCTTCTTCTAAGCCATGATTTCATATTTCAAAAAATCATTAGTATGTAATTTGGGTGTAACTCTACCTCCGTATTTTCGTCTAACTCAAGGTTCAAGATGGGATATAGTGTTTCTTTAACTGGCGACCCTTTTTTTGTTTCTTTGCCCCTGTCAGAGGCAGCTCTGGAACTACAGAGACACTTTGGGTCTTTGCACACCTGGATTGAACACCATACACAGCGACAAAACTCTAGGGGCAATGAAGGCCTGAGATTTCCTCCGGAATCAATCTGCATACAAGGTCACAGCTCTGTGGGCTGAGTTCTTGGTGCAGACAATTCTCATCTGCCTTAGTTTGGGGGGAAAAAAACACCTCTCCATTTATTGGAGTGTACCAAGACTTCCATACGGTTAGATATTTTATTATTAATATTTCCTTTCTCCCTGTAATCCTATCTTAGCTTCAGAGCTAATTATTACAATGGACATAAAAATGAATAACATTTGAAAAACTAGATACTTGAAAAGTTTGAAGTGGATTCTCCAGGGTTGCTATTCTGGCTCCTCTTTGATGAGCATTTAACCATTTCAGACTCTGCCTTCACTTGTTTTTTCTACTTGCCTACAAAACTCAGAAGATAGCATTACCATGTCTATACAAATCCTACAAAAGCTTAAAATTTTTTTTTCTCTAAAGACTGTATACATAAATCTGGAAATTCTTTATGTAGTTCTGACACAAGGATTTCGCTCAAATATCAGGGACAGGATTCAAATCAGAGTTCTCCAAGAAACAAACAACATAAAAAATGGCTCCTATTCATTTTTTGCCATATTCTTCATTCTGTCATTGAATTATCATTAAGAAATAATAGCCTTAGGATTTAAATGTCTAGACAAAGATTCCTGTTTTATAAACCCAGAGTTTATAGAATTTAGTTTTGTGTGTATGTGGCTGAGAGTTTAATTCTTTCAATCTATGTGTTAGAAATGTTAGAGAGCTAAACATGCTGCTTAAAAAAAAAAAATCACTCAAAAATTTAAAGGAAATTAAGACGAGAGCTCCAAACTCTTTTTATTACATGTTTATTAGGAAAGTACTTGCATTGCACTTCATCTGGCAGGGAACACACTGCCCAGTTCAGTTTTTTGGGTTTGTTTTTTTCTGGGATCTGTGAATGTCTAGTTCAAGGACTAACACCCTTCACATCCCCTAACACATTAAAGAGAAATTCACAGTGAAGAAAGTGCACTGCTTTTTTGTTATGTGAAAATTGAGCAACGTCTGATGCTCAAGAAAATGGCTTCAAAGTATGGTCCGGAGTCACACGTCACACAGCCACACATGGTGTGCAACAGTACAGACTAGCAGACCAGTAAGTCAAGTGATTACATGGGGCCCCTGTCTCTGGGTGTTTGCACAATTTTCATGTAGTGCAGATGCTGAAAATGCTGCACAGTGGTCAAGAGCCATGACAATGCTTTGCTGGGGACAGAAGGGTGGGAATGGCATAAGCAAAACTTGAAATGATTTCAACATGGTTGATGTTGAAAGCATTAACTTTTAACCTACTCTTGAAAAGATTCAAAATTACTTCATAGAATCAACTAACAGCAATCGAAGGAGGTTTCATGTTCTCTTGACAAAGAGGGACCAAGAAAGAAAAGAAAGATGATATGTACTTTTCCTTCGGAATCATGAAATGTGGCATTCAACTTTTTCTCCATCCAGGATTGGTGTTTTCTGCAGTGTGTCAGAGGAAAAAGGCACTGGGTTTGGGGTGTGTACATGTGTGTGTATGTGTGTAAAAGACAAAAATGGAAGACACCAGAACTCTCGCCACCGTATGGAAGAAAATGCAGAATGCTGTCTGCTTTGGTTGCTCTATAAAGATATCAACCCAGGAGGAGACAGCTGAAAAGTGCTTTTCCCAGCAGAGAGGGCTTCACAAGGCGCAGTGAGATCCCACTGGGAATAGGAACAATTTGCATAACAATGTGCTGTTGCTTATCCGGGAGGACCCAAAGATCTGGATACCCTGAGAGAATACACCACACTTTTCAGTCCAGCCCACTAGAGAGAAAGGCATTGCCATTCAGTTTGTGGGGTCACAGGAGGGAAGACCCCACCCCAACCTTTTAACATCATTTCATTGCATGAAATCATTGAGACCCTCTTATTTCCTCTTCTCCAAACATTCTGTTTTGCTATACTAGCAGTGTTCTCTTTTTTCCCCTAATTGGCCCAGGTCCTAATACACACACACACACACACACACACACACACACACGTTTTGTTGTTTGTTTTGTTTTGTTTTGATCTTTGGGACCCACCCAAATCCAAGGTCTCCCCATCCCCTTTTCACTTCACTCTGCCTTTTCATCCAGGCCAGTGACTTGGAATCATGCATGACATATTCACTACTTGATCTTGTGAACACTAGAAAGACTGTCTTTATTCTTTCATGAAGATAATTGGAGAGTCTATTCTCTGTGCTCTAGGGGATACCTATTTTGTTTGCCTTTCTTTTGAATGAGAAAGAGGCATGTCTGAGGGTGATATTTATTCCTGCTGTTTTGTTTTGGGGACCAGGTAGGGAGGCTGTTGAAGAAAGCCAAGAAAACCCAGACAAGGCAAAACTCTAATTCCACAATATGCCAAATACTCATAAAGAGCAAGATTTCATGCTCCAAAGCTGCCACTGTGTATCAACAAGCAGTACACTTCATGCCAAAACAAAGTTTTTTTGCCAAAGCACATTGGCAAGGACTAGATTTAGAGAGCCCGAAACAGAAGTGTGCATGCCCTCCACTTCAACCAAAGGCAAAATAGCATTTGGCCATGTTATTAAAAATACAGTGTTCACAATTGAGGTGATGTGAACATTCTGCTCCACTCCTCCAGAAAGGACTGGGCATTTCTGGAGTTCCACCATTACTAGATGTCATAATTTAGGACAAGAAAATAAAGTTAGTAACAGGAAGCAATAATTTCATTTAGCATCTACTATAGACTATGGATGACATTAGGCATTTTCACATATTATCACCATCTTAAGAATAAGAAATCTGGCCAGGTGCACTGGCTCAAGCTTGTATTACCAGCACTTTAGGAGGTCAAGGCAGGAAGATCCCTAGAGCTCAGGAGTTCAAGAGCAGCCTGGGCAACATGGCAAAACCCCATCTCTACAAAAAATTAGCTGGGCACGGTGGTACACACCCATAGTCCCAGCTATTCGGGAGGCTAAGGTAAGAGAATCACGTGAGCCCAAGAGGTCAAGGCTTCAGTGAGCTGTGATTGCACCACTGTACTCCAGCCTGGGCAACAGAGTGAGACTGTGTCTCAAAAAGAAAAAGAAAGAAAAAAGAACGAGAAATCTGAGGCTTGCCCACTAGCCCGCAACCACATAGCAAGGTCTGGAACCTGAACCAACATCTGGTTGACCTAATGCCCTGGCTCTTTGTACTTGTTTATATTTAACATAGAGTGGACAGGGCATCAGAGGGCTCTGCAAGATAAGGAGAATATTTGAAGGAATATTTAGTCTGATAGAGAGAAGACTTGATGAAACAAGATAGCTGTTTCCAAATATTTGAACTATTTACTCTTTGTACAAAGCAGCAAACCTACAGTTAAAAAGTCTATAGGACAGACTGGGACCAAAGCGTGAAAATTCAGTCAAGAAGGAACACTCTAATACGACAGAAGGAAAAAAATACTCTCTAATAGTGAAGGGGCTGCCTTACAAGATGAATTTCCTATCACAGCACACATTCTAGAAAAGACCAGGCACTACTTGGAAGAAATATCAGATAAGTGAGGTGCTCATCTAGCTGCTACTACTTTCCCTTCAAGCCTTAGGGTCTAAGACCAGCATAAGCTTGGAGAGGTTCAACTTCTGACATGCAGATTGCTGCAGAACACAAATTAAGACATTAAAACCAAATGCCAGGTAGTTAGAAAAAACAAAGTTCTGCATGAGAACAAATCTGCATGACCATCCCCTCCTGACTTAAAAAATAGTAATTAAATAATGTTCTAGACACATTTGGGCTCCCTTGGAAAAAAATGCCATACAATTGCGTTAACACAACTGTTGCTATTAGGAATATTTACCTAATAATAATATGTAGAACAATCAAAATAGGGAGGAAATAGCCAGAGAGTCATTCTTGCAGATGGTCACATGTCTAGGGACGCAGAAATAAGAAATGTTTAACAAGCAGTCTTATTTAAGTTATGACAAATGATGTGCTGACTTTATAAAACCCCCTGGCCAAGGATCTGAAGTCCATCCCCACATGTGGAAACAGGAATGATAGAACCATAAAATGTTACAATGGAGAACCTCTAATTCAGTCATGTCTTTCCACAGACAGGGAGATAGAGGCTCAGATAGCTTAGTGGATTTGCTCAATGACACACAGTTCATTCATTGCAGAGTTGGGGCCACAACCTTCCTCAGACCTAGCTTTATGATCCAGGATCTCTTTCTACAGCAATGCACCAAATTCATTTTTCTAGAATTGAACTAAAAACAAAACAAAACAAAAACCCAGACAGCACCAGCTTGGAACAGTCAGGTCCAATGGGATCAAAGCCTAAAAGAAGGCAGGTAGTTACCACAGCAGGTGCAGAGCACTCGGTGGAATTGTAGCCATGGCTTTTCTAAAAATACGGAAAGTCAGTGGAAAGAATTTTACAAAAAATACTTCACAACATAATTCTGTTGCCAAAACAGACACTAATAAGTAGTCAGGAGAGATGCAGTCATCCCAGCCCCATGATGGTCTTAAGCTTCCCTCTGCCTTTAGACAGGACTTTCCTATCTATCCAAGTAGAAAAGTTTTAGTCTTTTCTTTTTTTTTTTTCTTTGAGATAGAGCCTCACTGTTTCACCCAGGCTGGAGTCCAGCGGCATGATCTCAGCTCACTGCAACCTCCGCCTCCTGGGTACCATCGATTCTCTTGTCTCAGCTCCCGAGTAGGTGGAACTACAGGTATGCACCACTATGCCCAGCTAATTTGTGTGTTTTTAGTAGAGACAGGGTTTTATCACGCTGTCCAGGCTGGTCTCGAACTCCTGACCCCTCGAACGGATCCGCCAGCCTTGGCATCCCAAAGTACTGGGATTACAGGCGTGAGCCACCGTACCCGGCCCTGTTTTTGGTCTTTTCTGATTTTGGTGATAGAATGGAAGGAAATGAGAAGGCAAGACATTCATATCTAAATTTTAATTTTAAAACTGCTTAGCCCACAATTCACTCTTGTCAAGTGAACTGTCAAAAGCTCCTAAGAACTACATAATTTATTCCTGGGCCACCACCCAGTGTACAAACATAGGCATTTACGCTGTGGGATACACTAGTAGATGAAACAATGATCTTATTTCATCTTCAATCATGCTTCACTTTTCTTTTCTGTGAGTACATTGTTTTAGGAACTATTAGTTAATCAGAGCCCAGCTACATACCATTAATTCAGTTCAATACAATGGGTATGTGCTAAGCTCTTACCATATGCCAGGCACTGTGCCTGGGCATAGACCAGAAATCTCCCAGAGCACATTCCCTTTGGATAACAAAACAAGCTAATATTTTGGCTTTATCATAAACCATACTTTTGTCCAGGGCTCTTCAGTCAAGAATGACACTATTTTTTTTTTTTTTTTTTTTTACCGTTAATCAACATTACTCTACAAGATCCACAATGGCTTAAAACAACCTGAAAACCTTCATTCATTAATGATAGTCAATTTCTCCCTCAACTCTGACTTACTGTAGTGGAAATGGGACTCCTGTGCCGTTAGAAATGATTTTCATCAATACAAGTGAACCTTCAATTAGAAAAGCTGACTGACCAGAACCCCATTTAGTTAGTGGAGATTTTACTGTCTAAAGACAAAGATAAATGAATTGCCCAAAAGTGCACATCTTTACCTCCACTAGTATCTTAGATTTTACATCCTCTTTTTACCCATCACTCAACCCTTCCATTCCCTTTGACTCTATAGAATACACAGCTCTCTAGAGTGATTCGCCACATTTTGGCATTGCCACAGTGTTCCCTGAACTTCAATCACTCATAACAGCACCTTCAGAGTTTTTTCCATTTTTACCTATAATATTATTCACTTAATATTTTATGTATACTGACTCATTTCCTTTTATCCCTAATAAACTTATTTTTGAATGACACTTTCCATTCCTACTATGAACGAAAACCAATACTGCTTGTCTGAGATAAAAGAAAGCAACATAATTAAAAGTGAATGTAAACAAAATTTTAAAAATTTACTAAATTTTGGCTAGATACTGTTGCCTACCACAGGGTATTCATTGAAAAGCGAGATGAAGCAAATATGAGGGAGGTGTTAAAGACAGATTCCCACCAAACAAGGACTTTGGCCTAATCAGGAAAAGTAAAAGAAATTTTAAATAAGATGATTTCCTTATCACCTGATTCAGTGCTATTTAAAGTTACCTACAGGTACCACTTAAAAGCATCCAGCAGTATGTAGGTATACAGTGAGAAGTACCACCACCAGCAGTATGCAGGTCAACAGTGAGAAGCCGTGAGTTGGCTAATACAGGTATGGGAAAGCTCACACCACACACACAAGGGAATACAACCTGTATGATGGAAAGAAGGCTAGAGAGAAAATATTGATCAGCCTAAAGAGAGGAGATGGAGGATGGTTTGTTAGTGATCTGTATAGAGTTGGAAGTTCCTAGGCCAGAGAAAATTCATGAGTTTCCACCGGTAGAGGAGAAAACTAGAATATATCAGCAGATTGTGAGCTGCCATGAATTTTTCTGTTTTTCCTTTTTAAACATGGGTACTGATAATGAAATACCAGAAAAGTACACTCTGTGGTGAATCTGGCTTTTGATATTTATTAACATTAAATGGACTTTTGAAACTAAATAACACCAAAAAAAGAGAGAGGAGACACAACTATAGTATGTTCCTATAGCATGTTCCTACCCTCAAATAAATATCAAGAGTATAATCTATGTGGAAGAAAGATCAAGTTGGCAGAAAAGGGAAAGGAGAATTAGGAAAGCAAAATAAATAGGTGCAGAGAAACTGTCACACAAGTGAATTGAGACCCAGTATTTAATTAGGGACAGCAAGGTTGCAAGGCTCTTGGTAAATGTCTACCGAAACCAACCACGTGTTGGTTAACACTGAGACATACAAACTGATCAATAGTACAAAACAAAAGGGCTCAGGTATGCATGTAAAGTCATACATCATTTCAATAAATTATGCTCTGTGTAGACAGGTTTTTTTTAGAACGATCATTCTGAGATCAAGAGCTAAATCATCTCAGCCACATCTTGATTTCTGCAAAACTCAGGAGGAATTATGAGGCTTAACAGCATTCTGACAATTAGCATATTATAAATACAAAAATGATATATTAAAGGGAGAGGAGGAAAAAAAGGCCAGCGTTTTACACCTACAGTAATATAATTCCACTACTTAATGCAAAGTAACAGGCCTCAGAGTGTTTGGGATCCTCTTGTATGGTGTTATCTTCTCTATCAGTAAATGAGACTATGTGAACAGTACAACCTATAAATAATTCAAGGCCTGAGATGGCAATTATAGAACCATGCACAACTAGCATGAATATTTTATGAAGGCTAAAACAGCTCTCAGAATGAATCACGGAGAGATGAACACACACACACACACACACACACACACACACACACACAACCAGGCAGTTTTGGCCAAATTGTATTTCCAAGACAAGGCCTCTCTTTGATCTCTAGAACACCATTATTTTATGGAAACAGTGCTGATAGTTACATATATTTCTTTTCTTGAATTTATTTCCTAAAATCCAAACAGAGGAATGAAGGTATGAATTTGTCAATAGGGTAGAGGAGCTTGAAACCGAGGAAGAAGGACAAACCATTTTTAACCTGAACTTCTGCAGATAATTCCAAGTGATTTTTTTTTAACCTTTCCAAATGGACTCTACAAAAAGTACCAAGTTCCAAGGTACCAAAATTGAAACTGAAACCAGTGTCACTTCTTCATGACTCAAGCAAGAGCACTTCCTATCTGAAAACTTCCCTCATATACATAAGCTTTTATTTCTAATTAGTCCTTGAGGAATACCTGTAATCCCTGCTTTCACTACATTCATAAGACAAAACAAATATTACTGAGCCATAAGCCTGAGCAAACAAGCTACTATATTTAAAAGTAGCAGCCCAGATGTCATACTCTATTAGGAAACGAGCAATGCCTAAGTCCTGAGTTGTTTCTGTAACCAAAGGATGTGCACAGCTGAAAAAAATGAAATCATATGAATTCACGTCTTGATTTCCCTGTGCAATGTACTTGTGCTATTTGAATAAGAGTTAATATTCATTTGAATTTTACAGAGATTAGCATTCATCACTTTTACCTGCCTCCTATTTACATATACCCAGATGATATCCATGTGGTTACACAAAACACCATTGTTTTCCTAAAGTCAATTTTAGCATAATTCACTTTCTTAATTACAATCTAAAACTGTAAAGACTTTTCCCAGTCCCTCCACAGAAGAATCTTAAATTTATGACCCTTTTGGTATGAATATGTGTGCTTTTCACTCATTACAACGACAAGAATGGAACTTTAGGACTCTAGGATCTTAGTACAGGAAGGAACCTTAGACATCTTCTGATCCAACCACTTCATTTTGTGGATGAGAAAAGTTTAGAGGCCAAAAAACTGTTCCATGGCATATTCGGTATCACATGACTAGTTGAAACACGATGGCCAATAATATAAGATATAATAATATTAGCAGAAATAAAAATCAGTAACAACTTCAAGTATTTACAGTGAGCTTGCAATAAGGCAGGCACTGTACTTTGCAGGCACTGTCTCCTTTAGCCTCCCAATACCTCTAATAGGTAGTATTATTATTGTCTCCATTTAAGGATATGAAAACTGAGGCTTAGAGAGATTCATGTATCTCCTACCCCCAATCCCACGACCCCTTTTCCCTCCAGTGTACTCTTCAGGAAGTTACATCAGAATTCTCTATTTGAGTCTTGGCTAGAAGACACTTTTATTACATGGACCCGTTATTACTGGAGACTTCCTAGATGGGAGACAAACTGATGTTTTTGGTCTCACTGTGCCTGCTGCTTTGTGAGACCTCCGAGGGCATAGATAAAAAAGGAAGCTCCTACAACCTGTACCACAAGAACTTTGGGAAAAACAATATCTTTCCATAAAAAGTTTCACGTTGCCCTATTATTCAGTTTAAGAAGTTCAGAGCCACTGTTCCATGGGCCTGCCTTTTGTGTTCAATTTGGAGGCATGAAAATACCTTTAGAATCTGTAAATCTCAAGGCAACCAAGTGAAACGCCACCTACCGCAGCAGCTGGAGGGCAGGCCAGTGTTATGCTTTGATAGCCCCCTTTCGATTGTATTAATGCAAAGGAAATTAAAAAATAGCATGATTCTCTCCCTTTCTTCTGCTCATGCCCAGCTTTGGATTTTCATAACAGGAGGGTAACATTTAGAGGTCTTTTTTACATTCGTGCACTAGCCTGGTACAAATAGAACTACCCTGTTTGCTGTCTTCTTTTAGGTGCTCCAAAATATGCATGGCTTTAGACCACAAAGTCAGAGAAATACCCTGTTTTATTGTAAAAGTGTAAAGAACTGAGCAAGTGAACTGGCTTTTGGCATGCATTTTCTTGAGGCCTCTACCTCCACCAACTCCTTTTCCTACTGCACCCAGATTCACTTCAGAACCTCATCCCACAGTTCCAAGCCCAACCCTGAGAAGGTGCTGAGAAGAGGAAATCCAGTAACTGAATAAAAGCCACTCTCTGGACTCTTGCCCCTATTCTTTTTGTATCCTCTAGGGAGTTACAGTGTCACTTACTAGGTGCATGCCCCTGAATGGGTTAATCTTTTCTTTTCCTTATTTCGACAGCCATGTTTACCTTTTGAAAAGGCGAGCAGAGGCACAGTGTGGCACTGGAGTGCTAACTGCTAACACATGGGCTATGCTACATCTCGGCAAAAATTTCTCTCATACTTGTACCAGCGTCCCAGCCAAGATCAACACCATGAGTTTGATTTTCTTCATCATGAATTGACAGCTTATTTATCTCCATGGAAGAACTTTCTAAGCCCTTTAGGCACCCAGGCAACTTAGAAGGCATTCAGCTGACTGTTCAAAAATATTATTGCTTCATCAAAAATAGAGACTAAATTATTTCGTTCCTGTTAGGCTGTTCTCTTTCTAGAGAGACATTTTAGTGACCCTGAGTTATGATAATAGTTTATAACCAAATACTACAAACACACACACACACCCTTTCCAATTGCTATTATATTTCGAAAACCTTTTTAGACCTAATGTTATGCTGACAGTACTAAGTTTTGTGAGGATACACAGTTTCCATGGCTTCCCTTTCCAATAATGCTCGGGAAGCCTCATTAGAATAATCAGGAACGAAGTCATTTCCGGTCGCCATATATTGCTCTGGAAATAATAGCTTCCAGTGCCTGCAAAGCCAGCAAGGAATAGAATGCATATGCCAACTCCTGAGTCACAATGGAAAATAACATAACTCCATTTTGCTGTATGGAACCTAAACCAACTGCAACTCTGTCAGGTGCTCAAGTCCAAAGAAAACTTGTCACTGCTCATGGGAGAAGTTTAAATCAATTTGCAAGCAGAAGACAACCCAGAAAACACTAACTAATTGAGTATGCAAATGCAGAGTCCAAAAAGTATTTTCCCTAGTAATAAATCACCTATGACTTTGTAACGAACAGCAATGAGAATATTGACCTGCTTTGGAGTGAGGACAGAGATGTATATGTAACTATCAGCAGGAAAAAAATGTATATGAGCATGAGAAAGTGGCATGGGAAGAGAAAGGAAAGAGAAAGCTTTACTGGTTAGATTGCAGGGACTTCTGACCACAGAGCCTCCCAAATCAAAGCTAGTGCCCATTTCTCTAAAAGTATCTCTTCAATTAAGGCACTGGTTTCTGGTGTTATGACTTCCACATAACAGTAACAACAAGAGGAAATATTTACTGAATCCTTATTGTGGGCTAGGTGCCCTGCTAAAGGCTGTGTCTCATTTAATCTCATTATCTCATTTAACCCCCACAACAATGCTATGATGTGGGTATATGCTAGTACTGCCTTCATTTTTCAATGAGGAAACTGATGCTCAGATGAGTAATTTGAGTAATTTGCCCAAGATCTCACATTTCTACTTTTTTTTTTTTTTTTTTTTTTTCGAGACAGAGTCTCGCTGTCTCCCAGGCTGGAGTGCAATGGCGCGATCTTGGCTCACTGCAGGCTCTGCTCCCCCGGGGTTCACGCCATTCTCCTGCCTCAGCCTCCCGAGTAGCTGGGACTACAGGCGCCCGCCACCTCGCCCGGCTAATTTTTTGTATTTTTAGTACAGACGGGGTTTCACTGTGTTAGCCAGGATGGTCTCGATCTCCTGACCTCGTGATCCACCCGCCTCGGCCTCCCAAAGTGCTGGGATTACAGGCGTGAGCCACCGCACCCAGCCACATTTCTACTTTTAGCCAGCCTATTTTTTTTTTTTTTTTCCTGAGAGGGAGTCTTGCTCTGTCACCCAGGCTGGAGTGCAGTGGAATGATCTCAGCTCACTGCAACCTCCGCCTCCCGGGTTCAAGTGAGTCTTTTTCCTCAGCCTCCTGAGTAGCTGGGATTACAGGGATGTGCCACGATGCCCAGCTAATTTTTTTATTTTTAGTAGAGATGGAGTTTCACCATGTTGGCCAGGGTGGTTTCAAACTCCTGACCTCAAGTGTTCCGCCTGCCTTAGCCTCCGAAAGTGCCTGCTGGGAGTACAGGCGTGAGCCACCACGCCTGGCCTAGCCAGCCTAAATTTGTTTACATAGTCCTAAAGCCCAATAAACAGAAAAAGAGAATAGATTCTCTTCATTCCAAATTTGCAACCAAAACTCCCAGGATTTTTTTTCTCCTTTGGTCTAGTCTACATCCCTATTATTCATTCTGCTGATTCCTGCCATCCATTCTGCCTTATTATCATCCTCTATGTCCCATCTGTTGTCTGAATGTTTTGTTTGTAAACGTCTGGCATAGAGTAGTTGGTTCAGTACAGTATGTAACTGGGTACATACACGTGATCAATGATCACAATGGTGAACATAGAAAGTGGAGGCATCTTATGTGTCTTCAATGTGGCAACAACATATGATCCTACCATACATAGTGTTTGCAAGCACGTATGCTCAAGGAGGAGAGTACATGCGTCAAGATGGGTTTGGCAAAGAGGCTGTCCTGAGAAAGAGGAAAGTTCAAGTGGAAACACTCTTGGGTGCTTCTACCTGAAAGACAATGAATGTGAGAAAAGAAAGGCACAGAGCAAATATTACAGAAACTCACAGGAAGAAGTTATATAGAAAAGAGCATTGTGTGGAAGGCAATGCTGAGAAGAATAAAATCATGTTGAAAAGTTGTAGGCATTGATGGACATTTGGGATGGTTCCAAGTCTCTGCTATTGTGAATAGTGCCACAATAAACATACGTGTGCATGTCAGCACACCAACATGGCACATGTATACATATGTAAGAAACCTGCACATTGTGCACATGTACCCTAGAACTTAAAGTATAATAATAATAATAAAAAGAAAAGTTACAGGCAATTTGAGTTTACTAGTGAGGAGAAAAGAAACGGACAGGAGGGCACCCCAGCCCTGGAGTAGCCCCGATTTTGAATCTGTGTGGTGAATATTAATCACTCCTATGGTTGAAATACTTGAGAGCAGAGATTGGGCCACACGCCTTTCTGTGTCTGTCTCTCTCTCTCCCAAACCAGGCTTTCTGGAACATCAGGACAGGAAGGGTGTTTAGAGATCGCCCGGTACAATCACCTCATTTTACACACACGGAGATGGAAGTGCAGATGGGTTAAAGGACTGGCCCCAAATCACACAACTAATTAATGGCAAGAAGCCCAGCCAGCACAAGAAACCAGGCTATTGACTTTTTGCCTTGTGCACTTCGCAAACTGCCCCACGGCCTCTTTTGGGAGGCTCTTGATAAATACTCACAAAGCGCTGTCAAACTCTGGGCGCTCTGAGAAAGGGAGGAAGAGAAGATCCCACAGGTTTCCCACACTCAGACCCCAGTCTCATGCAGATACTCCATCACGCTTCCTCCACCACCCATGACTTGCTCACAAGGGTTATAAACTTGATAACCTGAGAAACCGCAGCTTTAGAAACATGGATAAGGTTACCATGAGAGAGCTCAACATTAATGACGTTTAAATAAGGGCCAGTTGGAAATGTGGAGGGAAGAAATTTTTGAAGAATTTATTCTCAATCTGGCCATAAAGATTATTAGGTAAGATGCACACTGTCTTATATGCACGCTGGTACATTCCCACACTCCTCTGCCCAGCACAGCATTAAACATATGTACATATTTGTCTGATAGCATCCTTCAAAGTCCTCTCCCTTAGAGTCATTTGCAGATATTTCTCAAACATGATGCAGATCAAAATGCAATATACAAAGTCAGGTAATGTCCCCAACATCAAATTAAAATAGCTAACCGGCCAACAGATGGCAGCTGAAGCAAATCGCTTGCCGATCTAAATAAGAACGGTGTTCGGTTCAGTTGTGCACATTTTTCTAGACAGAAGTTGACTGCTAAATGAAATCAACTTCAGAGCCCAGTTGTTCGTAGTGTGAAGGGGAAATTACAAAAAACAAAAATGCCTTCTTTGTTCCTGGAACCCAGGGTGATTCACAAGCACGGACATCCCCTGGTCTTCTGATTTTAAATCACTAAGGTGGAAATGTCATTCACCCAGGAGGTTATTGATTAAAATAAAGAGCAGGAATGTTTTCTGCATGAACCTCACTTCTGCTGGCAATGTTACATCACTTAGAGACTGCAAAGAAGAAGAAGAGGGAGAAAAAAAAAAAAACAGTAAAGAGAGGAAGGTTCAGAACAGTCACAGACTGGGAATAAATAACACAAAGAAACTCTCCGGCCTGAGGACAGAAGCAGAGTTTGGCATTATTTTACATTAGAAACACTTCGTATTCAAAACGGTAATTGATAGCAGAGAAGTGTTGGGGGAAAGAGCCACTCGCGTTCAGGCAGGCTGCCCTGCCAATCAAACTCAACCTTTCTTTGAATGAATAAAAGCTTCATTGCCCTATTATGCTGATACAGTCAGACAGGACTAAAGTAGCCTGTTTGTCAAGTTTAGTGAACTGCCCCAAGCTACTTAGATTCTGACACTTAAATAATCCCCTCAAAATCACCTGTGATTTTGGATACAGTTCTCTTTTTTAGCAACGCAGTGTAAATTTTACCCTGGAGTTGCCTGCCCCTGGCTACAGATGGGCAAGAGGGGGCCATACCTCCTCCTCTGTGTTAGTACAAGGAGGGCATTTGGCTGTCTTTTGTTTACGATCTGCTGCGGTGCTGAAGTGCTCTGCACACAGGTCTGTATGTGCTGTGGGCTGTCTGAAGCCTGCAGACATTCACCAGATTCTGTATTCCCAGCTCTACAGGAAGTCAGCATAGAGATGTCTCCACATCGCCTCTCTTGTCATCAGGGATTTGGGCTACATAGCACCAAACCTTGCTTGCAACCAAGTGATCAATGAAAACTGAAGAGCCTGGGGGATGTTTGCTTCCTTGGTCCCAATCCTTGTCTGCTTCCAGCAGCAAATCAGTGATTTGGGGTCAGGGAGGACTGGAAGGTTACACTGCACCCCAACCAGCAATGCAGGGATTCTCAGGAGTGACCTCAGGCCCTGGGGGCAGGAGGGGCTCAGAAGAGCTGCAAATGAATCTGTCCCCCACCTCCCTTCACAGGGCTGTGTGTCTTTGACTTCCCTAGTTGCTTCTGCTTAAAAATACATGTGACAAAACTGCTTTGTATTTGCAAAGAAGGAGTTGTGGGTAACAATGAACATGCGATTGGGCTGGAAATAGATTTATCAGGCTTCAAGGATTACTGTTTGCTGAGCGATGGTACACACATTACTATTTCACAGTTCAGCTATGACATTATTAACCTACTGTGCAAGGATTTTATTGCCAGATTGGTCCATTTATCAAAAATAAGAGAAACTCTAAACCCCATAAGGAAGTTAACATTTCAAGCAGGCTTGGCTTTCACTTAACACCATTAATCTATCTATTTACACAAGAGCAAGATATGTTCATTTAGTAACGTCTCTCCATTTGGTGTAAAAGCTGCAAGTCGGTACTGGATGCAAGCATGTGAATGTCGTGCTCACTGTCACAGGAAAAATGAGTGTTTTCTCCTTAAAATGAGTTGGCGTCCCCTGAGCCTGCCACATACTCTGGGCTGCAATGTGCTAGATGCCAGGTACTCAGCCGGCAAAGGGATAATCCAAGTCCTGGAACATTTACAGACCCAAGTTGGAAAGAGAGGTGTTGGAGAAAGGTATGGAGAAATTAGGAGACTTTCCTAATTATTTTATTACAATACAAGATAAAAATATGCAAAGTTTCTCAAAGGAAAAATAACTGTATCCAACCCTATCACAACAATGAGTCCTTAAAATAAAAAAGGATAGGAAAGTAATGGCCAACAACTCAGTAATTCCAAGATGCAAGTGATTTGGGACTAGAAAGATAGTAGTCTTTTAACATATCTTCTCCAATAGGAGGTTTCGATAGCACAGGGATATTCATGGAGCAATACACATTGCTGTGTTAACACACCATCGAGCACCTTGCACTGCAGGTGCACCCCAGGATGGTGCAGAGCCCCGCTGTTCATGTGTGAATCTGCATGACTGTGTTAGGAATGTATTTATCTGTGGGTAAAGACACAGGCCTTCAAAGAAAGAAAAAGGGGGCGAATCATTCCATTTCTATTTGTCAACCTCTCTTGTGTTTCTTCCTTCATTCCTTTTGTTTTACTATTTCTTTATGGAAGAGGAGACAATCCCCAAGCCCATAAAATGTCTGCAGTGATGTATGTAACGATAAAAAAAGAAGTGAAGGGATGCTGTCACCACAGAGAGGTACACTCATTTTTGAAATGTATGTATCTGTGTCTGTGTGTATATACATGTATGCATAGATACAAATGTATGTATATATACACATATAATACATATAAAACATGAATGTCCCTTTTTCTGGCGACAGCTTTTCTTCACTTTACAGGAACATATATATGTGTGTGTGTGTGTGTGTGTGTATACACACACACACATACACATATCAGTATAAAGAAATGCATACCCAGGTGATGCAGAGAGTTAATAACACATTCAGCATGCCCCACCATGCACTCCCTACTAAAAGGCACTGTGCTCGCTTGAATGCTAAGCGCTCCAGAGATGGTAGCCTTGAATCAGCACCAGGAACTATGCTGAGGATATTACAAACATTACCGTCTCCAAGTCTCACAATCCTGTGAGAGTAGTTAGCCCCATTTTACAAGTAGGGAAGTTGAGGCTTTGGCAGGTTACGCGGCTTACTCAATTCACAGCTGATAAGCCACTGAGCCTGGGTTCCACCAGATGCCAAAGCCTGTGCGTCTCCTTCCCTACTGTTCATAGCATTTTATTCTGGCACTGTGTGAAGAACCAAGGAAGACATGATGATAAAGAAGTGGTCCCTGCCCTGGAGGAGCTCACAGTCTAGTATAAGAGCCATATATACTACTAACAAGGCAGAAACTAACAAACCTCCCAGCAGAGCAAAAAGTTAGGAAGCACATAGCAAACTCAGCACCACCTTGGGAACCGAGATGTCTTCAGGGAAGCTGTGCGCTCCAACACACACAGCATCTTTTCTCTAGTATGATCCTGTTAAAGCAGGTGAACAAACACCCTGCACCCTATAAAGTTTCTGGCACAATACTATTATTTGCTAACATTTTTCTATCCTGACAGCTTAAGTCACTGTTGTCATATTTTCAGAGACTTATTTTGGTTCAAAGAACAGAATAGCTGCTGTGACACTAAATCAAGTGTCATCCATTTCAATTTGATCAGAATCATCTTAGCAAAATATAGTAAGTGAGGCATAGTGGAATAAATGAGGGGTTGAAAGTCAGAGAGATCTCAGTTTATTCCTGACTCTAACAAGTACTTGATTATACCTTCTTTTGTAGATAAGAAATATGAATCTAGGGAGTTCTGTGAACACTTTAATACACCTCTCAAATTCTTTTAATCTCACTTTTCTCATCTGTAAAATGAGAATAATACATTCAATAAGCATCTATTTAGCACTAATTACTTGCCAAGCACCATGATCACTGCTGAAGATATAAAAATGAAAAAAGGTAAGCAAAGTAGCCCTCAGGACAGGGGAAAGTTGAACAGACAGCTGGAATGCTGTGTAAGAGTGCTTTTAGGTGGAACACAGGGCATAACAGGAGGGTGCAAGAGACACACCCAACTCAGCCTTCGGGGGAGATGTCAGAAAAATCATCATGACAGAGTTTAATCCTGAGTGCAATTCTGAAACAGCAGCAAGAAAAATACTGATCATCATTATTATACTATTAATATTCAATTAATTTCTTACTCTATGATAGAAAATATCTTAAACAATTTGTCTCTTCGTCCATTTGTGCTTATTGACAGGAAAAGTAGGTAGTATTATCCATAATTTAAAATGAGGAATTGAGACACAGAGAAATTAAATAATTTACCCAAAGTCACCCAGCTACTGAGAGGGAGATCCAGGATTCAAATGCAGGTGGCCTAACTCTACGTTTGTACGCTGAACTTCTGTGCTATTTGTCTCACAAAGGGAGAGAAGGGGTGCTCCAGGCAGCAGATGCGGCATGTGCAAAAGCACACCTGCCTGAGGTTAAAGGCCCACTCCTGCAACTGCAGGGAGCTCAGTGTGGTAGAAGGCCAGGTCTATGACTGTTTGGGGATGCAGAGGAAGGAGACATAAGCCCAGGCTGACCACTGAAGACACAGGCAATTTGCTTATGCATCTAAAGTTCATACAGGTGACAATGGGAAGACATGGAAAGGTTTCAGCCAGAAGATGGTGTCTTAGAAGCAGCCCTCTGGCTGTCACGTGGAAGACAAATTAAAATGGAGCCACATAAAAGGAAAGGGGAACAGTGAGAAGACAGTCACAGTTGTCGGAGTGGAAAATAAAGAGGACATAAGAGAAAGAGAAGTGGACTCAGGCAAGAAATGTTAAGTCAGTAATGCGGTCAGGAGTTGATGACAGACTAAATAAGGGTGACACCCTTGCTTTGGGCTGATGGAGCTGCCTGGGTGGTGGTACTATTGGTTCAGTGACATTCAGAGGATCAGCTAATTATGCACACATTGCAGGAGTATTACAAGGAGCAGAAGCAGCCCACACAATCATCATATCATCAGAGTTTATCGAGCACCTGCTATGGGCCAGGCACTCCACTACCACTTTGTCCACCTCTGCTCATCAAATCCTCACAATGACTCTGCAGGAAAGATACTGGCTCCATTACAGATGTGGAAACAAGGTCCACAATGTCTGGGCAAGTCATTTAAATGTCACCAAGTGTCAGAATTAGGACTCAAACCTAGGTCTGCCAAGCACTGAAGGCTATGTCAACCATTATTCTCTGCCATGATGTTCTCTGTTGTTTTCAGTTTTCTCTTCCTAGCATAGAAAAATGTCAGAAAATATGTGATCAAATGTAGCAGGTCTGTTCTGCAAAGTACCTGTTGAAATTTCTTCTCTGCCTCTGCCCTCCCTACAACTTCCCCCAAGTCTCACTCCAAGCACAGTTTGAAGGAGGTTGTTCTAAGGCAGGAGAAAGAAAGGAGCCTGGCCTTGCTGGCAGCACTCGGTGTGAATGGGAAGGTGTGCCACTCCCTTTGCCCAACTCTTCTGTCCTAATCCTTAGAGGAACCCATCAATGCCTAACTTCCAGATTATCTACAAGGATACAGCTATTGTCTATGCAGCCTGTTAGAAGCAAAGTCATAATTCAAGGCCTGCCTGTCATCAAAATGTTGCATTGGAAAAGCTGTGTGGACCAGTGGCTAAACCACAAGTTTTACAAACCCAACAGACGTTCCTTGCATTGGCAAATCAAAAGCTGGTCTGAAGCCAGATGCTCAGTGTCTTCCAGCAATCTTCATCAATAACTGACACATTCCATGCTATTTCTGAAGTATAACATTCCAAGTTAGATAGATAGGCATTTGCTCTGCACTGGTGTTTTCGAGTCCAAAGGATTCACAAATACATTCTTTAGATTAAAGCATTTCTGTACAGATTTGGGGGTAAAAGAGGGTTTTCACCACATGGAACTCCAATCCCAAACCCTCTATCTTAAACTAACATAAAGTAAGTCATGTTTCTGTTTCTCTTTCAAAGATTTACTTCTAGCCAGACATTTACGTAAGGTAATGCTGCCTACATACTAGGAGATTAACAACATGTAGAGCCACTTTGAGAAAATGCATACTTACTTTAAATTCAAAACACAGATAGGATGATTATTTTCTTTACAAACGGAGACTTAGGCTGGGCGCGGTGGCTCACGCCTGTAATCCCAGCACTTAGGGAGGCTGAGGCAGGCAGACCATCTGAGGTCAGGAGTTCGAGACCAGCTTGGCCAACATGGTCTCTACTACGAATACAAAAACTAGCTGGGTGTGGTGGCGGGCACCTGTAATCCCAGCTACTCAGGAAGCTGAGGCAGGAGAATTGCTTGAACCCAGGAGGCAGAGGTTGCAATGAGCCAAGATCATGCTCTTGCACTCCAGCCTGGGCAACAAGAGTGAAACTCCGTCTCAAAAAAAAAGAGAGAGAGACTTTATATTAACAGAAGAGGACACCACAGATGTAGAAACCTAGATTTTTCAAAGGCCCCAATTTCAAGTATTCAGTCTTTTTTAGGCATACCAATAGGCAAAAACAAATTGGTACTTAACATTTCTTTTCAATGACTCAACAAATGAATGGCTTCTGTTCTGTTGTCATAACTTTTTTAGACATATAAGACCATATGTCTCTATTTTCATTTGAAAAATACGGCCAATAAAACCTAACAGGTACAGAGACATCTGCTGAATTATAACAGCCAAGCCGAAGATACATCTTTTCCTTGTCAATAACTTAGAAATTCTTTGATCCTAAAAATAAACCACAAAGTTTACCATCAACCACCCTAGATTTTAAAAATGGACTTCAATGTATACGTCGTTTCTTCAGAAACAGCCATTGTAGCTAGTGACGAATGCCTGTAATGTTGCAAAATTCCTGGGCCTAGAATTAGTGACCTTCATGCTAAGGCTCATCTCTGAAATGTCCTGCTTCTCAGAAGCAATTTTAACTAAATTTCATTTTTAATAAATATTAATAATACATACTATTAAATAAAATGTGTACATTTTGCCAGACAATTCTTAAGAAAAACATATGGGTAAGGTACCATTTTGAATGACAACCTTCACGGTCAGCTTCCACCTGCATCCTCAACAAGCTTCTCTGTGATTGGAAGAGTCTTTTATACTCCTCTATTTATTTTCACTTTAACCCAGTATTCTAGAAGTGATTTCTACTCCATTTTTCTATTGCCCAGTAAGATTCACTTCAGTGGGAGACTGGGTTATGAAACAATATATTTAAAGCATTCATGTTTATGATTCAAAGAGGTGGGGGAAAAGCCTAACCTTGAGCTCTGAAAAGTTTGCCAACACATTCCCAGGGTTAAGGTGAAGAATGATTTCTGTTTTGCCTCAATATGAATTGCAAAATTCAAATGATTAACCTCACCATGGGGCTCTCTGTTTCCAGGGGAAACAGGAGAAAGGACTGTTTCTCTGCTTAAACCTCCAAATCAGTCTGCTTGGAGTAAAGATGGCAGGTGAGGGCTCGGCAGAAGTCACATCCTTTTGTCATCAAAACTTTACAAATTATTTATTTGATTAGGAAAGAGACCCCACAAAAGGCAACATATATTGACAGCTACCACCACTAAGTTCTTCTTCCGTTTTTCCTAGTTGGTGAAGAAATGAAAGAGGCTCTTAAAATTCACTCCTCATTTTTTATTCGTGTGTGTGTGTGTGTGTGTGTGTGCACGCACGTGTGTGTGTTTGTTGTGTGTATATTGTGGAATCAATGTCTGACTTAAAATCAAAATATCAGAAAGAATATTGACTATGGCTAGCATGTATTATGGCTAATAAAATGTAACTGGGCCAAACTGTTCTCAGAGAAAGTTGTGTACATTCCTAAGAGGCAAGAATGTGAACCTAGTATAGAGTCATAAAAGTAATAAATCTACATAGCTACAGAAAGCTTTCACACCCAGTGTGCTAAATTTGTTCAGTGAGTTGTCAAGAAAACATTTTCTATGACTATATCTTTTCAATTTAAAATAAATACCTCCACCAGATCCCAATAAAAATTGACAAATTATATTAAAGACCATGGAACTGGTACTGATACATTTTGAATAGAGAAGTCTGCAGTGGGAAAAACAATAACCAAAAGGGTTTAATTTGTGTCTTGATATGAATTTACTCCTTCATATCCCCACTACTGCCCTATCATCTCTCCCATAGTGCAATTCTCCTCCAGCCTCTGCCACTCCGGGAACACCCACCACCACTTCCATCTATGAACCTAGGGTTCTCTTCCTCTTTCTCCCTCTTCATCTTCCCACCAGATTTTCCTCCTGCTCTCCTCCCTGTCACAGATGTGTCCTCTCCCAATCAACACAAGCAGACTTTTCTTCCCTTTACTTCTCCCACCAATACATTGAATAATTCTCTTCCTTTCCTGCTCCCATCCCATCCATGTATTTAGGCATTAAGTTCCCACTGATTGCTTTAGGGTTTTTTCCTCATGTATGTTTCCCACTGAGAAAGACCTGCTTGTAACACTACCAAAACTACCCTGATTTCCCACAACTTCAAACTCCACCATTTAGAAAGTGGCCAGGATTCTATAATGCTAATTTAAACACCTAATACTGTATGCCTGGCCCATGGTAAGCATTAAACAAGTACTTGTAGAATAAAGCACATCTAAATCAATAGATGGGGACGGCAAGTGGTGAGGATGGGGGGACAGTACTTGCAAGTGGGATATGCCAAGAAGGACCCTGGAAAATTCTGCTGAGGACAGTATTTAGCCAGCTTTTCAGCTGGAGCAGCTAAAGGATCCACTTTGTCATTCTACTTAGGGTTCTTGAGGTTAAAATTTTAAAAATAAATTTGTACAAGTCCTAGCAATTCCTCTACTGCTTAATGTTATATACAGGAAAAATTAAGGAAAAAACCCTCAAAGATGATGGCAAAGCTGAGCAGAAAGTTTGAGGATAAGTACATCTAAGGTATCTATGATGCTGAGCTAAGAATGGCATTCTAGCCTCTGTTATACCTAATTCATTAGTGAAACTGGACAACTAAAGGTTTCTAGAATCTAGAGCAGAAAAGCTTCACAAATTATTTTCTCAGATGTTCCATCTTACAGATTAGACCCTGAGGGATTAAGGGAATATGTGTGAAGTCATGGAATGAGCTACCAGCAGAGTCAAAGCCAACATCCAGGTCTTCTCTACTTCTCTTCTGCAGTTGGTCCTCTGTATCTATGGGTTTCACATCCACAGATTCAACAACCACAAATCAAAGATATTCAAACAATAAACAGTGATACGAAAATAAAACAAATGTTTAAAAATACAGTATGGCAACAATTCACATAGCATTTACATTGATTTGGGTATTATAAGTAATATAGAGATTATTTAAAGTATACGGGAGAATATGCCTAGGTTATAAGCAAATATTACGACATTTTATATAAAGGATTTGAGCATCTGCAGATTTTGGTATCCAAGGGGGCATCCTGGATCCAATCCCCCACAGATACGGAAGGACAACTATAATAATATCCTCCTGTCTAATCCTCCAGGTTGTTGTGAGAATGCATAAAATGAAAATATATATGCTAGATATAAAAAAATTTTGCAAAGCTAACACTGTCACACAAGGATATTTTAAGAGTTTTTTTCCCTAAATATTACACTTATGTAATTTTTAAAAAATGTTTAATTCCTGCTGTCTGGCCACAAGGCCTTTATTCAATGTGGCAATTATGCTTTCCTACAAGGAATGTCAAAGATGATCCGTATTTGCTTATTCATTTAACAGCCCTTATCCTCATATATTTAATTCTAAAACAAATAGTCACCAGCCACTTCTACATGCCTCTCAGAACCATGCAAACTTCTCAACGAGCTCCATTAATCTTTTAATTTTTTTTCTAAAGACACAGACCTTTTTCCTGTCTGAACCATGGGACTCCTATAGCATTATCTTACGTACCTCAGTCATTTCTTTCTCATTGTTACAAATGGAGACAAGAACTGAGAGCAGCATTAGAGTAATTTCTTCCAGGTTACTGTATATTCAATACTTCTATTTATACTTTTCATTTTGTCTGCTGTCTTTGTTTTCGGTCCCTCCCCCAAGCCCCTGCCACCCTGCCGCTAAGCCTGCTATCAAATATAAAAGAGTTTTATATACTGAAGCTGAGATTATGCCATTTTCCCTTTACTTGGGAATGAATCACTTTTGAAAGTGTAGGTTTTCTATTTAACATTTTAAAATAAAACTCAATCAGCTCTGATGGCATTAGTTCTACCCTCCATTTAGCCAAGTCCTCATGAAATGCTTTACTGCATCCTGGGCTAGTGTCTACCTTATTATGGACACTATTTGTTTTCTTCCCCTTGCCTGAAACATCAAAGATAAACAACTTGACTGTTGAGCATAAGACAGATTTTCTGTCCACTCAGGAAGTTAATCCACAAGTGAAACTGGTATGTTACTCTCTTTTCCACAAAAGAATCACAGGTTACCCTGAAGTGAGGAGGTATTGAAGTTCACCATTTCCCACTGCACATAATTTAGTTTTGTGTGTGTGTGTTTGTTTTAGTTTGAGCACAACAATGCTTTCTGATATGGGAGGCTGGCATTTTTAAAACCCTATGTCTCTCTCTTGCCACTGCCTTCTTTTGGCTTCAAGACATCATTTCTGCATGTAGCCAACTTCTACAGTTAGAAAACTAAGTGCAGTGGTCTCTGAGCAACGAAAATTGATTTCAGTGGGAACTGTGTCCCTATAACTGTAGGAAGGATCTCATCCTTCTCTTATGGTAACAAAATCCTCTTCCCTTTTTATTGATATATATGTGTATTTTTCCCCTAATGCTCACTTCCCTGCAAGCAAAACATAAATCTCTCTAGCAGCTCTCCCGTTATTTCCTTTGGATTCAAAGTAGACCCAGTGCTAAAGTCTGGCCATTTCCAGAGCCATCACTTTCCCAGGTCTCAACTTTGGGCTAATCTTTATTTCTCTGATATTTTTCCTTCTTAGAGCCAGCTAGTGTATACGCATGTGTGTGTGTGTGTGTGTGTGTGTGTGTGTGTGTAAATTGTAAATTACATAGGTATGGTTATGCATATATATGTGTATGCTGTAGACTCACACAATAATTAGCCATTTCTTGGCTCAGTAAAGTCTCCTTGGCAAGGTTTTGAATGTTCAACTCTCTCTTACTCCATAGTTTTCCAATTCCCATGAACTAGAAATTTCTTTTGGTATTTCAGTTTTTATTCTTCTGGTCTCGCTGACAAACAAATGATGCAAAGCTCAATATTGTCTTTATTTTTAAAAAATATTTATTTGTTTATTTTTGCCAGTGAGTTACCATTCACCCAAGAGCTTCCCTTGTTCTGTATGCAGAGTCAACATAGCCTTTATGGATTTCATCCACAATTGCTGTGATTGTGTACAACATACCAGGGAATATTATCTTCCAAAGATATTTCCCTTCATTTTATTCCTATATGCACACACACACACACATATACATACACACATATATTTATAGTCCTTCCTAAGTTTAATATTCTATTCAACAGTATTTTACTCTTCCACTATTACATACAGGTCGAGCATCCCTAATCCAAAAATCTGAGGCCAGGCACGGTGGCTCATGCCTGAAATCCCATCACTTTAGGAGGATGAGGCAGGCGGATCACTTGAGATCAGGAGTTTGAGACCAGCCTAACCAACATGGTGAAATCCCATCTCTACTAAAAATACAAAAATTAGCCGGTCGTGGTGGTGCACACCTGTAACCCCAGCTACTCGGGAAGCTGAGGGAGGAGAATTGCTTGAACACGGGAGGTGAAGGCTTCAGGGAGCCAAGATTGCGCCACTGCATTCCAGCCTGGGTGACGAAAAAAACCAAAGATCTAAAATCCAAAATGCTCCAAAATATGAGCTTAAGTGCTGACATGACACAAGTGGAAAATTCCACTCCCGGCCTCATGTGATGGGTCGCAGTCAAAACTTCGTTTCATGCACAAAATTATTTAATATATTGTATAAAATTACCTTTAGGCTATATGTTTAAGACATATATCCATAAAATATATTTTGAACTTAGACATGGGTACAATCCCCAACATATCTTTGATGCATAAACAAGCTCTTAAAATTCTCCATCCTGAGCAGAACTCATGATATGACATTTCCTGATAAGACATTTTACAAAAAAAGAAAGAAGTGGTGCACTCACTTTTTATTCTTATTTTTTATTATTTTTAATTTCAAGCCATAATGATTTTGCTCACTCAGCACCTACTCCAAGCACCCCTTTTACTTTGATTTTTTTTCTAACCCTTACTTTATACATAAGGTTATTCCTTTGGCTTTATTTCTGCTAGCCTGACACGTTTCTTCTTTGCTGATCTTTTCTAAACAGTTTATGTCCCACAATATTTATCCTTCTCCCTCACACACCACTCATTTCCATTACTCCTCTCTGATTTGGCTATACCCATCATTTTTGAAATAGAGAATGCCTGAACTACTTTGAAAATCCACATGTCAAAATGTAATAAAAATGTTTTCATTGTTACATTGTTTTAAGAGAAATGAATGGCTTGCTCAACCACCAGTTCCAAATTTATATTCAATTTTGGGAATATATATTATTAAGCCTTTTTTCTCTTCCCCTGGTTATAAAATACTCAACTTGACTCTATAGTCTTGCATGGCTGGGATTAGGAGTTAAGGCATTCCTTATAAATCAGTGTAATCTTCACAACAGGACATTGCTGTATTGAGAATTCCTCTCTGTATTGTGCATTTTCAATTATGTTACATGTTTCTACTTAGTAAGCCAGCTTAATTCTACGCTATGTCACAATATTAGAACATGTCCAGGTTAGAAAAAGGGGCAATCTTACTTCTCTTGTAAGTTGTTTAGCCTTTGGCACTTATAAATCCCCCCAAAACACAGGGGAAATCCCTTTTCCTTGCTTTTAATATGTCTTTAGATTTATTACATGAAGAATCTGCTCACTTAATCCTTTGCTGAGGCCAAGGCTCGTCAGTCTTCTAATAAAGGTTCCACGAAGAGAAAGGAAGAAAACAAAATGACAAAATAGGTGTTCAAGGGATGCTTCAACCTTAAAACACATTTCCAAGTATATTCCCCACAAGACAGACAAGAAGAGGCAGGAGACTTTAAATTACTCTGCATAAATCCAGCCCCATTTATCTTGGGCTTTCTCTCTAGACAGTCCAGTTAGGGCAAGCAAGCAGAGAAGAGGCTGAAGGGCTCTTCGGGGACCAAATTACCATTTCAAAATGGTTCTTGTGTTCCAGGTGTAGGACAATGTTATCTGAGAAATCTTACAAAGATTTGGTGTTCTTTAAAGAGCTCTGCTAAAACATTTAAAATTATCAAAGATTACATCATTAAAAAAGGAGGGAAGTGAGGTTGAGAAGCTTTATTTAAAATATGTTTTAAGCAGTTCTGGCCCAAATACTAAACTCCTGCAAATGAATGAAGGAAAAAAAAGGTCACTAAAATAAAAAATTAACATATCCTCTAAAATGTCACTTCCAAGTTCCCAGCAAACATAGCAGAGTCCAGAGTATTGATTGCATCATGAAATAATCATTAAATTTCTCTATGCATTTCTGATACCAAAATTTAATACTGGGACAATATTATTCTTTGAATCAAATCTATTTTGGATCTTTTTTCAAGCTTGAGTTAGGGAAGAGGCCATTGAATTTTTTTTTCTTTGGTTCTTAAAAATCCTCTCTATGCACAAACATGAGAAAATAAAAAATAGAAGGCAGATAAATAAAAAGTAAAATCTTTTAATGCCTAAATATGTCTTTATCCTTTTCAGGTTTATTTTTCTCCCCCTTTTTTACTCATACTCCTGAAACTACCCTGGGTTAAGTTCCATCAAGAGGCAGATTATTTTCCATGATGCTAAAAAGGTCCCAATTACTTGCAGCATGTAGAGTGACCCATCCTTCAAAACTCAAACCAGATATCACCTCCTCGTGGTTTTACAGGCAAGAGTAGTTGCTCTTTCAACATCACAGAGAAGAGCAGGAAGTGTGGCAGAAGAAATATAGGAACTTGGCCATTTGCTGTGTCACCTGGACAGGTCATCCAACGTCCCTGTGTTTCCATTTCTTTATCTGTAAAATGGGGCTCATGCTTGCCCTGCTGATATCAATGGGCTTTTACAACAATAAGATAGGCCAGTGCACATAAAAGCTTTATAAAGTATCAGTTCGCCCACATCTCTAAGCCAACAGTCCCTTATCTGGTTTCCTTTAAGAAGCCAGGTATGTTTCAGAATGCAGAATCCTTTAGATTTTAGAAAGTTAATGTTACATATACTATATATATACTGTATATTATGTAACAACCCATCAGTGAAATATATAAATATGAACATTAAATAGGATAAAGATTATAATGAATGCCAAAATCAATTTCAGTCTATAAGAATCTTGTCCAAATTTATTTACCAGTTGAGGAGAACAGATGATCATTTTCCCTTATAGGACTATGAGCATCAAGAATAAGTCAGATGCCAGGTAGGAAATGTTGGACATCAACACTATTCATTGAGCATTCATTACGAGCAGAGTACTCAGTACAGCACTTTGAAAAAGAATAAAAATGCAGTAAAAAAATAACATTTAGCCAGGTTCAACAGCAGATGGATTGCTTGAGCCTAGGAATTTGAGGCCAGCCTGGCAACATAGTGAGGCCCTGTCTCAAAATAAAATTGTAACAATAATATTTGTTTGGCTATTTTATAATAATAATAGTGATGAAAATAAAGTTAATACTAATATCAGTGGACATTTACAGAGTACTTACTATATGCCTAAGCATTCTACATGTATTATCTCATTTAATGGTCGCAATAATTGATGCCAAATATTATGCATAATCTACAGACAAGAAGCTGGGCCAGAAAGAAGGAAAGTCATCCGCCCTGCCCAGGTCAGTGACTAAAGACAATGCTATCATTCTACTGGGGCACCATCAATAAACAAGATACTTCTCGAGAGAAGAATGGTAAGCAATTCAGATCGGGAGGAGTGACCTGGCCAAAGGAGATTCTGAAGCCTGGTAGCCTGAACTACCTAACCAGTGATCCCTTGAGGCACAAGTGGAAACTGCTCCCAGCCTGTAAACATATCTGAAGCTTGTTTTCCAACCAGCTGCTGAAATGCAACTCAACTTCCAACTTCTAAAAATAAAACTCCTGAGATCAGCTAAATCATACTTTTGGAATTATTGACATATACAAACATTTCTTCTCCTGAAATGCATTCTTGATTCAGCATAAAGAGAGAGGCAAAGAAGAGGAGTGGTTAAAAGATGGAAAGGAAAGGAATTCTAAATTACTGTATACAATGGATAACAAGGAAGAGAAAAATTAAAGGCAAAGGCAGGTTGAACAAGGAAAGGTTCTTTAGTCACAAAGACAATAAAAGGAAATAATAATATGGATTGTTAACCCTTCACAGAAGGCAAGTTTCAAATCACTTTCAATCAAAATGAAATATTCCTTAATCACTTGAGGATAAAGAGCTTTCAAGGACTATGGTACCATTCGATGTGGAGACCGGATCATAGAATTTCCATTTAATTATCCACTGTTGAATATGATTTGCTATATTGATGGGAAGGTGAGTTTTTTTTCCTCAACTATTACCAATTAAATTGTAATCTCCAGAGGGCACAAGCTTTGCCCATTTTTTTCTTGTATCTCCTTTATACACGTTTCTGAAAGATTAAACACTCAATAAATGGTTCATTCAATAATAGTAATCGCTACCATCTCTGAAGACCTGTAATGTACTACGTGCTGATTGTTTTTCATAATTCTCTAATTTAATCTTGTTTTAGGGGAATATTATTACCCACAACTTCCTGATGAAAAAAATCAAAGCTTAAGTAACTTGCTCAAGACCACACAGCTAAGTGGCAAAGGCTGGGACTCAAATTGTATGATTTCAAAGTTCTTGTTTCTCTGATGTTGTACATATGTGTTGTGCATATTTACACACATAGGATAAAGTCACATGGGTGGTTGCTTTATTCTCCATGATCTCACCATCTTCTTTCATTATTCCATTAAAATTGTCTCTGTAGACCAAATGACTCCAATAGCTCTTTAAAACCTTTTGTAAAATAAATACCCAAATAATTTCCACTTTTGATATTGCATTTTTCTCCTTGGAAGATCGGAAAAAAAAACTGGTTGCCCCTACCCCTGCCCACCCACCTATCCTATCCCAGTGGCACAGAGTTTCAGAGATGTGTCCAGTTCTTATAGCTAAATAGTAATGGAGGTAGAATTTGGGTCCCTTGATTTGAGCCCAAGACACACCGAACATAGAGGCACTTTGAGCAGCCAGTTCATATTTGTTAAGGGTCTATTAGACCCTTAGTATTACTGCAGGACAACTAAAATTATTCTTGCTCTCATTCTATTATAAAGACACATACGCACGTGTATGTTCATGCAGCACTATTCACAATAGCAAAGACATGGAATCAACCCAAATGCCCATCAGTGATAGACTGGATAAAGAAAATCTGGTACATACACACCATGGAATACTATGCAGCTATAAAGAGAAAGAGATCATGTCCTTTGCACGGACATGGGTGGAGCTGGAGGCCATTATCCTTAGCAAACTAACACAAAACAGAAAACCAAATACTGCATGTTCTCACTTATAAGTGGAAGCTAAATGATGAGAACACATGGACACATAGAGGGAAACAACACACACTAGCAACTTCTAGAGGGTGGAGGGTTGGAGGAGGCAGAGGATCAGGAAAAATAACTAATGGGTACTAGGCTTAATACCTGGATGATGAAATAATCTGTACAACGAACCCCCATGACACACGTTTACCTATATAACAAACCTGCACATCCTGCACATGTGGCCCTGAACTTAAACGTTAAAAAAAAAAAAAAAAATCATTCTTGCTCTCATCTAGTTGAAAGGGACAGCTAACATGCATATGCGCCTAAGAAATGAACTGTGCAAGTTGATGATGCTAATTAACCACAAGCAACAGAATTTCATAGAAGCCACCATCCAATGGCAAAAAGAGCCACAAGACTTAGCTTCAAGTTCAAGTTGTGCCACTGCCTCCACAGCTGTTTTGGTGAAGTTACTTTCTCTTCCTCTTACAAGATGATTAGTTTGGAAATGGAGAATTATGTCTTGTCTCCAACAGTGAAGAGTGGTGTGAGCTTTGACAGTGGAAAATGGGGATATTAATAGTACCTCCACTGGACTGCTGTGAGGAGGAAATGAGACAATGCACAAAAGGTGCTGGGCGAGGCATCTAGAGGGCTCGACAAACGCTGGCCATCACTATTTGCCATTGAAAGGTCATTGCTGATTCCAAAACTGTGTAAAAGGGAATCTTTTGTTGGAGTTTTGTTCCCCAGAAGACCCTAATCTCTTGCTATTTAAGAACCATGACTTTTAAGTTTACCCTTTGTCTTTAAAACATTTTATTAAATATCAAAAGCAGCACTGTTATTATAGTGTATATACTTAGCTACTGAGGACCAGAGACATCTATCTTGGGTCTGAATAGCCCCCGGTCTTTTTTGATATCTCCAGGTGCTCTCCTTTTACCAATATTTGCATTGGCAACTGTTCCACATCATTACTAATCATTTGACATCAGACTTAAGAATTTCTGACGCTGGCAGAAAAGTTCTTGTCCCTCACTATCGTTTCTCAGAAATTACTCATTGTAGTCAACTGTGCCCAAGTCCCTGAAGCATATGTAATAAACCGCCAACCAGAATCGGAAGTTCTTTCCGCCTTCAAGCATTTGCCCTAACCTTAGAACGGGATCTTTCTTTTTATTTTTGCAATGCAACTTTTATTTTTCCAAACTACCCAGTACCAGAGGTTTTTCTAACTGGGACATTTGTTAGCCTAAGAAATATAGAAAACAATTGTTGAGTATAAATTCACATCACATTTTCATTTCCCTCACTTCTGCTATTTTCAAAACCTCAGACTTTCCACTGGTAGTACTGCACTCAGTGTGGCTATCATCCACACACTAAGCAGGGGATTATCTTTTTTGTCTCTCAGGAACCTCGCTTTTTTATTGCAGATGCAACTCTAATAGGCAGAAGTTGCAACACAATCCAACAGTGAAGATTTAGGAAGGATCCATGTTACAGGGCAGTGAAAGACTGCCTGAGGTGGTGGTCCTACCAGCCCTGCAAAAAGAAATGTGGAAACAAAGCTTAAAACAGCCCTCCCTCCCCACAGTGACAACACAACCTGCTTACAAAGAGCAGTGATAACAAGGTTTCAGCCCAAGATGCCCCAGTCATTCCTCTAATGAATGCAGAGGAACTATCAGCAGCCCAAGATTTTAGACACACAATATACTGTTCCTAATATTGTTGAATACAGGATGCATAAGTTATTTAATAATGTATCTGAATAATTACGTGAAAATGAAAATTACATATTAAACTATTCCAACAGGTGCCATTTTAAAATAAAACAGTTTCTGCCTTGCATATGCCTAGAAAATATTGCAATTACTTGTAAGTTAAAGCACGTACACTAGTACAAAAACATACCACCACTGGCACTGAAAACAGGCCATGGCTAAAACCATCCTAGATGTCTAAGGATTTAGCAGAAAACATATGTGATAGTGTAAGAGATAATCCTACTATGTTTACATCTTGCTTGTGTAAGTCTGTCAGTGGGCAATTACAAAGCAGAAAGACATTCCTGAATGGTGGGAATCACATGAAGC
Source organism: Hylobates moloch (assembly GCF_009828535.3). NCBI lineage: Eukaryota > Metazoa > Chordata > Mammalia > Primates > Hylobatidae > Hylobates > Hylobates moloch. The sequence continues at coordinate 135,914,895 of NW_026652281.1, forward strand.
AGTAATCTCATCTGGAATTTAATAGTCCTTTTTTTGTGTGTGGTTTTGATCATTTTTCTTTTATGAGTGCTGTATGCACAGACTCTTGATTGTTTCTGCAATGGAAAAAGAAGAGGATGTCCCTCTGAATCCCAATGATCTGCTTTGGCCAAAATCAGACACCAAAGCTGTTAATAGGAAGAACACTTGCAATATAGGAAATCCTATAATGTAACGACCATTGCAATTGGTTAGAAACTCTTAATACACTCCCAAGTTGACAGAAGATGGCAGCCCCCACTGACAGCTACACAGCCAAGCCTCTTTGAGATATTGAATGGAATATTCTAAAAGTTCTGGGTGGTCAGAGCCATGTGTTTTAGGATGGCCGTTTCCAAGAGAAAGGTGCGGTTTTGTGGGCAAACTTTTTAACCCTCTTCTCTTCCTCCCACCCCCTACATCACACAATTAAGAACCGTGGGTGGGAGAAGATGGATTGCTCATCACCCTCCCACTCTGTGGCCCTCTTTTGGATGGCATCATCGAACCCAGATGACAAGCTGGGAGGCAAGAGGCTTCCAGCAGCAGCATCTGGCCCTCTGGCAGATGGTCAGGCCCTCGGGTTCCCGGCTTGGGCTCCCTCCAGATGTGTCTCATGCTTGTCCTGTGCATGAGCTTCCTCCTACCGCTGCAGGAAATTTTTCACGCGAAGACATTTTGAACCAGAAGAATTGGCACGTTCTTATCTAAGAAGATGTTCTTGTGTTTTTCCCTCTGGGGTTATATTTTACAAAGATGCCTGGATCCAAGAGGCATATGTGAATGTATCTTCAAGGCCGTCTCCCTGGAGACCTGGGCAGTGGGAGAGGGGAGTGGAGGGTGTAAAACAAATTATACTGTGTCTCCACTCCTCTATCACTTTTTACTACTTTTTCCTTCCTATGAAATCAAATTTTGATTAACAATAAAGGTAGCTCAGAAGAGGGAAAAATGATAAAAGAACTGTCATCTGAGATGGAGGAGGGCTCTTTCTCTCTAGACAGTTCTGATTTGGTAATGACATGGGCATGAGGCCCGGAAATGGATAGCATTTGTACAACTCTGTTTTTTTTCAACAAGGCAGCTACCACCTGTTTCCCACTGACCCCTAACTACTTCCTTGACTTGCTCCCTAGTCACTGCCTCAGCAGGGAGGATCCCCTGAAGCAGAGAACTAAGGCAGCTATTCCCAAATTTTGATGCTAATAACAATGATCATAAAAATATCAACTGCAACAGCAACTGCCATTTATTGGGCACCAGGCATTACACTAGGTACTTTACAAGCCTCAGTTAATGTAATCTTTACCCCATTCCAAATAAGTCTACCCATTCTACCGAGGAGGAAGGTGGAAATAAGGTCCCGCAGATAGTATTAATAATTAGACTTGAAATGTGGTCTCTCTTATCCCAAAGCCTAAGAGATCTCTTCATCAGTCAATTGGAGAACAGCAAATCCTAGAATCTTTACTCTAGAAAAAACCTTAGAGATTATCCAAAGCAACCTTACATATTACTCAAGAATGTCTTGAGTAATGTTTATGCTCTTCTTTTGATAATGAACTCACTGCCCTCAAGGCAGCCAGTCCACTTCTGGACTATTGAGCCAGAAGTATCTTCATTAGCCAGAGTTAAAATCATCTTCCTTGTTAACTTCTACCACATGGATGTTATTCTTGCTCTTTGGAATAATATAGAACAATTCTTTCTCTCTCTCATACATCTTATCAGACATTTGAACCTACTTTCTGGTCTCCATTGGGTTGACTGTAGGATAAATACCATTAGTTCTCTGTAATTGTCCTCACATTCACCTAGCACCGCTAAAGCTTGCTGTCTGAAAAATTGCCTTATTTATTTAATTTTCTTATTATTTGTCTGCCTCCTCTGGGCTTGAAGTCCATGACAGCAGGGATAGTGTTTGCCTTGTTCTTGGCTACATCCTCAGCTGACACTCAATGGACAGTCAACAATAAATGAATGAATATATCTGTGCCTTCTGGTTCATTCATTCCCTCATTCAATCATTTTTTTCATTCTTTCATTCAACATCCAACACTATGTGAGCACTATTTTGTAACAGCGAAAGTATTTGGTGATAAGTTCAGTTAGTCAACAAGCATTTTCCATAATAATAATTATAGCTAACATTTATTAAGAGCTTACCAAGAAATATTTGGGGTATATGCTAGGCATATGTTAGTTATATGAAGTAGGTATTCTTTTTACCCCCTTTTTAGAGATATGAAAAGAGAGGTATAGAGAATGCAGTAACTTCCCCCGGTTTACACAGAGAGTGAGTAGTGAAGAGAAGACTCAAAACCAAGTTTTTGGCCTGGTGTGGTGGCTCACGCCTGTGATACCAGCACTTTGGGAAGCCAAGGCAGGTGGATCACTTGAGGCCAGGAGTTCGAGACCAGCCTGAGCAATGTGGTGCAACCCTGTCTCTACTAAAAATACAAAAATTAGCTGGGTGTGGTGGCATGCACCTGTAGTCCCAGCTACTCAGGAGGCTGAGGCAGGAGAATCACTTGAACCAGGGAGGCGGAGGTTGCAGTGAGCCGAGATTGCACTACTGCACTCCAGCCTGGGCATGACAGAACAAGACTCCATCTCAAAAAAAAAAAAAGACACACACAAGTTTTCTGATGCTCCTAACTTGACAATATACTGCTTCCCATCTACTGAGAGTAAGGGGTGCTTCTTTATATATTATTTACTGCTGTCGAGAAAGAGAGGAAATTCTTAGGAAGCTAATAAGAATGTCTCCCATGAGGCTGTAGAGACACAACCACACAATGCAATCAAAACTCCACCCTCAAAATAATTACCTATCAATTACTGAGCAAGAGTATTGATGAAACTCCATGCCCAAGTTACAAGCTGACTTGATTCATGGCGTGATCAAAGTAGGGTGAGGCCCAAAAGCCTGCTTTTCTTTTTTTTTTTTTCTAGAAACAGGGTCTTGCTCTGTGTCTCAGGCTGCAATGCAGTTGCAGTGGTGCAATCATAGATCACTGCAGCCTTGAACTCATGGATCAAGCAATCTTCCTGCCTCAGCCTCCCAAGTAGCTAGGACTACAGGCATGCACCACCACATCTGAATAATTTTATTATTATTATTACTATCATTATTATCATTATTATTATTATTAGAGACAAGGTCTCTCTATGTTGTCCAAGCTGGTCCAAACTCCTTGTCTCAAGGGATCCTCCCATATCAGCCTCTCAAAGTGCTGAGATTACAGGTGTGAACCACAGAGCCCAGCCCAAAAGGCTTCTTGTATGGAGACAAAAGATTTCAGCATGGTGGCCAAGGACACAAAGCTGTGGATAGAGAAGAGCAGCCAAAGGTTCTAACTGGGGGTATCCAATCCAAGCCCAGAGACAGGAAAGGTTCTTTGACAGGTGCAGTTAGAGACTTTGCTGGGTAGAGCGAAAGGACGGCTCTGGGGAAAGAGGAGAAGGGAAAGCTGGAAAGTTAAGAACAACATTGAGCAGGCACAAAAGATTTTCCTTAAAGTACATCTTGTAAATTAAAATAACTAGGACCTTCAGTTCATGAAACTTTGGAGGACAAATTAGCACTGCCATTAGGTTGAGACTCCAGTATAAAGGGGGAAAAATTCTGCAAGGCTTTGGCTGTGAGGGGAGAGCTCTTCAGCGAAGAAGCCTGTCGCATTGGATTGTGATTATAATCCACAAAGCTCCCCTTCCCCAGGTCAGCTCATTCATTTATAAATAAGAAGATTACTCACTGCCCACATGCATAAACAGCTTTCTGCATCATCCTTGGGGTATTTTCCATAAATGTTTTCTGCATGCCCCTTTTTTTCTTTTTCTCTTCAAATGCTCACCGCGTCTGGGTCGGGAAGGTTCCCTTATCAGCCACCTTCAATTAATAGTTCCAAATCAGGTCAGCAATGGCCCCTCTCTCTGGCTTCTCCTAAGGGAAGTCCCTTGATTAGGGGTTACAGAAGGCACCAGCAGTGGGGTGCCCTCATGCTCTGTCCTCCTGTCAAGAGCCTGGCAGACAATGGGCAGGTCTTTAGGCTGTTAACTTCTGTTTGCAAGGTAGATTTCTTTATCTGCTGTGTTCTTTTTCACTTAAAAAAAAAACGCAGTCTGCTAATCCAGCCATTGGTGGTGGCTGATTAATTTTCAAAGTGAATTCAGTTTTAGCCACTTCTACAAATAGACACTTTATCGAGTTGAAGAGACAAGAAGGGATTGCTATTTAATTGTATTTGATCCAAAGACAATCAGTGGCTTTACTATCTCACCTGTCTGTATTCTCTAATTATGAGCAATATTCCTTCTCCTTGTGTTGACAGAGAACTTCACAATTTGCCACACTCTTCTGCTCGTATTCCTGAGGTAATCCTCCCCCACCCCGTGAGGTAAAGCGGGCAGGTAGTATCATGTCCACTTGATACAAGGAGAAGTAGAGGCTCAGGGTAAAAGACAAGAAGCGGTGGGGAGCTGCAAAACCCAAACCCAAGGCCCTGACTCCAAATCACATTACTTCCTGTGGCGCCACACCACCAAAGCAAGGGGAAGGAATGGTTGAGTGGTGCCTCAGAGCTCACAGAGCCAACCTGAGTTCAAATTCTGCCTGTGCCTTTTGGAGCCTCCGTTTCCACATCTATAAAACAGAGAAGAAGTAGTACCTACTCACAGTGCCTGCTTGAGAGGGGGACCTGAAGACCCAATGAGGTGATGTACCTGGAGCTTAGGACAGAGCCCAGCACATAGCAAGTTCCCAGCCACGTGAGCTGCCACCTTCGCCTCTGCTTCAGGACTAAATGCCATTCATTACAGCCTATTTGTTTTCTCGTGTTGCAAGCCCAAAACTTCAAAGCACAATTCACAAACTCTAAGCCCATGGCCTTTGTTTTATTTGGGATACAGAGTCTTTCTGTTTTTATTGTCAGCATTTACTAATTGGGAGCATTCATTGAAACATCAAGATATCCCACATTTTGTGAAAATAAAACATCCAGCAATACTGGGTCCACATTCCTGCACAGCAGCTATTAGTTGGGAACTGAAATTACAAAGGAACTGAATTTGACTTTTTTCGAAAGGTAATATCCGTTTATGGGCCCATTTCTAAAGGCCCACTGAGTCTACCTTTACCCCCCTCTCCCTACAGAACTACCTTCCTCTTACGGTAAAGCTGAGACCTGGGGATATTGGTGACTTCCCCTTTATACAAGGCACATGCTTGCCAGTTTACCCCAGTACTCCCCACTCCCTGATGCATTTCTCAAATCTCACCTCCTCTGTTCATTTATATTACTGCCTGCTCAGGTGGCATTTCAATTTGTTATTCTCCAGCATTAAGACAACAATGTGCCCTACTACGGGAAGTGTGTTGTAACATCTTCTAGAACCAGCTGAATAACTTTCAAGAAGGCACTTGCTGGCACTGTGAATTCTCATATTATTCACATCTCACTGCATTCTCTTTATCACCCCAGCTTCTCACAGGCAAATCTGCACCCAGAGAAGAAATACATTCAGCACATTTTGCTAGCAGAAAACTTTAACTGAAATCAAACTGGAATAAGCTCAAGTGAAATGAGGACTATAGAGTTAGGCTAAGAGTGATAGCTTTTACTTTCTGCAAAAACCTCCCCATTTGCACCTATTCACATAAACATTGCTGCCGTGTGACTCCCAACCATCCTCAAAATGTATTTTGTTACTTGGTAATCAAATTTGCTTATGCCATAAAATGCCCTAGCTCCTATGTGAATGTATTTTTTTAAGCCAGAATTGAGGAATATTGACCATTATTGGGAAATTAAAGGGCCTTGCACTCTCTTGATCATGAGATGAGTTTATTAAAGAGGCAGTTTGTTCTCGAGTCCAGACAGTGGGGTTTTGGCATTGCGATAGTACTGGGTGAGGATTAAGTCATTTCTCAGCTTTCCTTGGCAGAGTCTTTTATTATTTACAGTATTTACTTCAGGGAAATCTTGGCATGTGTCGTATTTATCTTACTGAAAAATGGGCCCATAAATGCATATTACCTTTCGAACAAAGCCAAATGTTTTGGTACTAATTTGGTTCATGAAGTATGTAATTCAGTTCCTTTGCACAGGGGCAACATTTGTCTTCTGCTTTTATTAAACTACCATAAACCAATTTTCCTTGATCATTATTGAAATATGCATCACTGAAGCTGGGGCAAAGGAGATATAATGACTAAAGTTCTAAAGGCAACCCAGTGACACCACTCTGTTCTGCTGCTTGCCACCAGAAAAATTAAGAAAATAGGGGACCTGTAAGGAAAGCCTTGCCCTGGCCCCACTTAGTGGGTAGCAGGAGGGATACAAGGGAATGGAGGAGAGAGCAAAATAAAGCAGTCATTTGTATGAGATTATTTCCATGGAACACATGCCTTCGTTAACAGGAGTTATTTATAAATAGCTGCTCATTTTTCATTTCACTCACGTATGCTTTTAGTCTCTTTGAGGTCAGCAGCAGAGAAATGTTGCCACCAATATACCCAGGTCCCAGCTTTACCATGAGGGAAGGTGGTTCGATAGGGAGAGAGGGATAAAGGTAGACTCAGTATATCACACACCTCCCCTCAAAGCTTCTCTCTTTGCTAGTGTGAGTGTTGTCTTGTGTTCATTCTCTACCAGAATGTTGTAAGTGACAGTTTCACTATCCCACCTGTAACAGATCACTTGCTTGCAAGTAGGCTGCCTGTCTTTCCTTACCCTGGCAATGCAGGAAAAAAAAAAAAAAAAAAAAAAAAGCAAAGAGACTCCAGGTAAAATGAATGAGACATTTCGGAACCAATCATATATACAAAAAAGCATCCTTTTTCCAGGCAAACCATTCTATACAAAAACAACTCAAAATTCAGTTTAACAAGATGTACCAACAAAAAGGCACTGTCACTTATCTGAACATGCTCAGTGTTTATTATCTGTGGAGAAGGAACAGGCAGGTGCAGGGGAGGAGGAGGAATAGCTTACGCACATCTCATACTCACCACGAAGCAGAGGCTGTGCTCTGCACTTGGTCTTACTGAATTTTTTTTTTTTTTTTTTTTGAGACGGAGTCTTGCTCTGTCGCCCGGGCTGGAGTGCAGTGGCGCAATCTCGGCTCACTGCAAGCTCCGCCTCCCGGGTTCACGCCATTCTCCTGCCTCAGCCTCTCCGAGTAGCTGGGACTACAGGCGCCCGCCACCACGCCCGGCTAATTTTTTGTATTTTTAGTAGAGACGAGGTTTCACCGTGGTCTCGATCTCCTGACCTCGTGATCTACCCGCCTCGGCCTCCCAAAGTGCTGGGATTACAGGCGTGAGCCACCGTGCCCAACCCAGTCTTACTGAATTTTGACACCACCTCTATGAGGCAGGTACTATTATTATTCCCATTTTACACACGACGATAATGGAAAAAGATGACAGAGACATAGAGTAACTTGCCCAACCTCACAGAGCCAGGAAGGAGTAGAGTCTGGGTTTATACTACAGAACAATTTGCTCTTTGGTTCTATTTCATTTGGCTCTTGATTGAATTCTATCTTCGAAGGTTTACTAGGGCACCGTGAAAAATTCAAAGAAATAGAAGAGACACAGTCCCTGCTCTCACATCCTTTAGTGTTGACCAGGGAGATAAGATGTACACATATGATGCTAATTTTAAATAGAAGTTGAGTTCACTTTTCTCCCACATAACTCTGTAACCTCCTTACGATGAGGGGTTCATTTATTCAGAAAATATTGATGAGCACCTATGTACCCAGATAGTCTGGGACTGGGGGACATCCTGGGGTTGGAACTCAGTTCTAAAACCAGGAAAGTCCCCAGGCAAATCAGGGCAGTTGGTCAGACTAAAAGTAATTATGGCTAGATACTGGGAGTATGACAGTTTCCGAAACAGACATCATCTCCGCCTTCACGCAGCAGTCACTCTAATGGGGACCCAGACAGATAAACAGTGGAGCGAAGGTGCCAAGGAGGGAAGTATCGTGCACAGCAATACCACATACTCACAGGGTGGTATCACTATGGTGCTCTTAGCTCTAAAAAGCCACCAAAACAAATAAAATCAGAAACAAAGTTTTTTCAAATAATTGAAAACCTACATTTATGAATGAGGTGGAAAAAAGATAAGGCCAAAATTACACCCATGGCTTGCAAATATGAGAAAATAGGTATGTATCTTAGCATATTGCTAAATACCCAATTAACATCTAGGGTAATTCTATAACACATTAACTCATCACTGAGATGCCCCATATAAAACCACGTTAAGCTGGAAAAGCAAAACTTGCAGTATGGGATGTTAACATGTTTACCAAAACCGTCCTATTCTCATGGGTGTCCTGGTCCCATGAAATGAATTCCTGAGTTATCACTTTCATTTGTTATTTTAAATGAATAAGAACAGAATCAGTTCTCCTCTTTCACTCCTATCACCACCCAAAACGTGTATCTTTGAAGCAATTATTACATTACAGTAGCAATTAATGTCAACAGTATAAAAAAATAACAAATGCTCAAAGGTGTAACCAACCAAAACCAGCACAATCATTCCCTGCATTAGTGTTCTCTCTCTCTTTTGTTCTCAGCGCATTTGTCAAGTATGCAGTAGCTTCTAGAAATCACTTCAATGAAAACTGCTCCCGACAAAATCACTTCAATGAAAACTGCTCCCGACACCACTACAATGAGTTAAGTAATCGAGAAATTAGAAGCTGTGTTGACTTTTCAAAAGTGTAACTAATAGCTGTAGAAAAAGGAGTCCAAAAAAAATTCACCAAATGAGATGCGAATCTTCCCCCCAACACCCCACCACAGAGTTTTGGCAGACAAAAATTTCCGAGCTGGAGTTTGGCAACTGATGAGCAAGGCATAAATCCTGAAAAGCCTTGTCAGTCGAAAGAAACTTTGTGGCTCCTCTCACTATATCCTCTTCTTTACTTAAAATACACATTACCTGCTGTGCTTGACAATTATTTCCCAAACTGTTGGGGAGGGTGTACACACCCATACATGCATTTTTTATCTTTGTGCACAAACTAAATATCTTTGTATACCTTGTCCACATCATCTCTATGTATATCTACATAGATTTGCACGTATCTTTGTTCACAAAAGGTATTGCCACAGATAAATTATCTTAACATGATTTCTTGGATGAGGGGTGTCAATAAGTTATAATTTTTGTTTGTGCTAACAAATCCCTAGGTAAACCCTCATCTCTTTCCTTTCCCATCTTAGTAAGCTCCTCTGCAAGCAAGGCTCCCATTAACTCCAATCAAGCTTTTTTTCCTGGCCCCTTAAATTAACCACTCTAGGTTTTAGAATAAGGAAACAGCCTCGTCACAATGCATCATGTATTCCGATCAGGTGTGTGTTGTTACTTCCACCCTGACAGTTCCCAACTTCATTTTAAATATGGCCAAGAGGCCTCAAGAAATGCAGATTTATAATGGAGGAGACGCATTTGCACCTCCAAACACAAATTATGTTAATTGGGTGTTCCAACCAGAGCCAGGAAGAGGTGGCGTGATTATTCTCTGGAAAGCTCGGTGATTGGCAGCCAACTCATACTGAGAACCAGAACAGGTTGGCTCTTTGGAGCCATGCAGAGCACATGCCTTCCTCCCCTTAAATAAAGGCTGCTCCACACTCTACCTGTCCAGCAGGGCTGTGGTCAAGCTGCTCCGCTTGCCATGCATCAATGCCACTTTGTTCAGACCGACTGGCTCTCAACAGTGCCCGTCCTGCCGTCTGTATTATTTAAAGGAGATTTATGGTTGGGTGTCTTGTGTTGTGAAACACGAGCTGTGACCCCCAGGCTGGGAAGCCAGCAGGGAAAAACATTAATATTATGGCACATGGGAAAATGAAACTCATGGGCAGCAGAAAAAAAAAAAAAAAAAAAAAGAAAGCAAAAGAAAGAACAGAAACATGAGATGTGAAATGCACAGAGGTGTTTCAAACTGCACCGAGTGTTTGCATTCCTTCTCTGGTGGAACTGCAATGTACACTCAGGTTAGGATGGTGGTGCTGGTGGTTTTTGTTGGTTTGTCTGTTTGAATTTTGGTGGGGGTTTTTTGGAGAGGGGTGCTGTTTGGTTGGTTTGGTTTGGTTTGGTTTGGTTTAGAAGACACAGAAACAAATGCCAAACAATAAGGGCTTATGTTCAAAAATAACCCATGTTAACTAGAGGACCAAGAACCCTGGTCACATATTAAAGAGGACCAGATAATTGTGTCACCATTAGGATCATTTGAAGTTATACAAACTTCATTGAGGGGAATCAAAACTCATGCTGCCAGGCATGACTGATCATTGGTTGGCTCAGGAAGAATTTACTCCTCTTCTAACACAACACTCTCCAAGACGGGGCACTGGCCGTGATGAGAGTTCTTACAGTTACAGATCAGGTCAAGGAGGAGGGGAGGCCAGGCGCGGTGGCTGACACCTGTAATCCCAGCACTTTGGAAGGCCAAGGCGGGAGGATCACGAAGTCAGGAGATCGAGACCATCCTGGCCAACATGGTGAAACCCCATCTGTACTAAACATACAAAAATTGGCTGGACGTGGTGGCACAGGCCTTTAATCCCAGCTATTCAGGAGGCTGAGGCAGGAGAATCACTCGAACCAGGGAGGCAGAGGTTGAACCAGGGAAGCGGAGGTTGCAGTGAGCCGACATCATGCCACTGCACTCCAGCCTGGTGACAGAGCGAGACTCTGTGTCAAATAAAAAAAAAAAAAAAAAAAAAAAGTGCAGGGGAAAGAACAGAGCTAGAACTAGAAGAGCAGATTTTAACATTTTTAATACAATCAGATGTAATATTTCCTAATTTCCCAACTGCATACATTTGAAATGAAGAGACATTGTCATCCTCATTGAGCTATGGAATTTGTCTGACATTTTTGCTACTGACTCCAGTGCTAGCCAAAAATGATTTGTTTGTCCTCTGGTCCTCAGTGTCCCAATCTGTAAAATGGAAATTCACTGTTCCTATCAGAAACAGCGTGGCCACCCAGCAAGCTGTGGTTCTTCCAAGGATGAAAAAGATGGTACCATAATCAAATTATTAAAATGCCTTCACATGTTGATCTATCTCACAAAAGCATAACTTTCTGTTAATATTTCTCTTAGAGAAAGGTACATTTAATTTCCATTAATGGTACTTAGAAATTCGTGGAAGTAAACCAGCATACGGATATGCTGAGGAAGGTGGGTCACCATCAAATCCTAAACACATCTCTATCTTTGAAAATGTTTCAGAGAACTGTAAGATTCAATTACTTTGATGAAATTAGATCCTATACAAAAGAACCAGTACGTTGAATCTCTGTAGCAAAGATGATTTTTTTAAACTACATATTTTATGTAGATGTGATTTTCTTTGCTCAATAAAAAAATTAATTGATGTATGCCCTCAGACTAATCTCAGAAATACCTAGTAATTTTTTCCCCAATCTTTAAGTATTTCTCAGAACAAATAGACTTTATGGTTTATGGAAAAACGTGAAGATTGTAAGCCCTGTCTTCTCCAGATGCACACAATAATTGGTGCAGGATCTTGGAAAGTATTAGGACACCCCTAAAACAAAGGCTGGCCGAAGCCTGTTGCAGTGATTCAATAGGAAATTATAAAGTCCAATTTGTGGCCCCAAAGGGAAACAGTGCTGTCCTCGAGTAGTCCACAAAACTCTATTTCCAATTAGCACCTGCTGATTCAGAGTTTCACATTCACAAGAAAAATAAATCCCCTATATTTTAAAGCAGTGTGTGTATGCCTTGCAGGAGAGCAAGGCAGTCAGGGGAGAGTACCAAGAGCCCAGTAGAGAGAATTTCCTTCCCCATGTACCATAGTCTCCTTTCTATCTCTTCAGTCATGGAACACACATTCTGAAATTGCAGCAGCTACTACAAAACTTCCCTCAATGAGTCGCCTATCTGAACAGGAAACCTCTGCAAATCTCCTTCCTTTCATGAAATCGCTGAATGCTAAAACTAAATGTAACACCCATTTTGTACAAAATGTTTAGACCTTCTTCCATGTACTCTTTCAACATCCAAGGCTTGCTCATTTACCTCTGTGAGCTTTATGCCTAACTCAGTATCACTAACTAAAGGTGTCAGCTCTCAGAGGTCAGAGACATGACCGTTTACTTCTGTCTCTAACCAGCCTGGCAGTCCACTACCTACAAAGAGACAATTAACAAAAAATGTTTCATGAGGATAGAGGGGTTTTTTTTTTCAGTTTTGTTTTGTTTTTAATCATCTATCATCCTCAGGGTGGAGAGGGGAAGAAATGAAGACCCATTTTTTTTTTCCATCTCATCTAAAACCAAGCTATAATCCATTACCACTGCAAACTGAGACAACAGGGCATTTTCTGCTATGACAGCATACAGTAGGAGCAAATCATAACATAATAATCATCATTTCTTAAAAGCATTACTCACCCCATTTCACCTTGCCCTGGAATGGGATTCCTTGAGTAGGAGAGTATACCCACCACTCCTGTTACGATCCTTGGCTGGAATCACTGTGAGCTGAGAGTCTCAGCACCCACTCCACATGCCCTACTTGGCAGCTAAAATGTAACTATTAAGCAACACTAACATTAGATTGGATGATGCTGTCACCCCATTGTTATCCAATTTATTCTTCTCTGACATGGTATGAAGTGGTTCTGCATCAATAATGGTTCATAAATACAGCCATATCTGATCTCTATCACCATTTCCATGTGCTTTCACAGACAAGAAACTGCTCTCTCTTCCATTTCTCCAAGTTCATTTCTTTAGTGGGTGAGTAATGACAGTTTCACCTCCAGAGTCTTTTTAACTATAAAGAACATTCACAGAATGACCTAGATATTTGGTTGAAAAGCACCTGCTGTTGACTCAGGGCTCATCTAAGTAGTGTGGGCTGCACATGTCTTAGGAGAGTAAGGGCCCTTCCTCATGGATCCTCCTGGTGGACACAAAGATTCCCATTTCTGCACAAACATTGCAAATTTCACATAGCCATTAGTTTCACCTACAGATCCCAGGGATTTACCCGCCAAAGTTCAAGTTCCAGAATGTAGTGGATGCTTAGAATTCCTATAATCCAGAGCTTTGCCCAATTTAAAATGGAATGATATGCATAGGTGCAGTCTTGAACTACTTTCTAATTACTTCTTGTGCAAGCCTCTTACTTCCTAAGAGTACTGTATCTTGGAGAGCACTTAACATACCGTGTGCCCGTCCCTTCTAAATTTGCTGGATCATAAAAATCACCCGAGAATATTTAAGAATACAGATTCTCAAGCCTCACCCCAGGCCTACTGAACTAGAATCCCTTGGTAGAAGGGCCTGGAGGTGTGTATTTTAACTACTCTCAGGTGATTCTGATGAACAGGAGAATTTGGAAAACAGATGGGTCTCAGGGGATCTTCACAGCAGCCCCATGAAGAAGATAGGGCAAATGTTAGCTCCACTTTGCAGATATAATAAATAGGGCTCAGAGAGGTTAGTTCCCTCCACTATGCCTAATTCCGCCTCATTAGCTCTGTGCCATGTTTTATACATCACTTGTATTCCTGTCCTTCCTACTCTGTATCAGCCTCAAGAAAAAAAAAATGTAGCACATGAAAAAGGTTCTAGTAGTTATTCTTGCAGGTAGTACAGATGCTGACCGCAAAGGCAATTCCTGAGATATTGTCCTCAACATTTCCAGAGGACGCCTGCATATCCAGGACCACCTTCTATTCCTGGCATCACTTTTGGTCCACATTCTGATATAATCAACATCCATTCAAGAGGGCCTTTTTCTGCAGAGGAATTCATCACCAGAAATACTGCACATGAGGATATAATATACAAAATATCTGTACAATACAGCTTCTTAAGCAATTATCCTGTACCGCTGGGTCACATTATGCAACTTAATATTTCCCATAACAAAAATAGAGTTCTGGGATTTTTTAAATGCGTATGTTGTTAGTTTTACTTTAATCATTTGTGGCATTCTTTTATCTTATTTTACTATTGCATGTCAAAGTAATCAGTGACAATTAAATTTTTTAAAACTTGCATTGAAAATTAACTCACATCAGAAATAGGATTAAGACCAGGGCTTCATGGTTCTAAAGCTGAACTAAGTGCAGGAAAAGATGTTCCACAGGGAGACACTTCGCTTGACTTAACACACGTCAGTGGGCTTGAATGATTTCTGAGAATTTTCCATCAGTGTTTTCAGAAATAGCCTTTGGTGGTCTGTTTTCTCGATCCTAGTGATTCCAGCAGAAATGACTGTACCCCAAAAAGGAGAAAGCTGGGTACTGCATGCTCCCACTGAGATTTGGGGAGAGGTTGTGTAAACAACTGAAGCATTAACTGGACTCCGCACTGGTTGTGATTTACGTATTGCTTGGGAGGAGGAAAGGCAGAGGAAAGGGCCCTCGGTATGGGTTTGGCAAGGCAGGGAGCAGGCCCTAAGTCTCTGCCTCTCGGACACCTACCAAGGACACAGTGCCTATTCAGAATTCGAGTTCGTGGAGGCTTTTCAATCAATAACATATGGCCACGAGAGCGCGAGTATTATACCAACAGACTGAAATATGCTCCGCAAATAAACTATCTGTACATAAAACAACAAAGCCTTTAGTTTAACTGTAGAAAATGAAAAACAAGTCTACTTGAAACCAGGTTAAATGAGCAACCAGTTATTCAGTGTGAGTTTTTGGAGATGAATGAGCTGGCAGATGCTTTCTTCAGATCATTAAGACCAGATACCAATAATTTCTGAGGAGTAGAGGGAAAAGTCATCAGAAACAACTCGACGTGGTGGGGGCCACACCCTGTCTTTCTCCACTCGGCCTGGTGTAGGGAGAGCTGGGACACACCAGCTGTTTAAAAAGCCAAGTGGCTCCTACCACACCAGCTTGTTAACCTTCATCTTACATGCATTTTTTTTCCTCCCAGATTCATGATCTTAGATTAGGTAGGTGGTGGGGGCAGCGCTAAATATACCTTCCTGTTACCCCAGACCTGGATCAGGGAAGGTGCTTATTAATATCATGGAGATATGATTTTTAATGATCTCTGAAAACAGCCTATATGGGTGTGAATAATGGCACTGTCTCATTGCATGCGTGGTTTGTGCTTTTGTCTCAGACAGGTTCATTTTTCACTGGAGGGGAAAGGTTCATGCCGCACGAGGGGGGTAACCAGTTGATGTTACAAGGCTGACTATTAGGCCCCTTGCTGTTCCACATGTCACAGGGAAGGACTCCAGCCGGCAACCTTAATGCCTACTTCAGCATCTTGAAGAAATTAATGAACACAGCTTCTATGGCAAAACATTTCAATCAACCCTTACCAGCTGTGCCTACATTTAAGAAAAAGAAAAGGAGGGGGGGATATGCCCAGGTTTATCAAAAAAGTTTCTTCGAAAGAGCAACCACGGTTTTGGCTGTGTGTGGGGCAGTAGGAGGTGGGGAAAGGAAAGGCAGAAGGAATAAAGGTAGAAGGATGCCAGTACTGAGTGCCAAAAGATGTGCTCTGGCCCCTGTGTTTGTTGAACAAATTAAGCACGTTCTGGTTTTTCACCTGCTGAAGTAGCAGCAGTGCATATGGCCTAGAAGTTAAAAATAAGGAAATATGCATACATTACCATACTTAATGGACGACCCTCTCCATTTAATATGCAAATTTCCTGAAATATTACTGAATGCCGTCTGTTCTAAATGAATAAATTTGAATTGCAATTAGAATAATCCTTTATAATTAATGAAAACTGTCAATTTTAGTTCATAAGTAATTTGATTAACAGGATGATGGGACACTTATCAAGTTCACTGGACTGCTAGGCTATGAGAAAACTGACAGTGAAAACGGGGCGGGCCAGGCACTCAGGCTCCACCAGAGTATTATCCTAAATTATTGATAACACAAGCTAATGAACTTCAGAAAGTGAACTCTGGGGGCCTCATTTAAAGGGACAGCCTCGGAGGGCGATGGGCAGCCGCCGGGATGATGATCTTTCCAAAAGCGTTCTTTGCTGGTACTTTGGGCTTGTAGGAAAATAAATGTTTAGAAATGCCAGGGCAAAGGAAAACATTGGCTCAAAACACAAATTTACCATTTCCAGCTGTTGCTGGAACAAAAGGAAACAATAGTCAGAGGATAAATGTAAGAAGAAACAATGCAAAAACATGTGGAAAGAAGTTGCTGGTAATGCATCACAGAAGTAGGACATGGCCACAGCAGTGGGGCCATCTCCACTTCCCTTCTTTGTCTCTCCCTTCAGACAGATCATGAACAAGAACTTTTAACTGGCATTAATTGGACATTTATGTAAAGCAATCGGGGGTGGGGGGGATTCCGTGGAGACACACAAGCAATTCTTAGTTATGGCACAAACAGTAAGGAGATCTGTGGCCCTTAAAGAAACAGATGGCTGTTGCCTTTTCACGGAAGGAGACAAGGAGGCAGAGAAGGGGGTTAGTGCTACAAGAGAATTCTGGCACTCTTGGTTGTTGTGGTTAATGAAGATGAAGACAGAGTAAGTAAAAACAAGAAAAGAAGTTATAAAATAAGCTTGCTTTATCTTTTCTAGAAACGGATGACAAAACTCAATGCAACAATGCCAGGTGTATCAAGAGGGATCCACATTCAAGGCTTTCACACTTTCTGGCAGGTGAGAAAGTTTATTAAGAACCTTCACATGTGGGAGCCTCTGAAGAGCAAAGGTCTGGTTTTCCTGATTCACAATGTCCTGACAGACCTTGCCTTTTCATGCCTTCAACACCTGCAGCTCCTGACAAGTGTGGGTGACCTCCTGACTGACAAAGGGGGCTCCAAATTTGGCTGATGTTGGCTGAGTAGACTGCAGTCAGGTCATAGTTCTTTACTTCTTCTTAATCCTCCTGTACCTACTGAGAAGAGCCTTTATGCCGAGGATGGAAATTATCTGTCCAAAGACTTCTTGTCCTTGAAACCTTAGTCAAGATTCATGTGGCATGACAAGTGACCCTGTCATGGATATCTCAAGATCATTAAGTAATGATTTTTCAAGATTGATATTAGTCATAAGAATGCAGCATTACAGAGGCACACAATGGGCTCTTCTGGGAAAATGCCAGAGTCTTAGCAATCTCCTTTCCATCTCTATGGGCCACCTATATACTACTTACCTCATTGGAGTTGATAGAACGAAATAAAACCATCATGTAAAAATAGCACGTACAATTTACTAAAATATTATTCTATATGCCAAACATTGTACAAAGTTCTTTAAGTCATGAAATACTTAAGGTGGCCCTGGAAGTATATATTAGATCCATTTGGTAGGTGAATAAACTAAGGCTCAGAAAGATTAAGTACCTAGTCCAAGCAATCACATCCAGGAAGTGGCAGAGATGGGATTTGAACCCAGGTCTGTCTATCTCTGAAGCCAAAGCTGTTAACCTAATATGTACTCTGGGCTGACTTCCATGTTGTAACTGTGTGCCTCAATGCTGGCCAAATTTAATCATGCTATAGTTTCCCTCACTTTTCAATTACATTTTTTATTTCATTGCTCTGGACCACCATGACTGCTAGATTGTCTGCGTGGATTTTCCAAGCCAGCTCAGCGGGTATACGTTTGGAGCCATTGTCTTCCATTCCATGCAATAAGCAGGTCATAAACATTGTCTTTCCTTCTGCAATCTGTGCCAGAAGCAAGACTTCAGCATCCTCTGCCTCCCACAACATGTCTCTTGAAAACCATTTATTTAGAGCTCAGTTTTCAAAATATACCAAGGACAGGGTAAGGCTCTTTCCTGGCACCCTTCACTAGTGTCCTGCCTTGCCACTGTCCTAACTAGCCAACTTCAGCCCTGGGAGATCTATAATAAAAACTGTTAGCTCTTTGACACTCAATAAAAGAAACAAACAAGAAACCAATGATGTTCTTGGTTATTAAGCTCCCTATTATACCTAAATAAAATCAAGCAGCTGGTGGCCCTATGTCTCTACAAAATTAATATTGAAAGCTCTCTTTGAACCATTTAGGTCCTTTGTACACACTCTCCAAGCCTCCAGCTCCCTCATTCTTTCCAGCAATACAAGCAATTCTTGTCCTCCTCACTCCTTTCATTTGCTTATAACACTCAGAGGATTTCTTTGTTTTTCCCTATAACCTACCCCCATCTGTAAACCCCCAAAGTAATAACAACACAGAACTACCTGGATACCAGCTCCACCGAATGGAGCAGGAGGTCTTTAGAGACCATCTGGCTTGATGTTTCTCAAGGGTCATGTGCAAACCACTGGTTTTAGGTATACACACTTGTTAGTGGTTATGTATTTATCTTCATGTGTTAGGAAAGAAAAACCGTAAGTGGCACATCAAACTTTTAACTGTAGAGAGCATTGCTTAGCTCAAAAACTAAGTGAATATTTAGTTAAGAAACAGTGAATAGACTTTTTCTATTATAAAGACAAATATGGCGTAAATATTCCAGGTGGTACTCATCTATAGCAAAAGTTACAGCGGATCTGTGAACGACGGGACATCCAGAAAAACTGATCTAACCCAAACTCCCTCTTTTTCCTCAAGGGATGAGCTGAAGGTCAGGGAAGTTAAATAAGTTTCCTGAGGCCATGCAGCAAAGAGGAAAGGCTGGAGCTAGAACTCAGATATCCTATGAGGTCGTCTTTCCTGTCACAAGGACCCAGGCCTTCATCGTGGGTCCCTTTGGGAAGAAAGGGGGATGTGGACTCTAGGAACACTGGCCAGAACACTGAGGCCATTGAAGATAGAAGAGAGAGAGAAGGCAAGTGGCAGGGCTCCCTAGGCCTCCCTCTCCTTCAGCCAGGGCAGCTTTACTTGGGAGAGGTTTTATTTGCAGGCTTTTTCTATTTCATTTGAAGGAAGAATTTTATGGAGATTTTGTTTAAAGAATTCCACTAACACTAGAAATGATTAAAAAGCCCTCAAACTACTAGAAACTCTTTTAGTCTTCTTGTATTTTGCAACCTTGCTTATGGTGAAGCAAGTTGGTCTCCATCAGCATCATCTAGCTTCTCCCAAAACATGGCTTAAGGGCCATTTATACTAGCATCTCCTGGGTTGGGGAGAAGGGTTCTGTTAAAACGCAGAATTCTCAGGCCCACCCAACTTTATAGAAACAGACTCTTGACGTCAACTCCAGTGAGTTGCACTTTTAACTAGTTTCTTAGGTGATTTCTCTGTGAGCTAAGGCTTGAGAACCGATACTGGAGAAGAATGGATTACCATTAGTGTTACGAGACAGAGAATTAGTAAGAGATAAAGAGATTGAGACTAAGACAGAAAGACTGAGAAACTGAGATTTAATAATTTACTGATCCCTCAGTGGAATACTGTGTGTATAGTTAAGCCACTTTATGATAAGGTTATCTGAATGCTCATGTAACTAAACCCACCTCTCACCCATCTCTCTCCACTCCCCACACTTATCCTTACTTTACATTGGTTCATCTCTGGAGAGAATGGACTAACAATGAAGTTATTATTTATTTACCAAATACTCAGAGCAGCAACCTGTGTGCTGGGCAAGGCATACCAAAATTAGGGCAAGTTACTGTCCAATAGGAAGTTCCGTTCTGGCACAAAGTCAGCCCATGCATTAAGAAATGCATGCTTGCTTTCTTGAAATTTAAGTTAAGGGAGGGCTTGTATATACAAATTAGCTGCTGACAGAGTTTGAATGGGCTTTCAACTAAGGCATTCATTATCCATGAAGCCAACCCTCCCAATATTCCATGGCGTAGCGTTCTTTGCAAATGGCTGTTAAAAATCACATTTGGTGAAAGAACAGAATTTTCTCCTTGGTAATTCAGCTCTGAACTCACTCCATCTGTTTAGCACTTGTTGGGCCTGCAAGGATGTGCAGACACTCTCCAGTGCTGACATGGGTGGCCACCTCCCAAAGAGCAAGAAACAAACCTGCTTTCATCAGCTGCTGGCATTTATGAGGGTCTTAGGATGAAATTAAGATTTTTTTTTTGAAATGGCAGTTTGGAATAATAACAACCTTGTAGGGGGAACATGGTACTCATGTTGCTTGGGTAACATGTGGTCTAAGTAGCCAGAGGAGAAAATCCCTGGAGAGGGTTATCTCATAGATAACATCAACCATATCTGAGAGGCCAGTGAGAACAATCTTAATGCCTGCGATATTTTGATCTATAACATGGGATGTCACCAAATAATGTGCTGGAAAACAACAGAGAAACATAAAGACACCAAATGAAAAAGCAGATCTCCCTTCAACTTTGAGAATGAGAAGTTACAAATCATCAATGTCTAGCAAAGACGTATTCCAACAACAGTACTCATTTTTTTGAATAAATAAACACCAGGGAACTAGCCTGGGAAACCTGAAACAGAACTACATCTTCTCTCAACTAAAGGCTTATTAACAGCATATGTGGGGACAAAGGATAGGAATATTCTGAGGGCAAGGACAGTAAGGTTGCATTCATTGATCTAACTCCTACCAAATGCCAAGCACCATACGCATCCATTATCTCATTTAATCCTCTCAAAAAACACGACGGTATGTATTATTATCCCAATTTACAGATAGCAATCTGAAGTTTAGCAAGATTAAGCAACTTTCCAACTGAACAGGGCTTTAAAGACAGGACTCTAATTTCTAAGCTGTATTTTTCTGCTATATGCATTGCACATAGCCCCACAAAAGGACAGAAAGAAAAATCTAGAGGAAAAAAATCAGATCTCTGAAAACTGCCTATAAATTCCCCATGATAAAAATAACAATAGCCATGTTATCCTAGCACCTCTTTAGGTACATATGTACATAACTTGCAACATATATATATGAGAAATTGCAAATCATCAATATTTAGAAAGATATATTCCAAAAAAGGTGCTTATTATATATATATGTGTGTGTGTGTGTGTGTGTATACACACACATATACTTAATGTAATCTTCTTAACAATCCCATCAGGTGTTATGATTGAGGTGAGGACACTGAAGCTGAGTTAGGGACATGCTCAGGTTTACACAGCAACTAAATAACCAAACTGAGATCCAAACCCAAATTTGTCTGGTCCCCAATCCCCTGGACTTCCTATCATATTGTTCTACCTTTTCCATCCCTTTCAATTGGACGTGAAGGTGAACCAGAATCTGAAACTTCAGCTCTAAAGAGGCTGAAAAGAATATGTCGTTCCCTGCCCTCCAACACCTCTACTTTGTACCTACTGGACACGTGGCAGGCCTTGGTGGTCAGTGTCCACAGTAAAAGTTAGTGACTTGAAAGGCATGTGCAGCAGGCAATGCCAAGGGAACTTTTCTTTCTTTCTTTTTTTTTTTTTTTTTTAAGAAACACGGTCTTGCTCTGTTGCCCAGCCTGGAGTGCAGTGGTGCAATTATAGCTCAATGCAGCCTGCAACTCCTGGGCTCAAATGATCCTCCCTTCTCAGCCTCCCAAGTAGCTGGGATTATAGGCATGAGCCACTGCACCTGGCTCCATTTTTTTTAACAGGAACTCTTGTGAATCAATCACATCTCATAGACATGCTTGCCCCTTTTCCTTTTAGTGCGGGCTCTGGCACCAGCGTGACTCCCTGAAACCCACCTGGAGGAAGGGATGATGGCACTGGAGAGGATGCCATGAATATGGAAGTCCTTGTGTTTCAATTTGCCTAAAAATCTGCATGTTGTTAAAACAAATGTAGAAATTAGCCATATGGGAACCTAGCTTGGGTACATATCTTCATCTGTCACCACGTTTGGGGGTGGAAATAGTACAGGATCATTTGCAGTGCTTAGACTTGTAGAGACGGAGAAAAGTCCACTTGGAAGCAAGCTAATACTGCACACGTTTATGCATTTGACCTCACAATATGGTAACTAATGATGGTTCTGCAAATAGACTTAGGAAAATAGATGAATGATTACAGAGGGAAGAACCCGGCAAGGGTGATGAGCTTCGTTTCACCTATGTTAGCCCTTAATCCTTAACAGGACAGCCAGCACAAATTCTATACAGCTTGCCTAAATAGATGAAATCTACACCTTATTCTGAATTCCAATCTTAGACCCAGTGCATATAATACACTGCCTTAATAGCTTTCCAAACTCTCATTTGGCCTCAGTTATACAACCAGCTGACACTGAAAATAATTAATGCCCTTTAGGACTCGCATCTGCTCCTATGGTTCCAAGTCAAGGTTTTTAATTGGGCTATTTTGGCATTTGGAGACAATGGCAAGGTGAAATAACCTTTCTTTAATATTTTTGAGGTCAGCAGATAGTCCTGCCAAAGGTCATCCTTCAGGTTCACAAATGAGTCATTTGTATCACCTAATGCAATCTGTGACTCGCAAATTGCACTGGGATGTGTTAGCGTGCATTAATTAGTCCCTGTGATGAATACTGAATTCATCATTACTAGCCGGAGCTTGTAGAGATGTACCAATACTTGTTATGGCGGTTTGTGGTTGCTTATTTTTACTTTGCACTCCACTTCCAACCCTGGTCTGAGATCTTCAACACCCCAAGCCCAATAATTGGCACAGCAGAGTTAACCCTCTCCCTTATGACATGGCCAGAACCTGGGGAAAGATTCCCTGGCACAAACATATTGCAAAGCAGGAAGCAACCACAGTTGCTCTATCTTTGGTTTCTTGAACCTGTAAAACTCAGCATCAAAAGATGATTCCCTTTTGCCTCATGATCCATAGCATTCCTAATCTTCTAAAAGAGAGAGAGAGAGACAGACAGAGACAGACAGCGAAAACTCCTGTTTCAAACACCTTGCTCAGAGCAGTGCTCTTAGTTGTGCTGGGTTCTCTCAGCTGCTTGGCAGCTACTGCCTATAATGAAGGCATTATTAATTTCAGTTTCAGGGGATAGAAAATCAGGATGTGGACACTGTATGGCTATACCATCTGTGCCGTTGACATATATTGATTCATACCTTCTTCCCATCTGTCCTTGACATTGTGCAGTAACAGAGGTCACAGTCTTCTCTTTCCTAGAATTCTCCCCAAAAGCAACTTTCTACCCAGTATCCTCTCAGTGATTTGATTTGGTTGCTATTGTGCACTTCTAAGGAAGCTGGTGGCAGAGTGTCTGCATCTGTCATCCCCCAGGTAAGTCCCTTTGACCCAACATAACAATAACCGACCACATCAAAAGGGTGTAGGAAAACAATAGTTCTTCCACTTTGCTAGAAGACAGAGTCAGTGAGGGGCAGACATTTAAAACAGACCTTCCGTTTCTCCAGAATTTTGTGGATAACAAAGAGAATTAATGCATCACTCTAGAAATTAGCACATTCATTTTATACAGAAAGGTACAGTAGCCAATTAAATTACACACAGAAGATATAAGCGTTGGAAAAGTAGATTTACGGAAAGTTAAGAAGCTGAAAAACAGCAGGTGGGTATGTCTTGCTCTACATTAAGGACACTAAGAGAAAAATTAAGTCTCCAGTTACTGGGATATATGTGTGTGTTATGTTTAATATGCATTTTTTGAAAAAAGAACTAACTGTTCAGGTTATTGTCACTTCAGAATTGAGAAAGCCTGAGCCAGATTTCAGAGGGATTTTATTTCAAGGACTATCATTTATTTTACTCTTTTTTCTAACCACTCTCTGACCAGGTGGAATGAGACACACAAATAACTGAATTCACAATGGACTTTTTGAGAATTCAAGTGGCCACTTGTACCTGCAAAGTAAGAAGTAAGTGGCTAATTGCAGCCCAAGTGAATGGCTGAGCCTACAATTAGCCAATTAGGTGGTCTATTAGCAGGAGGGGCAATTTGAATGCAGAAAGCCCCTCCATGGAGCCCGAAGGCCTTGGGGCTTTCCAGCAAAACCCAGGAAGTGTTAGCCTCTTCATCAAAGCAAAGCTAGACTGCTCAGAATCAGAGAATAGTCAGCTTATTCCTAAAGCTCTAAAATTCTCCAGGTCCAGGTGATAAGTAACACCCTTCCAATGGGGGTAAAAAATTTTTAAAGATTTTAACAGCTGCCTGAAAAGCTTCCTTTTCAAAGTATATGCCCAACCTTACTTTATCCGTAAAAATCATCTCCTCCTCTCTCTCCTTCTCTTAAAATTACAGATTAAAACTTCTCTGGCATTCTCATCCCATATTTAATGATGAAAATGAATCCATCTTTCAGTTATTCCTTAGAGAAAATATTGCCACTTTCAAAATATTTTAAGAAATTTTCCCTTATTATGGAGGGTGGGTCTCAGATCGCTCCATCAATTTTATTTCAAAACAGGAAATTTAGTTTTGTCGAAGCCATGTAGCTCTGCTGAGCTTCTGCAATACCAGGCAAAGAATGAAAGTGCTGGGCGGCGGGAGGTGGGATTTGAAAAAAGTCACATTATACCAAAGGGATCTACTATTAGCTTCCTTAAGTCTGCTCTAGAGGAAATAGCTTAAATCAAGAAACTGGAGAAGTCATGCCTCTTCTGGGTCTCAAATTGTACCCATGTGTAAAACCAGGGCCCAGCCCATTTCACTGTAAGGTCCCTTTCAGATCCAAGTCTCAATGATTCTGAATCAACAAATCTCAAATTTCGTGAACTAGTGATGGACCAGTCAAAAGGAAGATTCAAAATCAATTACCTCTGAGCTGAAAAGCCAAACCTGGGCATTGTTTACTGCCTCTTTCTTTTAGCCTTTTTTGGCTACAGCAACATTTTAATGATCTTACTTGAAACTACATTCACACAGAGTTGTACTGTTTTAATCACTAGTTTTAAGCCCTTGAGACCTTCTCCGCAGCTCAGATGTGTTATTCACAAAACATTGTCCCTTGTGAGAATGACAAGACAAAGTTTTTAGTCATCTAACTTTTTATCCCCTAGCATTCCACTCCTGGGTTCACCCTGGGGCTCAGGCAGCCCATCTACATCAGCTCTGCCCCATGACGGATAAACAATTTGCCGAGAAGGCAGATTACTTGGTGAGCTGTTGTTCCATTTCACCTGCACTCTTTCTGCCTTTTCACTGTGAAAGCTCACTACCTTCCTCATGCCAGATGCCGCAGAGGGGAAGGAGGTTTTCCATGCAATTCTCTCATGTCTCTGTAACGTGCAAGCCTCTCAGTGTGTTGCAAAAGCCACATCGTAAGGTCCTGGCAGAACACAAATCCCTGGATGCCACTGGACAAAGAAAATCTCCTTCATTTGTTCAACATAGACATAGATGCAGAGGGCAAATCCCTCTCTCCCTACACCAGCCACAGCTGAATGAGGCCGCATCATAGGTCTGTTTCCTACACCTTTCTTCATGTGGCATTCAGAATCTTTTAAAAATGATAAACTGGGCCGGGTGCGGTGGCTCACGCCTGTAATCCCAGCACTTTGGGAGGCCGAGGCGGGCAGATCACGAGGTCAGGAGATGGAGACCATCCTGGCTAACACGGTGAAACCCCATCTCTACTAAAAATACAAAAAAATTAGCTGGGCGTGGTGGCAGGCTCCTGTAGTCCCAGCTACTCGGGAGGCTGAGGCAGGAGAATGGCGTGAACCCGGGAGGCGGAGCTTGCAGTGAGCCGAGATTGCACCACTGCACTCCAGCCTAGGCTGAGATAAACTGAATCACGTGCCCGTCTTTCCTTTCTGTAGTTTAGCCTCCCCTCTAAGTGGTTTTCACTGCTTTTGGAAGGAAATCCAATCTCTAGCCCGGCCCCACTCCTGCCTACTCCTCTACAGCCATCTCATGCCACTTGTGTGCAGCTTTCTTTCTGTTCCTGAAATAAACTAAACTCATCCCAATCTCAGGGCCTTTGCACATGCTGTTCCCACTGCCTGAAATAGTTCTCCTCACACCCAAGATCACTGCATTCACCAGTTGGGTCACCTCTCTGGAAAGGGAATCTCTCACTGCCCAATCTAAAGTAATCCCTATCAGTGGCCATGAATCACCTCTTTATGAAATCAACCTGCTTTATTTTCCTCACAGCACATATCACTTTTATCTTATTGTCTAGCTCCCTGCTAGGATGCAAGAGCTATCAGAATAGGGGCCTTGTCTGCCTGTTCACCTCTTTATTGCAAGGAATAAAGCAAACACAGAGTGAATATACAATAAATACTTGTTAAGTAAATGAATGGTGCATAACTGGATAGATAAATGGAAGATTTCCTGGCCTCCCTTGTGGCCATGTGACTAATTCTGACCAATGGATGCGTGGAGAAGTGATAAGTGTAACTTCTTCAAGGATCTCCAAAGGGAAAGGGCTCCCTCTTCCTCTCTCCTTCCTCCTTCCACTGGCCACGATGTGCAGGTAAAGGCTGAAGCTCCAGCAACTGTCTCTGATGGTTAGGTGACCTTGGAAATTGTAGCCATGCACAACAGAAGAACAAAATAGAAACCAGGGCCCCAACACCACAGAGCCACACCCCACGCTGCACCATCTCCAGATTTCCTAAACAGGAAAACAAACAAATAAGCAAGCTTCTGTTACTTAAGCTACTGTTATTTGGTAGGAGTGTGGTGGGTGGAGATGAGCGGGAATTAATTACAACCTAACTTAATTCTAATTAATATATCAACTGTTTTTAAACTGAGAAGGTCATGCTCTTGGAAGAGAATTCATGTGCAGGATTGATAATACACAGGAACAGAAACAGTCCACAGTATTATTCCCACTACCCATGTGTCCAGGAACAAAGTTTGGTGGGCTCCAAAAAGACAATGAATCAAAATGGTACAAGAGGAATTTCTTTCAATAGCTTCAAAGTTGAAGGTTTACTGCAGGGCAAAATTGTAAAAACAAATAGTGCCTGCTTAATATATTTTATTTATACTTCCACCATTGAAATGTGCCTTTAATATATGGGTTATATTTCTAACCCCCCAAAAAATCCTTTCCATAACTATTTTTCTATAAAAATAATAAAGCCTAGCTATTCATATCATGTGTATTTCAGCAAGTATACTAAGCACCCTAGCTCATTTCTATTTAGGTCTACTTATAAGCAAATGATAGTGCATTTGTTATATCTTAATAAATGCATCCCCTGTGATGTCAAAATTTAATATTAACTTTTGCATATTGATTCTGAAGGTAATAAGAAACAATGACATCATCATACACATTAGGATTATTAGACGTCAAAATGTTCCAATCCAGTATATTATTAGAAATAACTATCTTATTGGCCAGGCACGGTGGATCACGCCTGTAATCCCAGCACTTTGGGAGGCCAAAGTGGGTGGATCACGAGGTCAGCAGTTCAAGACCAGCCTGGCCAATATGGTGAAACTCCGTCTCTACTAAAAATACAAAAATTAGCTGGGCATGGTGGCGCACGCCTGTAATCCCAGCTACTTGGGAGGCTGAGGCAGAAGAATCGCTTGAACACAGGAGGCAGAGGTGACAGTGAGCCAAGATTGAGCCACTGCACTCCAGCCTAGGTGACAGAGAGAGAGAGACTCCGTCTCAAAAAACAAACAAAAAAAAAAAACAAAAAAAGAAAAAAAAGAAAGAAAGAACTATCTTATTTAAATTATTGGTCCACAGCAATGATAATGCCCAGGATTTATTGTACAAACAATAGCCCTCTTAATAAGTTGTCTATACAGACTTTAGTAATGTAATAATTGCAACTCAATCAATACAACCACAAATAAATGACATTATTATTTACAAAGTAACGAGCCAGTGGAAAAGCAAGCCTTCCTTGTTGATGCCATGAATGCCAAGAAATAAAAGTAATCCAGGCCTCTTGACCCCACCTGCCTTCACTCATAACTCAAGGCAAATTTAAGGTGGCTTCACCACATCTATGCAATGTGGATCAGTAACTGAGGTGAGAGGATGCATAAAAAGATTTGCAGCTGTATTACTTTGGACAAATTACTTCTTTGATGTTCATTTCCCTCAACTATAAGTAGGGATAACACTAGTTCTTATCTGTAGAAATATCATGAGCATTGAATGTGATAATTTTGCAGAATGGCGAATAGTAAGCACTCAGTTACCATCATAATCATCATCGATGTCATCATTTTTCTCCGTGCTCTTTCCTTAACTAGATCTTCTATCATGAATGCAAGAGATGTCCTGAGTTTTGTTTCAGTTCATGAACCACTGCTTTGTTCTTCTTCTTGTGTCCTGGAGCCCCAAACAGTGCCTTAAATTCAGTGCTTTTCTAATATCTATGAGCAGAGCTTGGGCTGACAGGTAGTGCTATATACACCAACAAGTACACAGCTTATCATTTTCCAAGTTAGCATCATTATTCATTCTAATAATACGGAAATTAAAATGGCTTCAAAAAAGAAAGGCCTTTTCACATCAATGCCAGCAGGCACAGCCCATATTATGTTAAATGCCATTCTGGGTACTTCCCAGAAATATTGGCAGCCAAGTTCCCAGAGGCAGTCTGCACCCAATAGATAAGATGAGGCAAAGAAAACTGTACTGGAAGAGATCAATGACTTTGCTGGCTTGTGTTTGGCTATCAGTTATCTTGGCTATCACTTACTATGTTCCAGGCACTGTTTGAACACTTTACACAGATTCTCTCATTTAATCTTTGTAACAAATCATACGAAGAAGCCATCATTAGTACACCCTCTTTACAGTTGAGGAAGCTCAGGCTCAGGGTGTTTAAACAGATTGCCTAAAATCAAACACAGCTAGAAATCTGCAGATCTAGGCTTCACACCCAGGCAACCTGCCTAAAACCTATTTCTCACAACACCACTCTATAATGTTCTAAAAAGTTGGTTTAACCATTTAAACATTTATGGATCCTACTATCTCCAGCCAGAGGCCTCTGAGGACAACTTGGAGAGAAACCATATGATGGTTAATTATGATCTCAGGATGTCAGATACATAAGGGTTCAAATCTGTCCCAGGCCTGCCTCTACTAGCCTGATCTCTCTTTGACTCCTTTTTCTCATCTGTGAAATGGGGATGACAATACGACCTGCTCCATAGGCTTGTAAAGGTCAAATGATATGTTAGAGTAAAATGCTTAGCACAGTGCAGGGCACATAGTAAGTGCTCAATAAATAACTATGTTAATTCACTGTTCTCCCCTTTCTCAGAAATATATTATTAAAAAAAACAAAAATAGGAGCCCTGTTACTTATCACATTTAGCTTTAAAAAGCACCCCTCTGCCCACATCTGGATGATAAAATGTGATTCTTATGAAAAAAAATAATTTTTCGGCACCATGCTCCCTATCTGCAATTACATCAAAATCACATTAATTGAGCTATAACACTGTCAGGCTCAGCAGCTGGAAAGCACATCCATACATTCTAAAGAGAAGGCCATTAATTCAGCTCTCTACAGCACAGCAATGAAATTGGGATGTCCGTTCTTCAGTGTGATTTACTGTCTTTCAAGCCGCTTAAGTGGGAACCTCTACAAAAAGATTTAAGTTAAGTGACTCTTGTGCTGCTCTGAAGCTCATTTATTATTGAATTAAGTTTTCATTTTGTTTAAAGGGAATAAAGAAATATAGTTTTATTTGAAACAAGGTAAAACATTTAAAAGAAATCAGCTATTATGATCCAGGAAGCCAGTTTATATATCTGCAAATGATCTCACTCTGCTTATGCTCTGCTGAAAAGCCAAATTTAAACTCATAAATATTGCTAATATGCATATAATTTGAGACTTTTGCATGACAGCTCACCCTTACTTTTCATATTTTATCATTCCTCTCTTTTAAAAATTTTTAAATTTTTAAAAATCAAGACAGACAATGGGCTAGAGAAGAAACCAGGCAGAAATAAACATCCATTTTCAAAAGTCTAGATTTTCTTTATGACATGAAGGGAAAAGTAAGAGGGAGAGACAGAGGCAGAAAGATACATGTTATAGGTTATCAGTGTGTGGCAGAAAAATCAAGGTATGGCAGACATATAATATTAAAAAATTTAGAGCGTCCTGGTCCACAGATGAATCCATGTGGCAAGCAAACAGAGTAATTCTCTACTAGTAGAGTATGTACAACTTCAGTGCCTAAATTATCAGCCTTTGTATTAGGCATCAGGTGACAAAGCTTCTTTAGAATTAGTGATCCTGTCTGTCCATAGTACAGATAAAAGAAATGGTGTATTTCTACATAACGTTTCCTCTTGTAAGCCTCATGCAAAACAGCCAAGAGTAATATTCCCCATACGAAGAAGTCCCTAAAGAACTAAGCACTTCTGAACGAACTATATTTTTAAAAAATCTGCTAGGACCCCTATAATGGTGTCATTTACACTCCAGTCACATGTGTCTACAGCACAAGACCCGTCATAATTAGGTATATACACTATACCAGCTCACTGCCTAATTAGCAAATTATGTTGAAAATAGCATCCTGCTAATTAACGGTTATTATGGCATTTCTGAAGCTGAGGCTTTAATTATCACCAACCTAATGCTTGTGTACAGAGAAAAAAAAGCCCCTCCCCTTTTTAAGTGATCAATAAGTGCAAAAGATTATTATAAGGCAAATCTACTGACAGCTGATTAATTTGATGCAAAGTTGCTGCGTGTTTCAGATTATTTTATGGGAGTTGCAGGAAAAAGGTACATAATTTGGTTTCATTAGCAACCTCTGCGATTTATCACTAGAAAATGCACCCCCTACACCTTTTTTGTTGTTTGTTCAATTCCCTCTGTGTTTTTGCCTGTACCAGCATCAAAGTCAAGAGCAGGAAGTTTTAATTAAGTGACACTAATGAGGTCGTTGAAAATGATACTTCAGCAATTCAGCATGCTGTTAAATGTGTTTATTCTATAATGTCATCAAAGGTGATTGTTTTCCCTAGTAATAGATAAAATTCATTACCATAAGCATTGTACCTTTGAGTGTTAGAAATACGAAATGCAAGTTAGGTGTATCTGTTACTTTTTTTTTTTTCCTTTGGCTGCCAATTCAAATTACTGGACCTAAAACAAAACTTGAGCAAAAAAGGCTCGAGCTGTTTTCTAGTTTTTTTTTTTTTTTTTTTTTTGGGGGGGGGGGGTTGTTAAGTCTCCCATGTTTAGTAATTAACAGACCCCGCCAGAGAGGAACAGAACAAAAATGAGCATGCAAATGACTAATCAAGGAAATCTGGAATCAACAAGATATGGGTAAAAAGATGCTCCTCTGAGCCTGGCCATTGTGTGGCAGGTTCTGCGCCTCTGATCACACAGAGCTGCCCACCTTCCCACGCCCTGGAGGTAGAGCTATGTAGTCTTATCTTGGTAGCATAGGCGTGCCACTACACAATTCAGCATTTGATTTGAACAAGAATGGGATACTTTGGATACTTTTTTCTTTAAAATGGTTCCAGTCTCCCAAACACAAGTATGGCTGTATGATGCATTTTAGGAATTTATCACATTGTGAATTTCCACACTGCCTTCTTCATAAGAATT
The DNA here is from genome assembly GCF_009828535.3 of Hylobates moloch. Classification (NCBI taxonomy): domain Eukaryota; kingdom Metazoa; phylum Chordata; class Mammalia; order Primates; family Hylobatidae; genus Hylobates; species Hylobates moloch. The sequence continues at coordinate 135,946,317 of NW_026652281.1, forward strand.
CAAAATGCTTGTTCACATTTCTAAGGCATCTAATGGGGGGCAAGCATTAAAATGCCTCCATTTTACAGATAAGGTAAACTGAGCAAAGTAATTTATCCCAGGTCAGAGGCAAAGCAAGCATAAGCCCTGTTCCAATCTCACCAAGTCATACCACCTCTGCAATTCAAAATAGTCTCCTTTAATTTTCTCGGGTTACCCCAAAAAAAAAAAAAAAACCACACACACATTTTCATATCTTGCACAAACTAAAAAGCTCTGCAGTGTTTCTATGGCAGCTTGTTGCTTTGCAAATGGGGGGCCAATGTTAGACATTTACGTTTTTAATTTTTCGTTTTTATAAGCAATGCTTTGATGAGCATCTCTGATTTTCTTACGATGGAAATGACAAGGCTGTGCACAGCAAATTCTTCATCAAAGCAGCAGGTCCAGTCTCATATCTCACCTGATTTAGCCAAAAGTAATTATTTCCTACTAAGCTGCCCATTTCTACTTTACTTTTTTTTAACACCAAAGAAAAGCCATTCTGACCCATCACATTTTATAACTTAAAGCAGTCACTATTCTTCCTACAGCGGTGTTGCTGATTCAGAATAAGCTCAACATGCTCCACACTTATTTACTAACTACCCAGCCACAGATGAGGAAAAAACAGGTGTTTGGGGGATTTTGTCAATACACTTAACTACTGTGAATGAAAAATGAAAATTGTTTTCCTTCCTCATGGTATTCATGTTTTGGGCTGGTTTGATCCTACAGCAAGGGGTTGAATTAGATGACCTCGTGGAGTTTTATAGAACACTCTCAAAGACTGTCTCCATCAAAATTTTTAGTCAATTCCCTGAAACATCCCAGGAAATGCAAACATCAGTATCATGGAGCAAATCAAACTTTGCCTTAATTTGTCATTTTTAAACTAGTTAGCTGCAGAGGAACCTCAAAATGCTCTAATATTATATAAACAGTTGCTTGCTTTTTATTGGAGGGTTCAGCATAGGAAAGACATTAGAAATGGCTCAGAAGTTCTAACAAGGTGGTAAACGTTCCAAATCCCTATCTAAGGTGCATTAATGCCAGATGAGAATATACAGAGAGAGGCTTAGGGGCAGCTAATACTCTAGGAGGCTGTGAAATGTTGACACATCCTCCTAGAAATAGGAGCTACCCATCTACAAATTAATGGAAGGATGTTTCTAGAAGAACCAGATGCCTTTACCAATTTTCAATTATTGTCTGGAATTTAAACTTCTGCTTCTCTTCACAGTTTTTTTAGTTTGCCACCTTACCTTTAGCAACCAACCATATGCTGTTTAATAAAATGGCAAAGATGTCAAGTAATGATAGCACTCAGCACCAGTGTGGACACAGCGGATGAGCACTCTCACCCATAGGAGGGGAGTGAGCACACACTGGCACAGCCTCTCTGGGAAGCACTTTGGTATTGCATCAAGAATTTGAAAACATTCATATCCTTTGAGCCTGTAATTACACTTCTAGGAATCTATCTTAAGGAAATCAGGGATGTTTATCAAAGCGTCATTTATAAAAATGAAAAATTAAAAACTTAAATGTCTAACAATGGCAGATTGGTTAGATAAATGATGATATATCCACATGATACAATATTATACAGTTATTAAAAAACATGTGTTCTCGGAATGCATATTAATAAAAATAGCAACAAAGGAGAGGGCTAAAGATGTAACATCAGGTATAACACATATGTCCTCATGTTCATAAATTTCAATGCATCTATTTATATAAACATTAAAATAAAAGAGTAGAAAACAGATACCAAAGCGTGAACAGTGGTTATTGAGGGAAGATAAAGTGAAAGGCAATTTTAATGTTTATCTTTGTACTTTGTAAAGAGTATTCATTTTAAACATGAAAATTATAAAATAATTCAATAATATGTCTTTTTTAGAATATACCCAGATGTTATTAGAAGTTTTATATTATGGTATAATTTATATCATTACATAATTTATAACATAATCAGTCCAAACATACATACTTCCTCTATGAACTTCATAACTATTTAGCCACATTCAAGCCCAGAGATTACTGAAATGCTGGAACTGCTATTATGAGATTCTCAGTAGGGCACTCCCAGAACACTCCTTTAAAAGTATCTCTGTACATCAAACCCATAATAGTTACCTCTGTTTGGATAAAGTTTCCTGTAGATTCACATGAGACAAGAGTGTAACATTTGGAGCCCCAGATCATTTCTTAGCATGGTCCAAGATCCTCATGGGTAGATATTTTCCTTGAAGGACTTATTTACTCACTTTAAGGAGTGATAGACACCCTGGTCTCTGATCCCTCAGAACTTCTGAAGGCACTTTTCCTTTCACTGGGCTTAGGATAATTGTAGTCAAGGCTCAGTTCATTTACTCATTTGTTTTTTTTAATCTTTTTCTTCCTAATTAGTGAGAAACTGTCAATACATACATACTGGGTATCACTTAAATTTTGAAAACTAAAAATTCAAAGCAAACTGGGAAAAATATTTTGACATGTAAACTTTTTCCCAGAGACTGTTTTTCAAAAAAAACAAAATGTCTGAAATTGCTTTTTGCTAAAGGAAGGGGGTATAGTTCAGCTGCAGGTAGAAAACTTACCACTATAGGCAACCATCATTCTTACGAAGGATAACATAATTACAACTAAAATGAAGACACCGAAAGAGGTGCACAAAACAAGCCACCTTGTCAGCTGGAGATGAGGGGATCAATAAATTGTTTGCTTAACATTTTCCCAATCAAATTCTTAATGCAACAGGATTTATGTGGGCTTTGGAGATGCTCAGAAAAATAATATAGATTTTTCCCTACTGGAGAGTAAATAAAATTCAACTACTCATTAAAGGGTTCACTGATTGTTTGTTTAAATCTTTTCAAAGCTATGAGGTAGAAGAAAGACAGCTGAGAACAGAGAGACCAGGACTTGCATCTTTGTCCTGTTGCTTAGTAGTTCTGCCACTTCAGGCAAGTGACTTAACCTCTCTGAGCCAATGGTCACTCACCTTATTTCTCAAAGGGTGTGTAAAAGCTAAGTAACCTAACACAGAGCTGGAGAAATAGTAGGCGTTCAATATAGGTTTCTTTTTCACTTTAAAGTTAGCATACAAAAACAAATAAATTAGATCTGCTCACACCCCAAAACGAAAGAACCCAAATGAATAAATTGAAAGCACAGACCTTTCAGTAAACACAGCACCTCCTCTGCTTTGCACTTCCACAAAGGACAGTCTGTGTTGATGTCACAATGCTTTAATGACTCTTTTTTGTATTTTGCTCTTTTATTGAATTACACAAAAACAAAACTTGCCCTCATTCAGTATCTATCATACTATTGAAAACAGAATCTCAAAACCATGATAAGGAGCCACAGGTAGATTTCTCCATGCCTATTACACACAGGCAAATGAGAATGGTGTGTGTGTGTGTTGGGTGTAGGAGTGTGTACGTGGTATGATTACCAGGTTAAAGGGATGACACAGACTCTCCCAAACCACTTATGGGAGCCGAATCTCACTTTAGAACCATGTGTCATTTATATGCATAGTTCCTTCCTTCATTCACTCAACCTCTGCAACGCCAGTCAGTGGAGTATAGTGCACTTCATACACATACACACACACACACATACACACTCGTACAAGAGCAATCCCACCATCGCCATGCTAGATTGTCTCCTTAAAGTTATCTGGAAGACTGCATGCCATATCACTCTGTAGAGATATGAGGGGAGGTCATTTGAAAGAGAGAGAAATAGAAGCTTCCAGAGTGAAAGATCTTGGGACTGACCTTTTTCTTCCTCTTTCTCCAGCTTTCAAGTTCAAATGTTTTTCGTAGTTCAAATAAGCCATTCAAAATTCAACTCTCAGACAGATCTTGCAATGGGCAGTGTTGAATATTTGGAAAGAGTACAGACTCTGGCACTGTAGAACTTATAATCAGTCCAAACATTTTTCCTCTGTTAACTTCATAACTATTTGAGTTAGAATTCAAACGCAAGTTATTTAGTCAAATAACTTCAATGTCCTTAGCAGGTTGTTATGAAGATCAAAGGAGACAACATATGTAAAATGTTTAGCACAGTGCCTGGCACATAGTATTCACTAAATGTCCTTGCCAGAAGAAGCAGTAAGTAAAAATTAGAGCCTGACCCTGAGCTAAATGCTTCATGTACATGATTGCACTCATTGCAAGTCTACAAGGCAGACATTATCATTATCCCCATTTTACAGAAAAGGAAACAGACTCGTTGAGATTAATTTGCCCAAGATTCAACAAAAATGTGTTAGAGCCAGGGTGCATCCCAGGTAGGCTGGCTCCAGAGCCTAAGATGTAACTGATTACACTACGTTTTTTAATCTATTAGATTGAAATACATTTAAGAAAAATGGGCACTAGTGTTTATTCTTGTGAAATGGTGGACCCAGTTTTTGTTTGGCCTCAGTGGAGGTGCTCAGGCAGGCAAGTGTCCTTCATCCAGCTCCCTGCCCCTCATCCTATTCCCCTGCCCAAGAGAAGATGAGAACAAGGGGTTTGCCAGAGGCATCTTGGAGGCAGCAGCCAGTCAGAGGCTGTGTTCCGAGGGCACAGTTAAGGTGAACTCAGACAGCACAGCCCAGAGGCACCAAGGAACTGAGGACACATTCCGGAGACGCAAATGTGCTGCTGCAGCACAGCCACCCCGCTTGCCCAGCAAGCCTCTGGGGAGCCATGGGCACAGGTGCTGCTGTCCCACTCCCAGATTAGCATAAGTGAACTGGGGCAGGCCAGCTGGTAGAACACCCTATATCCACTGCTGCAGACTCACTGCATGTACACGCGTGCACACACAGACACATACAAATGATTAGAAAACATATGCAGAAGAAAAACTAGACCCATCTCCCAAAAAAGGCATTTATCAAAAGGACAGCACATACAAAAAGACAAACTAACATGATTATTTTCTTCCCTTTAGTGACTCTGTTTAAAATTATCACAATTCCCATCACTATAATGAGCCATTTCTTGGCTGGAGCACATTTATACAACTCTCACCCAAAAAAGCGCAAAATGTATCTGAAGTAGGGACCATGTATTCATTTAAACAAATTCACGACAAACACCTACTCTGTGCTGGGTATATGCCAGAAAAAGACAATATATATGATTCCAAAAATCTGCCAAGAACCCAGAGGTTTTTCAAATAAGTAGATGATTCATATTTCATTTTTATTCAGCTATCTTTGCACCGGGTGGCCATTTTCTGAGACAGATCCCTCTGCTCCTCAATAGTCCAAGATAGACTGGTTGAATTATGTGATGACACTGGATTCGAAAATATTTTTTTAAAAAGGAGAGGCTTGGTTTCTCATCCTCTTTCCAACGCAACCAATGAAATGATAAATAAATATCTGTGCATGTTCCCTAGGTGTCTGACAACACAAAATGCCTTGCTACTTCCATTTTTGCTTTTTGCCAAGACCAGCAAAGGGGAGGTGACATGGGATAACACATGAAAATGGTCTCTGATTAACTGCCTTGTGAACCATATTTCCTGCCTCAGTTTCCCATCTCAGCTGATCATGAATGGATGACCCACATATATATAGCACAGAGCACAGGAGAACAGACACTGCAGGCAAAGGGTCTCAGTTCAAACTCAGCTGCCACCTGCCACCTCTGTGACTTCAGGTTCAGTTCTGTTACTTTGTATCCTAGAGGCATGGTTTCCTCCTTCCTGTGTAAAGGTAATAATAGTACCTAAAGTTGTAAAGACTAAATGACATACACATACAAAGTGCTTAGCACATTGCCTGGCACATATAAGTGCACCATACTAACATCAGCATGTGGATGGCACATGGTAGGCTTTGTAGGCAATACCCAGATAAATCGGTGACCCTTCCCACATTTGTGAGCTTACAATCCACAACAAGTATGAGAATCTATTGCAAGTCACTCCTGTTTCATAGTCATGCCGTTTTCCAGCACATCTCCACTCCAGCATCTGTCTACAGCTATGTACTGGCTTCCTCCTCTGGATGGGAATCTCCTTGAGGGCAAGAATTTTGCCCTATAACCTTAATCTTGTTGATCTTCCACTTCTCCCAGTATAAGCCATAGTATCATGATCAGAGTAGGCATGAGATAAACGTTTGCTGGATGGGTAAATGAATAAAATGGAGAATAGGAAGTACCACCAAAGCAAGCCCTGCAAAAGTACTGTGGCAAGTCATGGGAAGGAGGGATTGTTTTTATCTGCTTATACCAAAGTAGAGGTTAGGGGAGATCAAAGAGAGGGTCATGGAGGAGGGCAACCGAAAGCTTGGCTTGGAGAATAGGCTGTACTTAGTGCGACTGACTGGGGAGGGTCATTTCAGTCTCTCGGTGGCCTAAATTCATGCTTCCTCTGCCCTCAATAGTACAGTGAAGTACAGGTGCATGAATATCAGAAGACTGGGTGGGGGTACTTTTCCTTGTATTCAAACTCATTTTTTTCTGAAGTGTCCAGAGTCCTTATCACAGGGAGTTCACATCAGCTCTGTCTTTCAAAGAGATTTTTATTTTTCCACCCAACCTGATTTAGCATCATTGAGAAGGTCTTCCATATAAAAGATTAATAAATAATATAGTTAGGAAGCCTCGGATTCATTCTGGGCCCTTCAGTACCCCTGAAAGAAATAGGCAAATTGGACAGAAATCAAAGAAGGGAAGCCACGAGGATTAAAGAGAACAGCAGCAGGAGCTACTTATAAGGGTTCCCGCAGCACCAGCCAGGAATAAGCAAAGCTCAGGGATGACAAAAAGAACCGAGGATCAAATACTCTCCCTGAGCAAGGGTGTAGGCACACCGATGAAGGGAAAGAATTGCTCAGGGTCACGCAAAGGGGTAGAGCAGAGCGGAATGGGATGTAATTACAGAAAGGAAAACTTGGGCTGAATATCAGGGCAACCTTCTTAAGAGTGGGCTCTATTCGAGTGCGGAATGGCTTCCCAAGGGAGGCGGTGGAAGCCCCATCGCTTGAGGTGCATAAAGCCACTGGACAAAGAGCTGAGAAAGAGAGTGTGAGGAATAATCTGCCTGGGCAGGGGGTGGGACAGGTGACCTCATGGGGCCACACGGCTCCACACTTCAATGACACGTCAAGATGTATTTCATCAGGCACCCACTGGCGAGAGCCTGAAGCATTGTCCCCCACACCCACCCCTTGGCCATTGTGCTTTCTCAATAAACCACTCAAGAAATATCCCCATTCACTTCAAGAGCTCCTCCACGGCTCCTGGCTGCCAGTCAGAGCCATGAGAATAATGTCTCACCGTGGACCTGACATGTTCACACTGTAAGGCAAAATGTACCTTTCTTTGAAGGAGGAATATTCACTCCGGCTCAAGTGCCTTGGTCTTTGCTCCTGGAATCTTGATATTTTTGTTTTGGTTTTGTTCTTGTTTTGTTTGAGACCCTTTTCAATTCAAAAGAAACTCATTATCCTTACTGCGGGATCCTGAATAACATAAAATTTTGATACTTTAACATAGCCTCTGAATTAATCAATCACCTCGTTTTTGCTCCCAGGGGAGAGTCCAGCATTTCTGACATGAACCCTAGTGCCTTCCAGGCCCTGACCCGGGACAGCCTGTGCAGCTTCACCTTTCACCCTCCTCCTCCCCTCCTCTGCTCCAGCATTATAAGCTATTTAGGGTTTTCCAAACAAGCTATGTTCCCTTCTCCTCCGGGAATTGTCCCAGCTGTTCCCTCTGTCCCAAACACTCTCATGCTCTTCCCATCTTTATTACTGTCTTAGTTGGCTGGGGCTGCCATAACAAAATGCCATAGACTGTGTGGTTGATAAACAAAGGAAATGTATTTCTCACAGTTCTGAAGTCTGAGAAGTCCAAGATGAGGGTGCTGCAGATTCAATATCTGCTGAGGGCTCTCTTCCCAGTCTGCAGAGGGCTGCCGTCTTGCTGCGACCTCACATGGCACAAAGAACGAGAGAGAGAGAGAGCACTCTTGTCTCTTTTCCTCTTCTTATGAAGATGGTAATGCCATCATGGCAGGGGAGGGCTATACCTTCCTAACTTTCTATAAACCTAATTACCTCCCAAAAACCTCACCTCCTAATAACATCACGTCAGGGGTTGGAGCTTTGACATATGAATATTGGAAAGACACAAACATTCAGTCTATAACATTCCAAAGCTCAAAGCTCTTCTTTTTTTAGGACCTAACCTTAAATATTAGCTTAGGGCCCCTCCAAGAGGCATCTCTGACATCCTGGATTTAAGTATGGAATCACTGAACATAACATGTACTTTCTGGTCCAACTTTCCCACTGGTCTCCAGGAGAGCAAGAGCTGTGTCCATATTATTTTCTGCTGTAATTTCAAGACCTGGCACACATATTGTGCTTTTATGCATCTAAGTAAATCAAGAGGAGCAGCACATTAAACGGAGCCTGTGGGCACTTGGTGCTACTCATTGGCCTCACGTGTACCTCAGGGCTTATTATGTGCAGGACAAGTGCTGAGTCTTCTGAAAAACACAAAGATGAAACTAACCCTCAAGGATTTATGGCCTAGACAGAGAAAAGATGCACATAGAAATAACCTGTGCTCCAAAGTACAAAGCTGAAAGTGCCAGAAGACATGGACACATGCTATGGAAAATCAGAGGCAAGATGGGTACTTCCAGCTGGCTTAGAGGGAGTTGGAAAGCCTCCTAGAAGAGGCTGGTAGTCAACGTGAAGATGATGACCAGAAAATGGGTATACCAGATCGGCAGACCAGAATAAGCAAGGACAAGAAAACTGAAAATCTCCAGCACACCTGGCTTAAAACTGGAATTAAATTGAAATTTAGTTAAATGGGAAGCTACTTGGTATCTTGAATGTCGAGTTTGGGCTTTAATATGCACACAGAGGAATGACATAATCAGACTTTGCTCTGTGGTATGATTTGGTGGAATGAGGACATCTGCACTACAATTGTAGAAAACCTTTAGTCTGCCACTTTTTAAGCACTCAATCAGCGAATATCAATAGTCATGGAGGGTTAACTGTGTCTGCTTTCCGGGCGGGGGTGGGGGAGGCTGTGAGGTAGCTCCTACCTCAGAAATCATCTAAGAAACTGTCATATGGAAATCTGTCCTTCTTGGACCCACAGAGCCCATGATCCCAGAGAGGCACACAACTACCAAGCTAACAAACACCATGGATTATGGAGTCTGAATATTCCAATTTGGAATTCTGGAACAGTTCTCAAGGAATACTCTCATACCCTCTTACCACTCTCCTCATTAAAGGCTTCACCCAGGGGCTTTCCTGCTCTCTTTCCAACTGCAGCACCCAGTATCTATTTACCTGGCAGGTAGCTGTAGCGCCTTGCCTCGCCCTGGTGCGTTTTGGGAGAGTTTTCTTGTTCCCACTTCAATTTAGCAGAATCACCAGCTGCAGCCTTTGCTGGTAAGAACCACAAAGCAACTAGCCAAGCAGCTGGGTGTGATGGATCCTGCAAACTGCTTCACCTGGGAGAGGACTGAACAACTTGGAGATTGTGTGCAGGACGGTTTCTCAGTCCACACACCTGTTGAAACCAAAGGGCGGGATTTGCCCAAGAATTGGAGGTCCCACATCAGATGGTGATGAGTCCAGGGAGTAGTAATAACTGTGACAACCTCTACTACTGTGTCCAGAACTGTGGTATCCTGGGCCACTTAAATACATCCTCTTTTCTAATGTTCTGAAGGTGAAGTGATTCGTCTGATGGGAAGGATCAGTAAACAAAAGCTTAGAGAGGTAAAATAACTTCCCCAAGGCCAGATAGCTGGCAAGTGGTGAAGCTGGGATTTGAACCTAGATTTGTCTGACTCTAGAGCCCAGGATCTTAAGCATTTTGCTATGCTATTTGGCTGCTGTAGTTCTTGGAACGTTCTTGGAACATTCTCGGGGAGACATCAAAGACAGGAAGTTCATACAGGCCACCTTATCCAGCCTTTTACAAGGAGAGAAGATAAAACAGGCTCTTTCCACACAATTAGCCTTCTGACTGCACCCCCCCATCCCACCGCCCCCCCCCCCCCCGCGTGGGTCAAATGGAGGATGGACTCCAGTGGAAAGTGAATCCCCAACAGAGGACACTTCCCGGTGGACTATCTCTGGAATAAAACCACTCCAGATGAAAGGATGGCCTGTGTATGAATTGAAACCAATTATGATTATAATCATTATCTGTGTAACATTTGGGTAGGAGACAGCTCCTGACAGCTTTTTGTGAGAAGTTATGTCTGTCTGACTGAGCAGACTTTAATTGAAAATGTCAACCACCTTGAAGATCATTAGGGCAAAGCTCTTAGCCTCAAGAAAAGACAAAACTGAAAACAATCATCTGTTGCTGACTACCACCAGCTGTATTGGGGTGGACAGAAAATAAAAAAGATGAACATATGGCACCTGGGGCTTTTCTGTAAGCCATTCATGCACTTCAGGTTTGCTGTGAGTGAAAGAGACACTCATTCCAGACACACACATTTGAGGAAGACTGATAATATGAGGGGTTAGACCCAAACAATGCAGACCGGAGAGGTTGAATCAGGAACACGTACAAATACAGCAAACCTCTCAAGCATAAATTCTTGTAGCAAGAACCCAGCTTTTCAGAGGCAAAGGAACCAATACAACAGAACCATCTATAGTCAAAGCCTAATAACACTGCAAGTTTCGAAGGAAGATATTCATTCATCCTGTCTCCGTCCTCCTCCTAAACACACTCTATAGGGGCACATGCACACACACTCGTGCACACATTTATCATCAGGATTTCCACTGAATTATCCAAACTTAACTGCTTCTTCCAAGGATCCAAAGATCCTTGATCCTAGATTTTAAGATCTAGATGCTAGAACCCAAGATCTTAACCATTTTGTTACGCTATTCGGTTGCTATATTTCTTGGAACAAAGCCTTGGTATAGTGGGGTGTGACAGCACCTGCAAACTGCTTCACCTGTGTGCAGGATGCTTTCTCAGTCCACACCCCTGCTGAAACCAAAGGGCAGGATTTGCCCAAGGATTAGGGGTCCCACATCAGATGGTGATCAGTCCAAGGAGTAGTAATAATTGCAACAACTTCTACTACTGTGTCCAGAACTGTGGTATCCTAGGCCACTTAAATACATCCTCTTTTCTAATGCTCTGAAGGTGAAATGATTCGTCAGATGGGAAGGATCAGAAAACAAAAGCCTTGGTATAGTTGTGAATAGTTTCCCAGCTGATATGTCTTTAGTATTTTTCTGAGGAAACAAAAGGCATATGACTATTAGAGAAATATGCATTTTATAAATATGCAATATTGTTTTCACTACGAACACTAAAAACAAGAAAGAAAGGAATGGGTAAAAATTCAGATATTAACACATATATCATGTATGGGATTTCTCTGAGAAACTGTGCTATATAAAATATATATACAGTACTTATTTTAAATACTTTTATCTCATTGTGAAGCAGTGTCCTAAGATATCATCACATTTAGCATTGTGTCCCTGTATATATGAAACCCCTATCTGGTAATATACAAGGAACATCAAATATAATATCATTAACTAATTGTCAAGGGCCCTAGCTCTGAAATCACACCACCTGCATTCAATCCTAGTTCTATCACCGACTCATCATGTAACCTTGGGCAAGTTACTTCAGCTATTTTAGCTTTAGAAACTTTATTTATAAATTGGGGATAATTATAGTAGCTGGAACTCCATAGGAAAAAAACATTTAGCACAGTGTTTGACATGTGGTAAGCCCTCAACAAATGAGAGTTCTTATTAATATTGTATGTTGTTTTTGCTTCACTGGACATTAGAATTGGATAAGTGGGACTGGATTACTAGTTATCACGAATTCCAAATAGAGACTTTAATTTCATATACAAGGAAATAGGGATCTAGTGAAGGTTTCTGAAGGAGGAATGGTCTACTAAAGCAGTCTTTAAGAAAGTTCAGCCCGTGGGGTTTAATACACTGTAAGGAGAAATGCTGGAATAGAGGGACCATCTAGAAAGGCTCTACGATGACCCAGGGCTGGCGCCATAGATTTCCAGAGGAGAATAGTAGAAATGGCAAAAGCAAGGCAAGTGTTGTTGCAAGAATGTGGTCGAAGCAGGAGGAGGGGGAAGAAGGGAGGGGAGAGGAGAGAAAGAGAAAAGACAGTAGAAGAGGGAGGGGGAAAGAGGGAAGGAGGAAAAGAGGAAGGGGAGAAGAAGGGAAGGAGGAAGAGAGGAAGGGAGGAAGGGAGGAAAGGGGGAGGGGGGGGGGGGGAGGGAAAGAAAGAGAAAAGACTGTTGCAGGTGACTAGAAAGACTGATCATGAGTCACAAATGAATCCAGGGCAGTCATCTGGCAAATTGAATATTCTGTCTTTCAGGAGGTCACATTAATGCAAAGAGTGGCCAGAATGACACATAGGCTAGTCATCATTCTAACTAGACAGTCTTTAGGGAATCTTTAGGGCTGACTTCCAGAGTCTAAAAGTGTACTGATAACCATTCATTCGCTTCATTTAGCAAGTGTTTATTGGATATACACACACACACACACACACACACACACACACACATACACACATTCCGGAGGCACTGTGCTAGGCTCTGAGGACACAATAGAGAGAAAAGCAGTGCTCTTTTGGATCTTAAAGTCTAGCAAGGTGAAAGGCTATATAATAATTACAGAAAGAAGTAATTAATTCCAGTTGTGATATATATTATACGTGGCATCCATAACTGGATCCAAATCTCCCCAGAAAAGCTTCTAAACAGAACAGGTCTCTCATGACATATGCATACAAGACCTCTGACATAACTTCCAGAATCAATCTGGGTTCTAGAATCAGGGAGGCAAGCTGAGCAGATTTTACCTAAGAGCATGGCAGTGCCTCTTCTAAGCAGAAGTCTGAATTCCTGGGAAAACTGTGAACCATCTCTGAAATCTCAACTGACATGGGAAACAGAATAGTGGGGAGGGCAGGGGGCAGCAGGGACCCTGGAACGGGAAAGAAGGCATTGAAATATTCTATGCAGCACAACTGCTGTGTGTTTGGGTCAATCAAGTAACTTATAATCATTTCTCTCATAATATATGGAAAATAAGATTATGCAAAGTCAGCAGTGAGAACTATCAGACCCTCTTGTGCAGGGAAAGCTTTATCATCACGCTCATTTCCACTGAGCCCGGACTGCGCCTTCCTAGACTTCCCATCAAAGCACTCCAAGCAGCCACAAGCAATCGATTTGTGTAAGCAGGAGAGAGAAAACGTATTTGAAATTCGTCAGTTATTCTTTTTTTTTTATTATTATACTTTAAGTTCTGGGATACATGTGCAGAACATGCAGGTTTGTTACATAGGTATACATGTGCCATGGTGGTTTGCTGCACCCATCAACCCGTCATCTACATTAGTTTCTCCTAATGCTATCCCTCCCCTTGCCCTCCACCCACCTACAGGCCCCAGCATGTGATGTTCCCCTCCCTATGCCCATATATTCTCATTGTTCAACTCCCACGTATGAGTGAGAACATGCAGTGTTTGCTTTTCTGTTCCTGTGTTAGTTTGCTGAGAATGATGGTTTCCAGCTTAATCCATGTCCCTGCAAAGGACATGAACTCATTATTTTTTATGGCCGCATAGTATTCCATGGTGTATATGTGCCACATTTTCTTTATCCAGCCTATCATTGATGGGCATTTGGACTGGTTCCAAGTCTTTGCTATTGTGAATAGTGCTTCAGTAAACATATGTGTGCATGTGCCTTTATAGTACGATGATTTATGATCCTTTGGGTATACACCCAGTAACGGGATTGCTGGCTCAGATTATATTTCTGGTTCTAGATCTTTGAGGAATCACCACGCTATCTTCCACAATGGTTGAACTAATTTACACTCCCACCAACAGTGTAAAAGTGTTCCTATTTCTCCACATCCTCTCCACCACCTGTTGTTTCCTGACTTTTGAATGATCACCATTCTAACTGGCGTGAGATGGGATCTCATTGTGGTTTTGATTTGCATTTCTCTAATGACCAGTGATGATGAGCTTTTATTCATATGTTTGTTGGCCACATAAATGTCTTCTTTAGAAAAATGACTGTTCATTTCCCTCACCCGCCTTTTGATGGGGTTGTTGGTTTTTTTCTCTTGTAAATTTGTTTAAGTTCCGTGTAGATTCTGGATATTAGCCCTTTGTCAGATGGATAAATTGCAAAAATTTTCTCCCATTCTGTAGGTTGCCTGTTCACTCTGATAATAGTTTATTTTGCTGTGCAGAAGCTCTTTAGTTTAATTAGATCCCATTTGTCAATTTTGGCTTTTGTTGCAATTGCTTTTAGTATTTTAGTCATGAAGTCTTTGCCCATGCCTATGTCCTAAATGGCATTGCCTAGGTTTTCTTCTAGGGTTTTTATGGTTTTAGGTTTTATGTTTAAATCTTTAATCCATCTTGAGTTAATTTTTGTATAAGGTGTAAGGTAAGGGTCCAGTTTCAGTTTTCTGCATACGGCTGGACAGTTTTCCCAACGCAATTTATTAAATAGGGAATTCTTTCCCCATTACTTGTTTTTGTCAGGTTTGTCAAAGATCAGATGGTTGTAGATGTGTGATGTTATTTCTGAGGCCTCTGTTCTGTTCCATTGGTCTATATATCTGTTTTGGTACCAGTAGCATGAAATTCTGAGTTGAAAATTCTTTAAGAATGTTGAATATTGGCCCCCATTCTCTTCTGGCTTGTAGGGTTTCTGCAGAGAGATCTGCTATTAGTCTGATGGGCTTCCCTTTGTGGGTAACCCAACCTTTCTCTCTGGCTGTCCTTAACATTTTTTCCTTCATTTCAACCTTGGTGAATCTGATGACTATGTGTCTTGGGGCTGCTCTTCTCAAGGAGTATCTTTGTGGCATTCTCTGTATTTCCTGAATTTGAATGTTGGCCTGTCTTGCTAGGTTGGGTAAGTTCTCCTGGATGATATTCTGAAGTGTTTTCCAACTTGGTTCCATTCTCCCCGTCACTTTCAGGTACACCAATCAAACGTAGATTTGGTCTTTTCACATAGTCCCATATTTCTTGGAGGCTTTGTTCATTCCTTTTTATTCTTTTTTCTCTAATCTTGTCTTCATGCTTTATTTCATTAAGTTGATCTTCAATCTCTGATATCCTTTCTTCTGCTTGATCAATTCAGCTATTGATACTTCTGTATGTTTCGGGAAGTTCTCGTGCTGTGTTTTTCAGCTCCATCAGGTCATTTATGTTCTTCTCTATTGTTCTTCTGGTTATTCTAGTTAGCAATTCCTCTAACCTTTTATCAAGGTTCTTAGCTTCCTTGCATTGGGTTAGAACATGCTCCTTTAGCTCAAAGGAGTTTGTTATTACCCACCCTCTGAAGCCTACTTCTGTCAATTCATCAAATTAATTCTCTGTCAGTTTTGTTCCCTTGCTGGCGAGGAGTTGTGATCCTTTGGAGGAGAAGAGGCATTCTGGTTTTTGGCATTTTCAGCCTTTTTGCACTGGTTTTTGCTCATCTTCATGGATTTATATACTTTTGGTCTTTGATGTTGGTGACCTTCAGATGGAGTTGTTGCTTGGTCGTCCTTCTTTTTGATGTTGATACTATTGCCTTCTGTTTGTTAGTTTTCCTTCTAACAGGCTCCTCTTCTGCAGGTCTGCTGGAGTTTGTTGGGGGTACACTCCAGACCCTGTTTGCCTAGGTATCACCAACGGAGGCTGCAGAACAGCCAAGACTGCTGTCTGTTCCTTCCTCTGGAAGCTTCATCCCAGAGGGGCACCCACCAAATGCCAGCCAGAGCTCTCCTGTATGAGGTGTCTGTCGACCACTGCTGGGAGGTGTCTCCCCATCGG
Source organism: Hylobates moloch (assembly GCF_009828535.3). Classification (NCBI taxonomy): domain Eukaryota; kingdom Metazoa; phylum Chordata; class Mammalia; order Primates; family Hylobatidae; genus Hylobates; species Hylobates moloch. The sequence goes on from NW_026652281.1 coordinate 135,962,219, forward strand.
GAGGCATGGGGGTCAGGGACCCACTTGAGGAGTCAGTCTGTCCCTTATCAGAGCTCCAACACTATGCTGGGAGATCTGCTGCTCTCTTCAGAGCCAGCAGGCAGGAGCGTTTAAGTCTGCTGAAGCCGCACCCACAGCTGCCCCTTCGCCAAGGTGCTCTGTCCCAGGGAGATGGGAGTTTTATCTATAAGCCCCTGACTGGGGCTGCTGCCTTTCTTTCAGAGATGCCCTGCCCAGAGAGGAGGAATCTAGAGAGGCAGTCTGGCTACAGTGGCTTTGTGGCACTGCAGTGGGCTCCCCCTAGTTCGAACTTCCCAGCAGCTTTGTTTACACTTTGTTTACACTCTGTAATAGTAAATGCCCCTCCCCACCCCCACCAACCTCAAGCATCCCAGGTCCACTTCAGACTGCTGTGCTGGCAGCAAGAATTTCAGGTCAGTGGATCTTAGCTTGCTGGGCTCCATGGAGGTGGGATCCACTGAGCAAGACAACTTGGCTCCCTGGCTTCAGCCCCCTTTCCAGGGGAGCGAGGGGTTCTGTCTCACTGGCATTCCCAGTGCCACTGGGGTATGGAAAAAAAAAAAAAAAAAAACTCCTGCAGCTAACTTGGTGTCTGCCCAAAGGGCCGCCCAGTTTTGTGTTTGAAACCCAGGGCCCTTGTGGTGTTGGCACCCAAGGGAATCTCCTGGTCTGTGGGTTGCAAAGACCATGGGGAAAGCATAGTATCTGGACCAGATAGCACCATCCCTCACAGCCGGATCCCTCACGGCTTCCCTTGGCTAGGGGAGGGAGTTCCCTGACTGCTTGTGCTTTCCAGGTGAGGCAACACCCCATCCTGCTTCTGCTTGCCCTCCCTGGGCTGCACTCACTGTCTAACCAATCCCAATGAGATGAACCAGGTATCTCAGTTGGAAATGAAGAAATCACCCGCCTTCTGCGTTGGTCTCACTGGGAGCTGCAGACAGGAGCTGTTCCTATTCAGCCATCTTGCCTGGGAACCTCCTTAAGCTTTCCTCTAATCTATGCCATGACAATCTATAATCCTAGATTTGGGAGGTACACAGAGGGATAGCAGCCAACAGAAATCGTAAAGGAGAAAGAATCATGTCTGAGCAAAGCTAAATACGAAAGTAAAGAGTTGGGATGAAAATCATTTACCTCCTCTGTAGAAATGGAGGTTAAAGGAGAACAGTAGAAATGTGGAGCCCCCTTTTAAAAGTTCCTTCCGTAAATCGCTGAAGCATCCTTATTCCATTAACAACCAGCTTTTGCTTTTAAAGCACTAGCTCTCTTGGTATTTACCTCCAGCACTACAACAGAAAAAAATTTCAGCATATACTGAAGAACTTATAATGATCTTTTAAGACATGAATCCCCCATTCCTAGAGGGTGAGTGTGCTTCCTAAGAACTATTCTGGAAGGAAAATTGACAGACTGTCACAGGAACAGAGAGATTCCAGTTTTTCCTGCATTGGGGTGGAGGGTACGGGTGGGTGTGTCAAAACATCACTACATTCTCCCAGGTTGGAGTCCTCATTCCGTTCCTTGCTGGGGGAGATCTGGGTTCTTCTCACACAAATGCTTGTCTCTGTGATGTAGGGGAGGCCCAAGGGCAGGCCAATGGCAGCTGCTGCCCAGCCAAAGGAGAGGAAGCTAGTTTACTACAGCATATAAATAGAGTGACAGAGCCCCTTGCAGAGGGATGTACACTGGAATCCTTTAAAAAAAAAATCATTGTAGCAGGGGCATTATTCAAGTGTACTATATAAGGGCCAAAACTGCTTAAAATGCCTTTCAAAAACATAAGTCTGAGATTGCTTCTTGGGTGTGTTATTTTTATCTATTCCACTGGGATTAAGCATGGCCTAGAATCCCAGCTTGAAAGGGGAGAGCCAAATTTGCACTACCTGCTATCTCTCCGAATCATCAGGACTCATCATCAGAAATCTGGACGTGGACACCACTGACACAAAGGAAGCACAATTAAAGCCTGAGAGGAGGCCAGTCTGCACTCTCCCAGAGCCAAATGAACCCTCTCTTGCTTCCTCCAGTCTCCAGCCCTGCTCAGCGACTCTGCCTTTGACTGACATGTGGCATTCTTGTCTTCATAGACAGAGAAGCCGAGCTCTCGATGGTTATCGACATTAGAAAATGTCATGTCTGAATATGCTTCAGCCGGACCTTCCTCCCCCACTTCATTCCCTGCCTCCTGCCCCTCAGTTTATTTTAATTATACAATGAAAACTCTCAAGTATGGGATGGCTGCCTGCTGTATCACACAAGCCCTTAATTGTACTCTGGAGTTGGATCGTGGCATTTTATCGCCCTGCAATGGTAAAAGGCACATTTGCAACAGGAGTAGGTCATGGAATATTTTCTGGAAATGCCAATGGATTTCAAGACCCTTCCTTTTTTATACTAGACATTTGTGATTTTTGTCTGTGCATATAGGAGAATAGTAATTTATATCCCCTCTTACACCTTTTCCTGTTCTCCTTACAATTCTATATAATTCCCCAACTTATTCTTTACATTGATGAATATTAATAACTTGATCCATAATCACTTGTCTCTTATCAATCCACAAAAGCATTTGAGCAGATTTAATTTGTGAATTATCATAGTTTCCACACCTTGATGGCATACCCATTTATCATTCTTCTAGTTCCTTTAAAACGTTTTCATTATGGGCAAGATGCAGTGGCTCACGTCTGTAATCCCAAGCACTTTGGGAGGTAAAGATGGGAGGATTGCTTGAGGCCAGGAGTTTGAGACCAGCCTGGGCAACATAGTGAGACCCCCATCTTAAACTTAACTTAAAAAGTTAAAAAACAACTTTTTAAACTTTTTAAAGTTAAAAACTAAAAAGAAAATATTTTCATCAGGAAAAAGAACAGATCACAATAGACAAACTATGTTCAGGCTTTTTCCAAAAGAGGCCACTTCAACAAGTAAGATAATTTCCTAGAAGATAAAAAGGTGACCCACACCAAATCTAGACATGGCTGGCCAATGTGGTACTTTGGTTCAGATGTCTATATCTGCCCCTTTCAACAAATACAGGCTTTCCCATTGTATCTATTCAATAAATGTTCACAAAGTAAATCTTCTCAGTCATGAATTTCAAATGTTCACTAAGCCATACACACCCTACCCATATTTATCCAAGAATTCCCCTGCTCTAGTTGTCTCATGTTAGATATTTATTCCCTAATTCACACTAGTATAACAAATTCTCTACTGGTAACCACCACTCCCTAGCTCAATCCAAACTTCCAGGAAGAACTGTGTTCACACAGTTTATAAGTCATGCTCCCACAGCAGTATTTGTCACTTGACAGATTCACGTTGTATCACTTTTAAGCAATTCCCAGTGGTGTAGAGTGGTGCCTGTTCACAGATGTTTCCCTAATATTGCTAAGTAACATCAAAAGTTTCAGGCTGGCTTCCACAGAGGCAGTGGGCTAAGGAGACATGGATTACCCATGCTCTTCTATTTCCTGGCCCAAAGTTCTCTAATTAACACTGATGAAATTGGCTTCTCTTGGCACTCCTGCCTACTTCCCTTAGATGTTATTCACTTCGGGACTTGAGCAGAAACAAGGTTTTATGTAACAACATCATTCATTAATCCTAAGTGAATGTACCCAAGGTACTCAAGGTATGCTAAAGTTCCAGAGTCAGTAGCCGATGAAGAATAGTAACCTGTTCTTCACACTGCCATTTATTTCCCAACAAAACTTCAGTCCAGGCAGAGGTTCCACTATAACAATCCAAAGCTTTCCATTGACTACTGCTAGAGTCCAGCCCACACAGGACCAGAAAGAAGTGGATTTGTGTGAGAAGTGCTCCGCCCACTGTCTCACACAGAAGAGGGGCTTAATAAAACAAATTCTGAGATCTAAAAAAGAAATCAAGAAGTCTTATGGGTAAAATTGGCCCCATTCTGAAGACCATGCAGAAAGCCAAAGAAGTATTTCCTCAGTGGCCTGGGAGACAACCTTCTTTATCTGTGACATTTTACTCTGAGAAAGGAAAAGGCTATAAATGATGGTGAGAACCATCTGAAATCTCATCATGACTGAATACCACTGGCATGTGGAGAGTGTATTTGGTGGAGTTTGTCCAAAAGTCATCCTTCCCTGTTCACTCTAACCCATAGTCACTCCTACCTCAAATCTCTGTTCCAAGGTAGGAAACTTCCAGGCAGGTGAGGTATTCAAATGGAAAATGCAAGCCCGGGCTACTTAGCTCTGGCCAATTGTTGCCACGTGGGATGGCTGGCAGCCCATGTTGGTAGACCTTCTGACTTTTCAAGAGAAGATGGAAAGTCAGATTTCTATATAAATCTCCCAATTTTTAAATATTAACTCCAACTTAGAATGAAAAAAGTTCAAGCCAGGTAAAATGCATCTGATTCTGGGTTGGTCTGAACACATGGTTTGCCACTTTGCAATCCCTGAACTCTCTAATTCGTGTGGCACTAAATCATACACTACTTTTGCATTATTTCACTTTTGACTTTGCAAGCTGTGACTTCCAAATTGACTATAAACACTTTTGACCCTGACACACTTTTGGCTGGGTGGGCCTGTGATGCCATGCGTTTACTAAACAGCGGCTCTATTATATATTGCCATGTTGAACAATGGCTACAGGCAGATGTAGCATTTCCCATATGAGAGAAGGCAATGGCAAAAGAGGGAACTTGGCATGAACTTGAGTGAATGCCCCTCCTTCTCTACTCCATTCTTTTTTTCCTGGCAGGTGCACGTTCACAATGGTGATTTCTCATTTAATTGCTAAGTATTTCCACAGCACAGTAAAATCCATCATGAACCAGACACAGAGTATGCTAATTCCCCAATCTCTGATAATGCACAGATTCAATGGGGTCTTCTTCCCGCCAATGTGCATTCATAAATGCCATTAACAGTAATGGCAGTCAAATGCAAAATATGACTAAGTAGGCCCTAGTGCATGAAATATATTCTCAACCACAAGGACAAGCTGCCACACAGCTCACTGCCTTGTACTAAATTAGGAGCTGGTGATTCTCTGATTGGGACCAAGATGATGATAATGACAAATAAAAAGAAAAAAAAGCCAGTCCTCTTCTCTGCTTATCCACTACGAAGAGTATCTCTGACTTACAGGTCAGAGACAATGAGGAGCTTTCAGGCTTGGAAACAGAGACAGGGCACAGAAAGATGCAAACTCGCTGTCTTGCAGGGAATTAGTGAAACACAACTAAGCCAGTTCAACACTGTGCCCTTTAGTCATCCCATCCACTAAAAGACACTGTTAAAAACCCGCCAGCTTTTATTAGCAGAAACAAATGAAGTCGACTACCGAGCACTCAGGAGTTTTTCATCCTGAAAGTCCAGGATGGCTTTGGCATAATAAAGGTCATATCTCCTAACCACGGTAATGTTCACACAGCAACCTGAGCTCCAGGCAGGGCCAGGCCGGCCTCTCAGTATTCCCCCTGTAGAAGGTGTTGCCGATTAAACTATCACATTTCAAAGAGCTCCTTACAGTAAATAGGAAAGAAAGGAAAAAAGAGATCCAGTGCCTTTTGTTAGTCAAAAAGCTAGGGAAAGGCGATAATTAACCCATTTTTGTAGAGAAATCATTTGGACAAAAGTCAAGGGATTTACCACCCTGTCAATTGTTAAGTCTAGATAAGGACATTATATTCCACGGCACAAAGGGTGACTGAGATGGTGAATGGAAAGTAGGCCACTACTACTACTTTACCTCGCATGTGAAAAAGGACTTTTTTTTGTCCTCCTGGTACAGTGATGGACTAAAGAATCTTCTCCCCCTTGCACTAAAAACATAACTTCAGAGCCTGGTTTTTGCATTTTGTTAAATATTCAAAGGTATTGTGCAATTAGCATGTCATTAATGAATAATTAATTACAGCTAAAGCAGCCTTCAGATTTTTGCAACTAAATTATTTAAACAGCAAATATAACAATACAATGCAATGTTCTCATTTGGTGTTTTGCTATTGCATTATTTGAAGGGAACAGCAATATTACTTTTCATTAGTTGCAAGAATTATGTGCAACAAAAGCTGTTTTCATTGTTTTTCTTACCTAAAAGTTGCTTCGTGTGCCCTAAAAGGGAAAATTAATTCAATTCAGATTAGATTTCCTAAGAATTAATTAGCTGCAAATATCTGAAAACTGTGGCTAGGGACATAAGGCTTAGGTATCTGAACTTAAAAGAATAAAGTAAGCCTATTTAAACCTGTCCTTTAAAACAACTCCTGCACTAAAGTACCTTTTTTTTAGATATTTGGTTACCACTTTTGAAAGAGGAAACTTGTTTAAAAATTCTTTTTTTTTTAAGCAAGTGAGCATTACGAAGCTCCCCCTAGCAAACAGTCAAGAGTTAAATAGAAAGTAATTTGTTGCTACTTGCAGACATACATCACTAGTAAGACATGAGTTTATATTTATAAGCTGCACATCTGGGATCAGTTGACTTATCCATCTGCTAACTACACCAGTAAACAGTATGTCTGGGACCGTCAAACTCTTGCATCCATCACAAATTCCTGCTTTAATTGTGTGTTTACGTGGCAAACCTCTGCTTAAGTATATTTGAAGACTGTTTTAATAAGTTGTAATTGCTCCTTTCTTCTTCATATTAACTTTAACACATTTTATTTACCATTATGACAGGCCATGATTTTGCAAGCCTCATAGATAAATGCCAGAGATCTTCATGCTGCCCAGGAAAAGGCAGCAGAGGGACAGAAACTGGAGCTGTAACCTGTCCAGTCCGGAGAGTTTGGGCCTCTTTCACAAAATCCAATCCTTGAGTCACAAGTTCAAATCTCAGTAAGGCCAGTGTAATCCTCCACTGTCTTGAACTCGGAAAGTTGACAATCATACACTTTCTTTTTGAGAAGGGAGCAGAGGAGAGGGAAGGGAAGATTTGAGGGGAAGAGGCAAATCACCGTTTGGAAAGATAAAATGGTGCCAGGAGTTTTCCATCTTTTTCCTTAATTAATCTGCTGTGTAGGAGAGGTGCATGAAAGCTTGAGAGATTTATAAGGGTAGAGATTTTTCAAGCCAGTGGCAGAGGGTTGGAAGTTCTCAGGAGCCCCAAAATCAAAGAGGAGTATAGCCTGTGACTTGACTTAATTTTTAACCCTTGGTTTTATAATTGAGTTTCATAAGCAAGCTGAAAACACAGGCTCAGAAATGAATGAATTCAAAAGAAATAAAAGGCTACCTTCCATAATTAGGGGAAAAATATGCACTGTTCTCTGCACAAAAGGGGGGATTTTACTGTATTTTTCCCAATCTGCCTTTTACATTTATATGAATAGCAAGATGTCAGGTTTCACACAATGTTGTTAAATCTTTTCTCAGGTTTAGGGAACTGAAAGTCGTATGTGCCTGTGTAATATTGTGCTGATGCAAATAGTTAAACTTTTCTACACGATTAACCATCATTTTCTCAGAGTATTCTGTTCAGAGTTTTCTTCCAGTTTCCTGATACGTGTTGAGATCCATGCCCGTGAGGCTGATAGGGGTGGCGTGGGGGTTGTAAACTGAAGACCCACCGCGAAGCTAAAGAATCACTCTGACGCAATCTAGTTAAATGACAGTATGGCAGTGGGCCGTTTACCCAGGCCAAGGAAGCTGTGGCTTGTCAAAGATATTAAAATCCAAATGTGCCAGCAATGGTGCCAAATGTACTCTAGGCCTTGCAAACACATAATCCAGACAAACTGAATTAAATTGCAACCAGTTTATAATTAATTTGCTTTTGAAAGTTGTGCCATGAGAATAAATGTGCCAACAATTATTTGCAATGAATTGTTCTTAGGGTGCCCCCAACTTAATAACACTTCTGTAAGCAAAAGAGGGTTTGGTATTGCTTACTTGTATTGGCATTGGCTTCTAACCTAATGAGGGGGTAAGGAGAATTCGGAGACCGATTCCAGGAACCTTAACCTTTCTGTCAACCTAATGGAGTCTGCTACCAATGCGGTCAGTAGTGTGGCCCTGTGGCCTCCCCAACCTCAGATGCCAGCCTCACTCTGCCCGAGATGCGAAGATTAGAAACATATTTATCTCGCTGAGGCACTGCCTTTCTGGACACCATTTTGTAAGCACAAATATTCATGGGAAAGGTAAAAACAGTAAGAGACTAAGGCACTAATGCTTCATGTGAATTCATTTCTCATATCACTTTTCTCTAGGACTTACGGAGCCAAGCAAAGTGTGAGCCCTAAGTACATATGAACAAAAAACTAAAATAATGTAAAAAGAAGAAATAATCCTGAAACTTAACATGGAGTGTTATGTGCCAAGCATTTTTCCCCCCCCACCAATCCTCAGGGGAAAAAAATTACAGAGAAGTAATTGGGCCAGGCTCAGTGGCTCACGCCTGTAATCCCAGCACTTTGGGAGGCCGAGGCAGGTGGATCACGAGGTCAGGAGTTCAAGACCAACCTGGCCAACATGGTGAAACCCCACCTCTACTGAAAATACAAAAATCAGCCGGGCGTAGTGGTGGGCACCTGTAATCCCAGCTACTTGGGAGGCTGAGGCAAGAGAATCTCTTGAATCCGGGAGGCAGAGGTTGTAGTGAGCCAAGATTGCACCACTGCACTCCAGAATGGGCAACAAGAGCGAAACTCTGTCTAAAAAAAAGAGAGAGAGAGAGAGAAGTAATTGCAGAGTAGATGTATATAAGAGGCCTCAGGACTTAGAGCTAATAAACAGCAGAGGCAGGATTCAAACTGAGGGCTAACTCAGCAGCCTGAGACCTCCACCTTCTGCTTTTCATATCAGCAACGGCCATATCTCACTGCTCCTCGCTTTCCCGAGCACAGTGGCCAGAGTGAGACCTGGAATGTGACTGACTTTTAGACTAGATCTGGACATCAAAATGAATTCCATCCCATTCTTAATTGTCACTTTGGAAGACTGCTTGAGAGCATTTGCAGCTCGTCTTTAAAATCCAGGCAGAATGCTATGAGTTCATCTCAATATAGTAGTTCCCTTACAGGGACGCATCATTTCTGATCTAAAATGATCTTTAATAGACTGATGTTTTACACCAGCCTCAGTACCAAATTACTGCTGGCTGTTTCCGAAACTCAGATCAACCCTCAAAGAGTAGAAGTGTGCTACCACTGAGGGGAGTCACAAGAAGATGCTGCAGGTCCAGCCAGCAGCTGAAAGGAAGAGGAGCAAAGAGATGCTTAGCAATGGCTTACCAAAGGAGGAGTACCTGCAGGCCATTGCTTTGTTTATGCAACAAATACTTATTGCTTACAGTTGTTACTTATTTGTTACAAGCTCCTGCTTGAATATGCCAGATACTGCATTAATTAAACAAACATAAATGTGTGTGTGTGTGCGTGTCTTTCAGATTTAGAAATTTGCCCAAGGTCACAAAGCTAATAAATGGCAAAGGCAAGATTTGAACCCATGTCAAACTCCAGCAACACACTCCAGTCCACAGTCTTGTAGTACCAAGGAGGCTTCTACTTTGGAGGGACACGGTGTGTCACAAGCTTTTCAGATCAAGTTCTATGCTGCAGTTTCCTTTCACTGAGACGCAGCCTAATGGTCTCTGAATGTTTTTCACCAGGAGGAGAATGAGAGCTGAGAGTACCTTTCTCTGAAAGGACATTTGTACCATTAAAAGAAAGAGAACTCAAAAAGGAGTTCAAGAGGCTTTTCAAAACTGGAATTTTAACTGGAAGCTTAATTGCAGAATGTACCTTAGATTGCATGCACACATAGACACACACGCACACACACACACACACACGCACGCACACTTTCATATATTCCTTCTAAAATAGCTCTTGACAATTTGTTTCAAATCATGAAATCATGACCTTAAGGTCTTCCAAGTTATCTTCAACCATCCAACAATTAATTCTTTGAGAAAGACATACTTACTAAAGGAAAAAAGAAGTTGAAAATATTATAGAAAGATTCCAGTGGAATTAACCAGAAGACAAGTTTCTAGACGTTAAGCATGTACTACCACTACCTCTGCCACCAACACTTCTTTTTTTTTTTTTTTTTTTTGAGATGGAGTCTTGCTCTGTCACCCAGGCTGGAGTGCAGTGGCGTGATCTGGGCTCACTGCAAGCTCCAACTCCCGGGTTCACGCCATTCTCTTGCCTCAGCCTCCCGAGTAGCTGGGACTACAGGCACCTGCCACCACACCCAGCTAATTTTTTGTGTTTTTAGTAGAGACGGGGTTTCACCGTGTTAGCCAGGATGGTCTCGATCTCCTGACCTTGTGATCCACCCGTCTCGGCCTCCCAAAGTGCTGGGATTACAGGCGTGAGCCACACTTCTAATGAAAAATGCTAGCAGCTCCCAATTACTAAGTACTCTGTGCCAAGCTCTCTGCTGAGTGCTGTCTATACGTCATTCACTCTTCACAAGTGCCCTGTGAGATAGACATTATTATCCCCATTTTACAGATGAGAAAACTGAGGCTTCTAAATTTAAACATTATTTGAACAGCCAATAAAATGATAGATATGTACCAAACTTTTCGGTAAGGTATTATTAATACAATGCTAAGCACTGTCATGGATGCAAGAAAATACTGGAATTTACATGACAAAGATCAAGTCACATAAGAAATGAAAATTGATGAGGCAGGTCTAAGCAGGAAGTCCCAAGAGGGCAGGAACCAAATCTGTTTTGTTGCAAATTAGGTCTGGCATAATCTCTGGCCTATAGGAGATGCTGAATCAACAGTTGTAGATAAATGTAGAAAACAATATGTAGCAAGTGAGCATATTAGAACTCTCTGAACATTTTATCTCCGGAGCACTTGGTTAATCAATATTCAAGAAAAAAATGGTCCCAACTCTGCCACTACCATTTCAAAGCTCCTTGACCCAGGGTGTTTCAGATAAGCCATAGTTCCATGGCATGTGCCTCTTCTTTTTATTTGGGTCTGGCACCAGAGGCTGAATCAGAAAATCTCCATTTCCCTTTGTCCCTATTCTGCCATGGACGCTTCCTCTGCCAAACATTTCATAGTTCCTTTATGGTCGCACGATATTTTTCAAGGGAAATGATTGGCAAACAGCCACTACCCCTAATGCAGAAAAGATGCCAACATCACTCCCAGGTTTAAATGCCTTCAAGGAGACCCTCAAATGAAGTAGTCCTTACAACCAATCTGATTTTTTTCACTCCCTTTTTGTGGGAATATCTTTTACACGAGGCTTAGAGGGAAAAAGGAAAAAATAATAAGAAGAAAACGTAAAGAAAAAGAAAACCTGCCTGAAATGAAAAATTCCAATCTTGCCTTTGTAAAAATCCTTCAAGCCCAGTCAGCTGCCCCTCCCCCTTGATCCGAGCCTCTGTGTTTCCCGGCAAAGAGGTTAGAAAGCTGTTGAAAAACATTCTCCTGCTGAATTGAGACTGACATCTGACAGAGCTCGGTGGTGTCCTAACTTGAGTGAATTTAAATGACAAGCTTGGCTTTATAAGTAAGGGATCCTCTTTTACAATAGAACAGCATGATTGCTTCATGGCAGAGGGGGAAAAGAGGGAGAATCAAAGTTTTCTTCAAATCCCCAGTGGTGCCATTGACCTGTCAGAAGGTTGTGACCCACTCCTGTTAATCCATGCAAATCAGATGCCTCCAATTTGCGGTGCTGATTGGAGTACCACACCTTTAAATTCAGGAAGCGGCCTTAGAGTGAGGTTCCGATCACAGAGTTCAGTTCACCTCTCATTTTTTTCTTCTTCAAAAACATGATGACAGCTGACTTCCTTCCCGCCCTGCCCTTACTCAGTCAGGGAAGACTGTCTGATGGTTTCCTGATTAGCATCAAGGCAAAAGCAGCATGTTTTTCATAGACTATTGCTATTACCTAAATTATAGGCCTGTTGCTCTCAGCATTTTCCCCCCACAGACAGGTTAATATACACATCCCACTGGTATTATTGCTTTGCTAAGTCACCCAGTCATTTTTATAACGTAGAGGGGTGAAGGCCTGGAATTCCCTGGAAGAGGCTTCAGATCCAGATGAGAGACTCTTACACAACCAGAAACCCCGTTTTCTAACCATCCCATTCAAAACTTAACAACACTTCCCACGTTCAATGCCATGTGCCGTGCATATTTTAAAACATGGGTAATTTCAAGCAGAAACATTCAGAAAAAGAAAATGAAAAGGCTGGTATTTTGGATATCAACAACATGTGATTGCCCACACGATTCACACATTACTCAAGTTGTCCCCAAGTCATCTTGAACTGGCTACTTAAACAATTTGTAAGTGACCAGAATTTTTGTGCATCATATCAAGGTAATTCAAAATTCTAGTGAGAGGAGGGATTATTTAAAGGACTTCAGTAAATTTGCATTTTCCGAAGCTTAGAAAATATCTTTCTTAAAGAACCCCTGAACCATTAACATATCTGAGGAACAAATAATTGTAATAAGCATTTGCCCATATTTTAGAAAATATACTATTCCTAACACCTAAAAAAGATGCCAAACATAAAATAAATCGAAATAAACTAAAACAAAAATATAAAGAAAAATTCTAACTCTACTTAAGAAGTTTTTTTTTTTTTTTTGAGATGGAGTCTCACTCTGTCACCCTAGCTGGAGTGCAGTGGCTCGATCTCAGCTCACTGCAACCTCTGTCTCCAGGGTTCAAGAGATTCTTCTGCCTCAGCCTCCCTAGTAGCTGGGATTACAGGAGTGTGCCACCACACCTGGCAGATTTTTGTGTTTTTAGTAGAGACAGGGTTTTACCATGTTGACCAAGCTGGTCTGAATCTTCTGACCTCAGGCAATCTGTCTGCCTCGGCCTCCCAAAGTGCTGGGATTATAGGTATGAGCCACCAGGTCTGGTCAAGAATTTTAAAGACATAAATAATATATAATTCTTTTAAAATAGGAAGACTTTTAAGACATAAGAATATATATATATATATACTTTCAAGATAGAAAGACTCAATATAGTAGAAACGTCAACTTCCCCAGTCTTTAATACATTATTCAACATACTAAAGACATTATTTTAACCAAAAATATGATTCATTCATTCATATACAAGAATAAATAAGCAATAATAGTCATGAAAATGGGGGATGATTATATAATTAAAACACATTATACAGCCATAGCAATTAAAATCATGCAGTAAGAGAATCAAACTAGATCAACCAATCAATGGAACAGAACAGAAAGTCATGTGCCTATATATCCTTAGTTAGGGTGGCTATTCAAAATAGCAGAATTGACACCTACATTGTCCCTGGAGCTCCAGTCTGGAAGACACAATACCACACTCACTCCTTTAAATGCACCAGAGAAGCCCCTTTAAATTGATGGAGAAGGGTCTGAACTGAGGGGGAAGGAAAGGACAGGACACTTAGAGCAGCAGATATTTACCAATCAGCATGGAAGCATTTAAAGATTTTAATAAGGGCTATAGTCATATTGTAAGTATCAGTGGAATATCTACCCTATATTTACTGATAATAAATGAGGCATTCTAAATCACTAGGAGAAAGTGAGCTTATTCAAAAATTGCCACTTAAATAAATGTTATTCAGAAAAAAAATTGCTGTATCTAATTTATTTCTAAAAATAAATTATAGAAACATTAAAGAGGTTACATGCAACAAGTGAAATCAACAAAGAACTAAAAGAAAATATAGGTGAAGATTTATCTGACCCTAGAGTAGAGAAGACATTGTTAAGCACAAAGCAAAAGAAAGACTCTAAAAATGGAAATGACTAATAGACTTAAGTACATTAAAATTGTACATCCCTGTAAAAACAATTAAAATTGAAGGGCAAACTGGAGGAAAATGTTTGAAAAATGTTTTAAAAAAATAAGTTCTCTAATGGTTTTTGAATACATCCACAAATTCTTCAAGAGGTAGAACTTAGTTTCCCTCTCCTGAATGTGGGCTAGAGTTAGTGACTTGCTCTTAATAAATAGAAGAGACAAAAGTGCAATGCATGACTTCCAAGACTAGGTCAAAAAGGCCTGTCAGTTTCCTGTTTGCTCTCTGTAGGCTCACTCAATGTGGGAGAAGCTGGCTGCCATGTCATCAGGATACCCAATCAGCCTCGGAAAGGCTATGTATCAAGAAACTGAGGCCTCAGGCCAATAGCCCTGTGAACGAGCTACCTTGGAAACAGATCTCCCAGCCCCAGTCAAGCCTTCAGATTGCTACATCTGACCTGAACTTCTTGTGAGACAATAAATGTTTATTTTTTAAAACCTAAATAAAAGCCCATAAGAGAAAAAAATAAGGGAGAAAATGAACAGGCAATTCACCAAAATATGCATACAAATGGCCAAAAACACAAAGAAAAATATCGAGCTCAGTATTCAACCTCAGCAATAATCACAAAATAGAAATACTATATTTCAGTTTACCAAGTTGGTACAAGTTTTTAAATGAGGTCCTTTGAGGATGCCAGTGAACTGCACTGTCTTAACACATAGTGAAAGTGTAAATAGTATAACCTTTTTGGAGGGCAATTTAGCCACACGTACCAGAAGGCTTAAAAATAATCATCTCTTTATACCTAATGCTAAATGACGAGTTAATGGTGCAGCAAACCAACATGGCACATGGATACATATGTAACAAACCTGCACATTGTGCACATGTAGCCTAAAACCTAAAGTATAATAATAAAATAAAATAAAATAAAATAAATCATCTCCTTCAATTCAAAGATTACACTTTGAGGAATTAAGCCTAAAGGAAAAAAAAAAATCATATTCAACCCGAAGATACACAAGGTGGCTCATTGCTGATTTTAACAATTGCAAAAAATTGAAAACTGACTACAGACTCTACAACAGAGTAAATAACTTATGGCCACAGGATGTAACGCTGTGCAACTATGTGTTTAAAAAATTATGAGATACACTAAAATATTCACAATAAAAGAAAAAAGCAAGTCACAAAACAGTATAATCCAATTTTGTAAATATACAGTTCTGATATATACAGAGAAAATATTCTGAAAAAAATACAGAAGATGTTAAAAAGATGATTTTTCCAAATTTTTGGATAAAAGATTTTTTTTCTTTCTGGTCTGTATTCTTTTAAATTCTTTACAGAGAATGTAAGTTACTCTTTTAATTTATTTTCTAAAAAATAAAAATCATTTTAGGAACAAGAGATAAATTATATGCTTACCACCTACCACTCAGTAAAACTCCCACCAGTGAAGGTCATTTCTGTTTTCTCAATAATTATTTCTTTATCTAAGCTTCTGAGGGAAAGAGAGCAAATTTTTTTAGGAAGAGAGAAAAATGAAATTTTGAAACCCTGGAAAGTCTTATTCCAGATAAAACAGGGAAAGCTTGATACTTTTTGTATAAACCTGAGTGGTTAGTGGCACAAATGCAACAACCCCATTTGTTTACATCTTGCATCTGTGCCGACGCACAGGCCGATCAACCATCTTTCCATACAAATCCTGAAGGTTACCAGTTGTCACAGATTTGGACTGCTATCTATAGCAGCACGGGACTGTGTTTAAGTGATCTGATAAAGCTGGTGGCAGCTTGAGGGGCAGTATGCTTCCAAAATATGTAAACAATATGTCAACAACTAGCTCATCCCATAAATGTAGCCCCCTTCTCGGATGTTTTGAAAATAAAATAGGCATCTCTTGCTTACCTTCCTGTAGGCCCCAAACAAAACAAACAATCACATTAAACTCAGAGCTTCCAATTCAAAAGCCTTGGAAACCAAGCCAATAACATAATGAAGTGAAGCTGCCAAGAGGCTGGGGACCGAGGCAAGCAGAGGACCATATACCCCATCTACAAGGCAACAACACCACACTGGCCAAACTAAATGCTTCCCCAAGCTCAACATGATCACAGCTGCCAGTCTGCAACCTTTGACTCTGCACATTCCCTAGGAAGAGGAATCATGAAGTTTCTCAGTGCTATAAACCAGTGTCATTATAGAAAGCTTTGTTTTATCAGAGTACAACTTCTTACTCTTATTCACTTTCCTCAGTTAACTAGCATTGCTTTCTGTACTGGGCTTATAAGAGAAAGAAAGTAAATACTTTTTAAAGTCCACAAAGCCCATATAGGTACTTACAGTTTAGGGTGAAGAACAGTGAATTAGAAGTCTGAGAGCAAGGTATAAATCTCGCTTGTGGGACTAAAAAGGTATAGGACTTCGAGCCATCTCTGCAGCCTCTCTTTCCACTTCTTTAAGGATGGGGTTTTATCAGATCATGGGTAAGTTTCATACTGACTCAAAAGGCCCACAATTCTAAAATTTAGGAAAACAACTCAGTGACACCCCAGAGTGAGTTCACATCTAGCCCAACCTCCTGTATCTCCTATAACACTGCCCTATAGCCAGACCACTATTTACCAAAAAAGATGATGAAATCCTTTTCACCAGCAAAGTGAAAAAAAATAACAGATCACTCCATTTCCCTGGCATTCTGGCCAGTCAATGTTTTACTACAATCACGTATCTGCTTAACTTCTTCGGTGGCTTATAGCTTATATTTTCACTTGCAGACTGTGGAGGTCCAGGAATGAATGATATTCACTAAAGAATACTATCCTCAAATGTCTGTTCCACCACTAGACAATAATGGTATCCCACCAGATCTGAATTTCTAAAGAAAGGTTCTCTGCACACTAGAGTCTTAAAAATGTTCAGAGGTTTACCACAAAAAAAAAAACAAGCATTTTCCAACAGATCTGCAATGATACTTTGCTATTAACTTTTACAGAATGACAGTATAGGTTCTTTGAAGGTTTCATCTCCTCTATCAGATGACAGTAAGAACATCTTCAGAACTGACCTCTACGACATGCCACAACTCAAGCTTAGAGAATACTCCGAAGTCCATGACAAAAGCTTCTCTCTCCAACTGAAAAACAACTTTCCTACCTCTTCTACCAATTATAGGCCTCTGCCTGCACACAAAACGTATCACAAAGCATGCAACGTAGAATCACAAATAGAACGACCCCAGGGAGCCTGTGCTTTTAAAGGTGCTACTAGGGAAGCTGGTGGTCACCTGATCCCTATTGTAACTTGGGTAGGAAAAAAACAAAGATATTAAATTGAAACATTTAAACATGCCATAAAAAGGCACCCACCCAGCTATTAATGAATGGCACTATATAATGGAATATCTAACGAAAGAGTGTTGGAACATTTTCTCTGCATAACTTCTAGTGTAAATTCTTATTGGGGTTTATTGCTTTCTTTCCTTCCTCCCACATTTATTGATTTCATTCTTGGAATCAGTACTTGGAAACAAAAATAGGAAAACAATAATATCCTGCGCCCTGCCCTCAAGGAGCTCGCTGCTGGAGGTGGGGGGAGTTACATGGTAAACTGTTACCAAGCAGTGTGAAAAATGCTATGATGGAGAGAGAGTGCACACTTGTACCTAAGTTGGTGGGTCCAAGAAGGCCCCTTTGAGAAGCTAATGCTGAATTTAATCCTAAGGATAAGTCAGACACAGCCAGACGAAAGCTGAGGCAAGGAGAAAGCTAAGAAGAGTATACCAGTTATAGGGGAAAACAGGTGCAAAGACAAAAGCAAGCTCAGAGTTCACGGTAAGTTTGCATCAGTGCAAAGTGGTCCAATGTAAAGAGGGGAGTAGCAAGAAATGAAGCCAGGAAGGACACTGTACATAACCTTAAAAGCCTGCACTTTTATCTCTGGGACAATGAGGAGCCAGGCTGTCCAAGTGGGAGCCACTTTAAAGCAGAAGAGTGACGTCAGAAGCATCAGAAAGATCATTCTAGCTGCCATGTAGACAGCAGACCGAGTAGGGTTAAGACTGGAGGCCAGGAGATAGCTAGGAAGTTACTCCAGTAATCTGGGTGAGAGATAATGATGAATTCAACTCAGTCAGACAAGCAGAATAAAATGAAGAGGAGAGAACAAACATGGGAGCTGGTTAGAAGGACCCACAGGTATGGAGGAGCTCGAATTGACAATGATAGTCTGTTAGGGTCTCTTTAAGCACAGCATTCTCTACCTAAGGCTTCCCCAATCCCAGAAATATTATATGATCACCAAAGCCCAGGGAAATTCTCTGAGCTTGGAAGGATCCAAAACACCAATATGTAATCCTTTGAGTTCCTTAAACAGGTAGAGGCCTACGTATAACCAAGTGCTCTAATTTTCATTTCTCTTGGTAGAGTGTTTACTCCAGAGGAGCAACTTTCCATATTTTACTTGACACATGATCTGACATCTGCCTACAAGTAAAAAGAAATATGAATTTTCAAGTAGTGGAAATGCAACAAATCATCAAGATGTGTAAGAATATATTTCACATTTGTCAAACAGGTCTGACTTCAGTAAACAGAGATACCTTAACATGTGATGCGTCAAACAAATAATCCAACATGTCGAGATATTTGGTAACCAGACTAGAGATATCATGTTGTTTGTTGAAAATGGCCCTGAACTATGAGTCAAAAACTTTACTTTTTAGCTCTGGCTTGTCACAAACTCGTTATATAAGTTTTGTGCTCCCTTGCCTGGGAATAAGGGAGACAGAATAAAAGAGCTTCAAGGTTCTTTTCAACCCAGATTCTAGGATCCACCTCCATATTATACGGTGGTTTTCTAACTGTGTGGCCATAGGATGCATGTGGCATAAAAGCTCTTAAGTGAGGATTCAAATCTCCCATCCCCTTTGCTTTGAGTAATCCCCTTACATCTTTTATACATATTGTTTGTTTAAAGAAAGGTTATTTGGAAAAAAAAATACTTGTAAACTTGTGCTTAGTGGATTTGCCTATTTTCTGAAAGATCCCAATTGTACTTTCATTCCTAGGAAGATTAATATCATGCAGAAGTTTAAGGTTTAACGGAGAGTAGAGACTGCTCTGCAGCTTTGGATCTTTGCAATTGTTTTTGAAAATCCATACAGTTAAATCACGGTGATTCACTTATGCAAATTCTGCATTTATCCCAACCTCTAAGCCTTCTGTGGCATTTGAGTTTATAACAGCTTTTGTAAATGTTGATTTAAGATTTGGGATTAAAGAAGGAACACACCACCTGTCTTAAAGTTGACATAAATGTTATAAAATGGGATGCTGCACTTTTTCTAATCCTTGTCTCTAACCAGACCCATATGTAAATTTCACACAGTAGTATTTAGTAGCATAATTAATCCCTACTTTATATTATGAGTAATATTTCCTATTCCCGACCCTGTAACGTCCTTTAAGAAGATCCATGTTCCAATTAGACTAGCCCATCGGCACTCTTTTAATGAGCAGATTAATCATTCAGATGGGTACAACGGTGTCATCACAGGTTTTAAATATGATAATCTACATCCTAATGGTGCTGCAAAACCTTGGCTTAGAGCAAAAAAGGTAGACAAAATTGGTGAGGGTTTCATTTTGTTCTCTATCTGGGACAAGGCAGGACACAGGAAACCTTGAGTAAGCCAGAGGATCTGATTTGGGAAAGTAATCTTAATTCAGTTACACCAATTATTTCTAGGAGAAGTAACATTGGTTGCTTCCCTAAAACACACACTGATATTTGTGACTCTTGGGAAAATGTTTTATATTTTCTTGGCCAAAGAGCTTTTCTTTTAGAACTTCACACCCAACCTTCCCTTCTAAGAAAGAGTATAGAAAGGAAACTTCCAAGTAACAGCAGTTTTAAAGTAAAGTTAATTTTGATTAAGCCTGACCCATATTGACCAAAAGATTCTGCTACACAAGTATAGAAGGAGAAAAAGAAAAAGTCCTTCCAATTTGATGACCACCTTTTCACATAGGGTTACAAAAAGCTATTTATTTTTCTATGCCTTCATTTCCCCTCTCTACAAAAGCAGCATTACAGTCAAATCTCAGACGGCATCAATTCTCTGGGCAATAGATGGCAAAACCACTGAAAAATAGGCTCACAGAGAGAAATATCAATAAACTGGAATTGGCGATAAATGATTCACCCTGACAAAAAGTACACTCTTAGAAGGCAATTAATAGACCCAAGAAACTCAAACCAAACACATATTCTTTTTCCTGTACCTCTTAGGGCTTTATCGTAACTACCCTGAAAGCAAGTTCCTTTTTGAATTCTTACACTGCTATCCAGCTTCCCCCATCTCAGTTAAACTTGTCCCCCTGAAAGACAGCCACCTGGCTTGGTACTGAAAAACAGGTCCAAATCACCTTTTTAGACAAGCAAGTCCTGATTATATTTTTAATACAAATAGCTGAAGGCCAATTCATCTGTATCTACAGCCAAGGGTTAGCTGCCAAGAAATCTCCAAAGAGAACATAGGTTTACTTAAGCAGATAGTGAAGGATAGTAACTTAGGGCAGATGTCAAGTATATGATAAAGGAACATAATGGGATGGTGCTGTTAATATGCTCAGGGTAACCCCAGGTTCATCAGAGGCATCTGTAATAACAACCCAAGTTTCTGGATCTACACAGATAAAAAAGCCTTTTCAGGAAATAAGAGATTTGAGGGAAAGTACTTAAAAGGGGGGTGGGGAAGGCTGCTCCATAGTGATAACTTCATCCCTTCCATTTAACAAATGCACAGGGAGCCCCCAGGAGTGCTGGGCACTGTACATGCGGTAGTGCAGGAGAGACACAAATCCCTCTCAGATTATTTCATACGGCTCTGTTTCTGTTTTGAATTATAAGGTGAAAAATATTCTTATTTTGGAAAGGCTAAACTAAAATACAAGTTTCATTCTGGAACTATGGACCAGAATCAATACATATCTTTACTGTAAAATGGAGCCCTTTTCTATGAAACTCAAAAGACGTCTTTATTACAATCAAGATGCTTGTTGTAGGATAAATTTCCCCTTTAGTGCTACTCCCATACCCACCTTCTAGCTTTTCAATGCTTTCCCTATCAAAACTGGCTCTTGAGATAATCTAAAACTCATCCATATACATATCAAGTATATGTTTGGAAGCGGGCAGAGAGTTATGTAGTTGCTCAGAAGCCAAAGAATCAATATGATAGGATTTCAGACAGCAGCAGGATTAGGAAGAAAATTTTAGAGAGGGAAAGAACTGCGTGAGGTGGTTTCGGGGAATGGGGAAGTGGGGAGGGATTTCCTGTTTCAATATTCTAGATTTATCACTTTGGAAGTTTCTTTAAGGCACATGTTAGCCCTGCTTCTGAACGCCCATGAAGTCACCACTGTGAGTAAACATGAATTCAACTAGTTTCTCCCTAGGGCAATGATTCAGCCAAAACTACAAAAGGGCTGAAATTTCCCAAACTCAGAAATTTCAAAAAGTTGTGAATGAATTAGACATAGATGCTATTGAGAACGATGGCTTAGTATCTGTCCACAGGAAACGTTTTGTAAATCTAGAAGACCTGTCTTGAAATGTGGATTAAAATATGCAACTCAAACATGCTTGTCTCCAGTAGGTTTAACTCATTCCCGTTAAGTACCACATCATGGAAAAACACATGTCAACAACTAAAAATAATTGCAAAAAAATAATTATAAATTAGTTCTAGATGTCTAAGTCAGTGCGATTCATTTAATGCTTCCACTGAGATCCCAGTCCAAGAAGAGTTAATCAAGCATAGCGGCTTCCTAATCAGAACAGTGAACTAATGATCCTATTTCTGAGTAATACCAGTCAGATAAAGCTCTCAAAAGGTAGTTAACATCACTTTGGTGGAAAGGAATGACAAGTGCAAGTCCTGGTAGGGGTAATGCATCATTCATGCCCCCTCTCATTCTGACATTTTAACGTTATCTTGTTTTACTGTGTCGGCCTAACACTGCCACTGCTGGCAAATTAAACTGTGAACTTACAAAGTGGGTGGCAATAAATACAAATTATGAGAGTTCAAAAGATGTCCCTGGAGGTGCACTGCGAGACACAGAATGTCTCTGGTTTTTCTGTCACATAGCAATAGATGAGAGACAAAGTGGAATAGGCATTTTTGGAGGCAGGAAAAAAAGAGAAAGAATTAACTTGCTGCTGATGAAATATCAGATAAAAATGAAGAGAAAACACATACTTAAAAAATTGATTTGGGAAGAACACACCACTGAAAAAGAGAAGGGGCCTCGAAATGATGTGTAAACATCAAAGGGCTTATGATCAACTTGTCTTTTATGAAAACAACTTCAAAAATCATTTTTGAAATTGAACAGGGTATTTGTAAATTATCAACACTAATAGCTATGTATTCCAAGTAAAATTTACAATGAGAAAATATGCATTGATGCCACAAAAATCTTGTTCATTGTATAAAGTTGTGAAATGACATCTGAACCCGTGTCCCCACCACCCCTCCCAGCCCAGAAAAAGTAAGAAAAAAAGAAGGGAAATTTGCTTCTTGTAAGTAATTCTGGATGTACCAACCTAGCCTGGATGCCACTGAAAATACAAATATCAAGAGTTTCTCAGGATTGGCCGAGCACGGTGGCTCACGCCTATAATCCCAGAAATTTAGGAGGTTGAGGCAGGCAGATCACTTGAGGTCAAGAGTTCAAGACCAGCCCTGGACAACATGGTGAAACCCCGTCTCTACTAAAAATACAAAAATTAGCCCAGCATGGTGGTGTGCACCTGTAATCCCAGCTACACAGGAGGTTGAGGCATGAGACTCACTTCAACCTGGGGGGGCAGAGGTTTCAGTAAGCCAAAATTGCACCACTGTGCTCCAGCCTTGGGCAACAGAGCAAGACTCTGTCCCCCCAACCCAAAAGAAGAGCTCCTCAGGATGGATTTGTAGGCCAAGAAAAGAGACTTTCAGGAATCTTAATTTCTGCAGCAATCCCATGTGCCTTCCTGGTCACAGCATCCTCAAGAGTCAATGGACAAAGTCAAGGAGAAGAGAATAAAAATTAAAATGTCCCTAGAAAGACTGCTGGGGGCCAGGTGCCGTGGTTCATGCCTATAATCCCAGCACTCTGGGAGGCCGAGGCAGGAGGATCACTTGAGCCCAGGAGTTTGAGATCAGCCTAGGCAACATGGTGAAACCCCATCTCTACAAAAAAAAAAAAGCAAAAATTAGTTGAACATGGGGGCAGGCACCTGTAGTCCCAGGTACTCCAGTGGCTGAGGTGGGAGGATCACTTGAGCCCTGGCAGTTTAGCCTGCAGTGAGCTGTAATCGTGCCACTGCATTCAAGCTTGGGTGATAGAGTGAGACTCTGGAAAGAAAGAAAGAGAGAGAGAAAGAAGAAAGAGAGAAAGAGAGAGAGAAAGAGAGAGAGAGAAAGAAAGAAGAAAGAAAGAAAGAAAGAAAGAAAGAAAGAAAGAAAGAAAGAAAGAAAGAAAAAGAAAAAAGAGAAAGAGAGAGAGAGAAAGAGAGAGAGAGAAAAAAAAGGCTGCTAGAAGCTTTGCAAACTTCAAATGCCTATAATGAAAATCGGAAACACACCCCAAACAAAAGAAATCTGCCCCTTTTTAGGCATATGAAAAATGACAAATCTAACCAGTACTACAGCCAGGGATCAGATTTTTTAATATTGCCTAACACTGAGATTTTTTTTTGCTCTCATTTTGGTCAAGTTCCACTAATGAATCTTATAAAATATTTTATCTGCCTATTCCATGCCCACAAACCACTCACAGGAGACTTGGAAATCAGCATTTCTTCCAGAGTGCAGATATCAGTTGGGCCATATGCAACAACGGTCTGTTTATTTTTCCCATAAACCACCAGTTTCATAGAAACTCATTAGCATCACCTGTGTTAATTACACTAGCAAACCAATCAACAGCTCCTTCTTAATTAGGTTTTCTTTATTAAAGCCGGAAATTGCCAAGGAGACAAAAGTCACCTGGGGAAATTATGTGAAAAGGAGTGTTTATGCCAAATTACACACTAAAATAATAATAAAATAACCCAGTTTGTTTACAGGAAAAGGAAACAATATTAATATTCAAGGTCACTGGCACACTCCTTATTAATTATTCTCATTATATTACATTGTGATCATTTCTGCTTCAAGAGGGTTGGCTTATAGAAAGTCTTTGTACTCAAAGTTGACTCACATCAGATTTTAATGGCTGCGGTCAGCAATTATGACTTTCTTATTCCATAAACACGAGCACCTACGGGTTAAAGCAGTTAAGACTAATTTCATGAGCTCATGTCCCAACTGTAACTCAACATCCTGTATGTCTGTTAGTAAACCTAGAAAGGCATATAAAAATCTACTATAAAAGGAAAAGATACACGTGTGACTCTTGGAATTTGTAATTCTCCTAAAAGAGAAAGGAAAAGAGACTTCCAACCATATTCCTCTCACTTC
The DNA here is from genome assembly GCF_009828535.3 of Hylobates moloch. Classification (NCBI taxonomy): domain Eukaryota; kingdom Metazoa; phylum Chordata; class Mammalia; order Primates; family Hylobatidae; genus Hylobates; species Hylobates moloch. The sequence continues at coordinate 135,986,513 of NW_026652281.1, forward strand.
CAAGTGCCTTTCAGCTGTAGGGAGGAGGAGTTGTAGCACTGAGACCACAAAAGTAGCTTTTAGAAGGAGATTCTTTCTCCAAGGTAGCTTTACAGGGAGGTTCCCCTGGGACATTTAAACGAAGACTGGTCAAAGCACTAGAAAGTAGATTGCAGGAGCTTCTGGTAGCATGGAGGTGAAGAGGGAGGGGCAATACCGGGTAACCTATTAGGCCTTTTCATCTTCAATTTACTATAATGCTAAGTACATTTATCAAGTACTCAAAATCTATCTTCAGAATAATGAAATCTGGGCACGCCCATCTGTAAAGTGGGGATAACAATGCTTAGCCTGATTCTTGCAAGAAGAATGAGTTCATATTTAGAAAGCACGTGGATGATGAAAGTCATAGAGCAAGCGAGCATTGATCTGATTTCCATGGGTCTCGGAAAATAGCCTGTCCAGGGAGGCCCAGGAATTCCGGCACTCTGTGGCCAGCCCAGTGAGGGATGGTAAAAAGTCAACTAGATTTGGAAGCTAGACCTTGAAGAAAAGCAAATGGGGACTTTAAACAAGCAAACATAAACGAAATAACTTCCCGGCATCAAGGCCCTGGACCCAACAGTACAGGCTCTCAGGGGACTGCCTTCTTGGAGTTGTGGTTGCTTTTGCTTCGGTTGCCAGACACCTCCCACCCAGGTCAAGGCTGAAGAGGTTCCGTGACTTTTCACTAAAAATCAAAGAGTGTTTGCCCCAAGACACTGAGAATCTCTGTTTTCTAGAACAAATTCCATAGGAGGAAATTGTCAAGGAGATGACCAAAAGACCACAGGAAAAACATCACAAGCAGTCCCAAAGCGTAAAGAGATCTAAATATAAGAAGATTTTTACTGTGGCCTCTAAAAAGCCCACAGAACCAACACGCCCATCCAGCACTGTCTTCAAGAGCTAAGCCTAGGGAGTGCTCTCCCTCACCTCCGCCCTGGAAAAGTGCCGAGGACCTAAAGTCCATAACATTGAATTGCTTCCTAGTGTTCAGAGATTAATATTAAAGATTCATACCAAAGACTATAGCCCTAATGCTAGAAAAGGAACCAGAAGAAGGACCCTCATGTATGGGTAACAAAGCATTTGAATGTGAATAATAAACTATTTCTTCCTCTTCATCATTTTGCAAATTGCCACAATGAATTTTAACCTTCCTTTTGGAGAACACACTGGCTTCTCTAGAGAATGAAACTTCAGCTTATACAAAAGCCAAGGTGTCTGTGCTGATTGTCCATGAAGGGCTGATGACCTTTGTGGGAAGGTGCTCATCCTGACAGACCATTGTCTTGCCTGCCCACCTCAATCTGTGTCCCCAGCTGCTCTTTTTCCCTCCCTGCTCCTCCATCTACCCAGCTGGATACCCTGTCACTCAGCCCTCAGCTGACTTTATTTCAGTCACCTGCCCATATTACCCATGTACTATCTCGTATATTTAGGTACACAGTTGTCACATAAACATAGATGGTTTCGTGGAAACTGAGTTTTGCAATAGGGTTGTCAAAGCAGATAGATGTTTAATAAGTACAATGGATCTGTTCCCAAAATGCGTCTTTATGAATCATGATCGGCTTAGCCATCCTGTTAGTGGAACTGACCCAGAAGCCATTCTAAAGACATCAAATCTCTAGCTGTAGTGGTCTTAAGGTTTCACGCAGGAAATGTCAGATGACCTGGAATACCCAAAGCCTGTTGTTGGAAATGCTTCCCTTTAGTTTAAGACTTCTCAGCTTAACGCTAATGACTGGGTGGATATCTTCATCGCTCAGAAACCTTCTTCTCATCTATTTGTCCTCCACTTTCGATGGCTTCCGATCTCACTCAGAGTAAAAGCCCAGAACCTCCATAGCGCCCACGAGGCCCAAGAAATGGCCCCAGGATGCCTTGGGCAGCGCCACCTGCTACTTTCTTGCTTGCATGTTCTGCTCCTCCCCACTGGCTTCCATAGCCTTCCTCAAACCTGTCAGGCACACTCCCTGCAGGGCCTGGCCTCACACTGCCTTTCCTGCCCTGTGTTTGCTTCCCCTAGCTATCTGCAAGGCTCTGTCCCTCTGCTCCTTCAGGTTTTGGCTCAAAAGCCAGCCTATCAGTGAGGCTTTTTCTGGTTACCGTATTTAAAATAACAACTTCAGCCCCTCCCCAAATATTTCTTCACCTTATTTCTCAAACTATTTTCCTTGCAGTATTCATCACCATTTGATGTACTGTATATTTTACTGGTTTGTGTGTTGATTGTCTGTCTCCCTGCCCTAGAATGTAAGCTCCATGAGGGCAGGGATTTTTTCACTCTTTTATTTGTGCTAATCCCCATTGCTAAGATCGGTGTCTGGATCTTGAAAGGTACTCAATAAATACTTGTTGAAAGAAGGGAAGCGGAGGAGAAGGAAGGATATTTCCACCCTCTTGATGCATCTTTTTATTTCTCCTCCTTCTAGCCTTTTCTCTCTTCATCCCCTATTTCCCTCTCTAGAACATTCTTCACACTCTCCCACCCCAATCCCACCCCTTCACCTACATGACTTCCATTCTTCTTTCACCACTTTCTCAGAGGTTTCCCTGACCTTCCTAACAAGCTCAAACCAACACACACACACACACACACACACACACACACACACACACACACACACACACACACACACACACACACACACACACACACACACACACACACACCTGCTGCCTTCATTAGATAGGACCAGCAAATCAGCCAGGTATTTGGTGTCCTCCCTTTTGTAAACTTATCACATTACAGATTTCACATTCAGGTGTGTGAATTTTAAATTTAATGTCTGAGCTCCAGAACCCCCAACCTCAGTAACTGTAAGTTCCATGGGAACAGGACCCTATTATCATTATACTCCCAAGTAACTAGCACACAGAAGGCATGCAATAAATATTTCTTGGTTGAATGAGGCAAACATTTATCTTCTGAGGTAAAAATTAATTCATATTCTATTCTTAGCTAAATGTCCCATAAAATCCTCAATAATTCCTAGTAATAGTAGTGGTAGTAACAGCTGTGGTCATTGTCATTGTTGTTATCACCTGAATGCCGTTTTTTGGTTCTCACCACCTCTCCCCACGTGGGCCAGCTCCCTCAGTCTTTTGCCACCACCTTGTACCCTGAGGAAATCCACAGACACCTAGATCTTATGAACAGCAGTTCCGTTCTTATTCCTAAATCATTTTGCTGGTGTTTCGATTCATTCATGCCTCCATTGTAGATTTGCCACAGTGAACATGTTTGTAGGTCTGCATGCTCCCCAAGGGCATAGATGCAGCACATCCTCTTAATATCTCTAATTCCTAGCACAATGATACAGTCAGTACGTTTGAATAAACCAACAAGTAGTTACCCTATTTGGACTGATTTCTAGCCCTCCGTGATTGGATGGCAACCTGTGGTTCAGAGAACCCAATATAATCAGAGTCTTCTCTTTTTAAAAACTGCAGGCTTGAGGCAGAAAGTCTGGCAAATTACCTAAACCTTTGGTAACCTATGTTCACAGCTTCAAGGAAGGTAGCCAGCGTTTCTGAGCTTTCAATCCTGAAATTTCTCAATTGCCACTTGAGAGGCATTGCAAAAATCCTCAACTCTGAACTGTCTCACTTGGATGATCTGTCTAAATTTCAATTGTTTTGCATAATTTTTTCAAGTTTATTGGTGAGAAAAAAATCCTCATTGGAAACATACACGGCTTCGAGATGGAGTTTTCTTTTTGTAGACAATTTCTTGAATACACACACACATTATCTCCCTGATAGGCAATAATGGCTCTTTAAGGCGCTGTCATGATCAATCGTAAAAATACATATTTAGAACATTTTTTAAAATGTGTGTATTATAAAAATGTTTTAAAATGAAAACTATTTACCCAAAAGACTATAATGGTTCCAAAGAGTATTTTGTAAATCCATATTTGAGACTTTAAGGAGAAAAAACAACAACAATTTCTGACCTGGGAGATTATAAAGACTTCACTGAAGCTATTAACATTTATTGTCTTTCAAAAGCTAAAAACGTTGCTGGGGACATGCTTCCAGGTTGAAGAAAAAACACAGCCCGTCTTCTAACAAAGGGTCTTCGATGCACCTCTCTGTCCTGCCCCAAAGGCTGACAGACACCAGTCCATTATACTAACTAATGGCACACTTAGAAGAAAATGCCATCCAGAGATGTTAGCCCAGGGACCTTGACTAATGGGTACTGTCTAATGTTCAAAGACCCCATCAGCTCTGGTCACCGATGAGATATTCTAAGAGTAGTGCATTAAGAAACTTGGTTGAGAAAGTCACTGTGGGAAATCTGATAGGATAAATTGAATATTTGAGGGGAAAACCCTCTTTATCCCTTCTGTCCCAAGCCTGATTCAGGAAAAAAGAAATGATTAATGATCTCACATTAAAACCCTGTCTCCTACACCTCCTGTGTCTCTTTCCATAGTCCTGACCCCACTCCCCCCAAAAAATATTTGAATAAGACCCCTGAGTCCTAATACTTAGTACGTACCGTATGCTGTGTTTACTGAGACAAGAAAACGAAAGACTTTCTGGTTCATAGGGAAAAAATCAAGGTCTGTTGAATAGCAGAAAAATAGATCAGATCAGTGCTAAAGTTGTGAATGCTGTGTGGTGTCTTCACATATTTTCCAAATTTTTTAAACAAAAGAGTTTTGGGTGTTGTAAGAAAAAAAGGAGTTGGGAGTGAAATGAAAGAGAGAGAGAGGCAGTAAAGAGTGAGAGTGAAAGGAAGAAAAGAAGAAAAGAAAAAGAAAGGCTGAAAGATTTCAGGCATCTGTAATATTATATGCTAAGTGCTGGCCTGAAGCAAAATGTCACAGGCAACCTACAAACGGAAGTTTAAAATGGAAAGAGGGAGAAACTTAACCACAGCCACATGAGAAACACTGTTGGACATAAACAACTGGGGGGTCAGAGCTGGAAGGGGCTCACATTGACACATTTTTCACATTTTTATATTGTAGAACTCACAAATCTCTACTGGGCTTCCTCAAAAACTTTACCTGTTGGGACCGAATGACCAGCTGGGCTTGATTAGGACAGCAAGCACGCCCCCACCCTCTCATTGGAGATCTGGGATGATTGGACTCAGCTTTACACCAAAGGAAGTTAAGTCCCTAATAGTTAATGAAACGAGGCGATTTCCTTTCTTACACCTGAAATAACCTGCCTCCCAGAGCCTGTCCAATAGACTGTCTCCAAAAGCAAATAGACCCGGCAAAGAGTACCTTCAAAGCCAAGCTTTCATTTATTGTCAAGACAGAATGAAATTGGTCCTTTTTATGTAACACATGAGTTAGGCTGACCTAGCCATTCATACATAGCAAAGTAGTGGTTCATTGTGTTGGCTTTTTTCCCCTCTCCTGTAATGTTACAAAAAGAATCTAAATACTCAAGGGCTCCCAAGCCTCTTGATGAGAGTACTTAGCTCACATCAATGGTAATGGGACTTAAACCTAGGCATTTTAGGTAGAATGGATTTCTTTGTTGGGTACTTTCCCTCCTCCCCTCAACCCCCCTCCAGCTTGATTTCACACCAGTTATGTGTGCAAACCCACAATAAATCACTAGGAATGTAAAATACACTACACTTTCCCACCTCCCCCCAAGTTGGCCTAGGTCATTTATCATTCTGTGGATTTCAAAAAGATGGTAGTGTTTTTATTGCAAAGGCCTTGTCATTACAGAAACTAGAAAAGAAAGTATTGATCACAATTAGATCATATATTAGCAGCCCTGATGCTGGGACTGCTAAGGATTTCAACCTAGATCATTCTGCCCTCTGTTAAAATTCTGGACAGCAATTTCTTTTATGTCAGAATAACTAGTATAAACCCATAAAAATGTAACCTAAAAATGTAATTATAATTGCCTTGCCAAAAGCAAGCCAGTCAATATCTTTGAGATTCTAATAGTTTCAAGCACTATTACCTTAACGGTCTCACATCACAGTACTGATTAAAGAAACATTTTGTCTTTTTATCTGTATGGAATGGCCAGTGTAATCACTGAGGCATAGAGAGCTAAAATATTTATTAGTGAGTATACATCTTGGTTCAGGCAGTGAATGTCAATTTAGGGTGGAAAGTTACAGCAGAGCTCTCAGTTCAATTCATTTTCAGGTCCTTCTAATGCTCCTGGGGTAGTCATCCCATGCACAGAAGGAGATCTCAGAATCTGCCCCTACACCCAAATGAACTCCTCCTGCAGGTTTTCCAGTAAGAAGCTCTTGTTGGGAAATTTCAAACTGTTCTTAAATGGACAGTGACTATCATGGAACCAGAGTGAACGAACACACCTGAAAGGAGGCAGAGCTGAGTAGATGCAAACCACAAAGTGAGGCCCGCCTGACAGCCAGTTCCCCAATCCACCCTTCTTATCCCTCGAAACAGACAAGCAAGCAAAACTATTCATTTGAACCTTATTGATTTAAAAATAATGTAATCTAAAATATATTAATAAAAACCTATAATTCTCTCACAGAATACATAATCTATGATTTATAGCTTGAAAACTAAATACTAAGCTCAGAATTAGAAAGTACATGTAAAGGGTTTCTTTAAGTTAGACAATATGGTTTCTTTCAACAAACTATGCAATCTCATGATATGGATTTGGAATGTAAGAAATATAAAAAGGTGTTTAAAAATGAACAGAATATTCCTGATCATTTCTCTGAGAACTAAAAATATACGTTCTCCCAATTAGTGGCACAGGAAGAAAATTTAGTGTCCTATCAGTTCAGAAACATCAGCACAGTAGCCAAATAAAATTTCTACCATGGGATGTGCACTATTAATTTCACAGTTAAACTTATCTGTGTCATGTGCGTTTCCACAGCAAGATATGAAAGGGGTGGTTAAAAATCTGCTTCATTTAGGGAAATATACTCTGTGACTTAGTAAGAATGCCATGGCACTGACCTCCCAGTGGGCTGCCTGGGAATGCATCCACTTTGACTTTTCACTGGTTCTTAAATAAACAGGGTACCAGGCCTCAGCCCGCCCTGCCTTAGGAAGGGGGAGGAGAGAGAAAGAGACACACACACACACACACACACACACAAAGGCTAAAGGAAGGGAAAATGGGTGATTCTGACTCAAAAATTAAGTGAAAACCCCAACCCTGTCATCCCGGGATAGCCAGACAAAGGGAAGAGGCTGCCTCACACCCACACGGTCTACCCATGGGTAAACTGGCATTTCTAATACTTTTCACCTAGTCTGACTTGACAGATGCCTAACCTTAGCTACTGAGTGGAGACAGGCTGATGGGCCTTGGCCATACAGGGGGAAAATTTTTGATGCTTCTCACTTATGACATGATTGATTTTCTTTCAGCGGCCCTTCACTTTGGGAAGTGGCGAGGGCTGGCTCACTGCGCCCCGGTGCGCCCTGACCCCCGACATGCGGCCGCTGTGAGGCTGGAAACCGATGACGGCAGAAACCTAAAAAATCAATAGGCCCTGTCAGTCAGGGGCCAGGCGGACGTCTTTTAAAAACCCAATCACGACATGTATTTGCTGCATGGTGTGGATCTACTGCACACTTGAGAACACACTGAATTTCCCCCTTCCCTTATTTATTTATTTTTTTGGCTCTGCTTTACACTTCATTTTGCCTCTTTTTAAGGTTGGAAGGGGCAGAAGCCTTAACCTTTAAGGCAGCAAGGGAAAGGGGCAAGCCGTGTGGTAAGGTCGGTTCTTCATGATTTTTACAGGAAAAATTCCCTGGAAACTATTTGAATAGTATGAAATAAATAGAGCACCTTGCCGCTGCCAACATAAACAGTGACATCATTTTTTTTTTTTACATTATCTGGAAAGAATTTAGATATAAGACTTTTAAGTCTAAAAACATATGAGGGCAAAGCCGCTTAATAGGCTTGATTAAGGAAAGACTATTGTTTGATTTTTCTTTGGGGGTTTCTTGAAGGTAAAAGAATTGAAGATACAGACACACACACACACGCACACAGACACACACACACACAGAGTCTACAGTTCTCTTTTGGGAAAGAACAAGCACTAGGAGAATCACTCAGTTTCCAAGCAGGGTCAGTGTAATATTCTCCATTCGGTGTAGAAGAAAAATCAAATATGCATCCTTTCTTTGAGAGACAGACAATGCAAAAGATGGCATTTAGCTTCTTCCTGATCTGAGGTGGGAAGGATAAATATCAACTATGACAAGCCAAAAAGATAAGAGAAATACCATCAGCTGGAATGTTTCAGCATAAAGAAATCCACACTCACACAAAGAGAAAAAAGAAGAAAGTGAAAAAGGTTTGGAGACTATAGAGAAACAGAGAAGAATGCTATTAGAGACTATTAAAATGTATAAGATCTATATGAAAGTGGATGTCAGAATTTCTGCAACATGCTTTTCTCCTTTCTTTTCAGAGAAATAGATAGGTATATTATGCATTATCTTAAAATTTACTAAGGTAAATATCATACATTGAAAATAAAACAAATAAACAAAATCTGTGCCTGAATTCCCAAACTAAGCCCAATTAAAGGTTTCTTTATGGCTGTAAACCTGACAAGCTACAATTTCCCCCTGTTGCAGTGGGTGTGTGTGTTTTAATGTAATATTAATGAGCCAGGATGGAGGGTCATAAAAAGTGATAGGTTTTTGCGATGGTAAATTATAAATCGGTATTGATTTTTCCCGGCACTAATGCAGCCAGCTTATTGTAAGACACCACAGGCAAAGTGCACTTTATCAGATTAGACTGGGGCCGGTATCAAATATACATGAGAATAAGGATGCATTTGTGAGTTAGACTAGACTTTTCTTCCCTAACAATGCATGAAATTTTTAAGGAAAAAAAAAAAAAAGCAGACAAGGATACTGGGAAATTCAACTTTTTTTTTTCTTTTTCTAAAGCAAAAATTTCCAGAATTGTTGCTCTTGAGATAATTTGATTCAAAATGAATAGAAGGCAGTAATAACGCTAATCAAATTATAAATAGTTTTCTTTAAGGCTGTTCTAAGTTTCTCTTATTCATTTGTACTTTAGGATGGTTCCCAACATGAAAAGGTCATGCTCTGGCCCCTTCCCTGCATTCACTCTCTGCTTGCAGTATCATTGCTTTCCTCTACCCACAAGTCACTGGGAGTGTTTTGTGTTTGTTTGTTTTTTGTTTTTTTTTCTCCAAATGACCGAGGTTCTTCTCCGTTGGTACTTTATAGTCAGAAGGACTTCATTAGACACTTGAGTGGAGATGTTCAGCCAGAGAGAGAAAGAGAAGGCAAAGAAAGAATGATAACAGAAGGAAGAAAAGAAAATGACTAGACCCCATTTCCTTCAACAAAGATATTATTATTTGTCCTCTCTCCAAACCTGGGTCAGCCTCTGACTCACTTCACGTCTCATATGTCAACAGAGAAGAAAGTCCTCACCCTGAATGTGTGCTTGCCTTTTGTTCTTTGGAGAGACTTCTCCAGCTTTGTTGGGAATGCTAGCAGCCCTGTTTCCAAACACTTCCCGATTTCTTCCTAATAACTGCTGGCACGCTCTCTATCAAAATCTGCCACTTTCCTCCCTGCACAAAAGCTGTGCTTCCACCACGTGACCGCAAGCCGTGCCCAGCTCTGAGGCCAGATCCGCAGCCAAGACTCCTCTCTCTGTCTCCATGGCGTGAACAGGAATTGGAAACCAGCACACTCACCCCCAATATAGTCTTTTTTTAAGAAGTCGAGAGAACATGTGTTTATTGACAGTTCATTAACAAACATCAACCCCCTGCAAGCTGTTTACTAAGGAATGTAGTGAAGTGAAGATGTGTGAATATAAATAACTAACAAAGGAAGAATGGAGAGAAAATATCTCATGGCATTCTCCCTTTTAATGTATTTTGAATCTGTTTTATTTTCTGCTAGAAACATGTTGCTACTGAAGGTGTCTCTATGACACCCAGTAAAAACAGCAGGTGTTTGTGTACTGGTATCTAGAATACTTAAATAAAACTCTGAAAAACTGGAGTACGACATTCCTTCTCATTTTTTTCCCCTTGCCTATATCAAGGGATTTAAACAATTATTTTAAAAAGGAAAATGAAACTAGTAAGTTTCATAATAAGGTTAATGATATAATATAATTGCTAATTTCTAAAACATGATGAATATTTAAAACCACTGCAAAAGTTTACAAAAACCAAGCCCAAATCTTGAGGAACATAAAATCTTAGTTGGGGATAAGAGAAACCAGCAAAGAATATATACTATTCAATAAGGTGTTTCTCATTTGTTACACCAATACTCAAAATGGGCCATATTCAGCAAGGGTAGCTAACCATTTCCAAATGTTAAAAAAAAAAAAAAAAAAAAAAAGGACTATAATATCCTTGCATCAAAATGACTCCGACAATTACAGAAACAAGGGAAAATGTTTTGAGACAAGAACAAATCAGGTAAAACCTAATAAAGTCAAAAGGAAATTAGAAAAATAGAAGGTTGTTTTCATGGGATTTTAATCTTTTCACTGAAAACTGATCTTTATTATATGTCAAATCAACATTTTAAGGTTCTTTTTTATAAAGTTATGAAAGTAGAAGCATACATTTTCACCTATTTTAATTTAACTGTATTAGTGGTGCCAAAACCCTCATTTACATTTTTCATAAAATTGTGAAGAGGTTCTCTCTGCTTTAGGGATAGAGCTAATAAACAAACACATAAATTAGTGTATTTTAATTAAACATTATCCCATGAAGTAATATTGTACACCACTGCCTAATACGAGAACAACTTTCTTACTTAAAATCCAGTATAATATTAAAATATTAAAACTCATTAAAAATTAATTTTAAAAAACTTTATAAACATTCAAGTACTCTGAGTTCTGTATTTTTAAAGGTTTTATGTTGTTGGTTGGGCATATGATATAATCCACAAGCTCCTAACAAAATGGTGCAAAAAGCTACATTTACTTTGCAGAACTGCACTGACTGATGTAGAACAATTACTATTGTTTTGTTTTAAATATTTCATCAAAACAGTGCTGATAGAATCTTACTAAAAAAAAAAAAATTAAAGGTCCAGTGGACACATATAGCAAAACAGCATTGACTAATGGCTTCAAATCATTATCATACAGATCTGAGACTTGACTCATGATCTAGCTAGATAAGCCTCCTGATAACATCATTTTAAAATCACATCCAGTTCACTCAATCAGAACTTGTTTGAGTTCCCACTATGTGCTTAAAATGGGATTTCATTGTCAAATTATGGTTTGGGGAAAAGGATTCAAAATAAGTTACAATGGCCTAGACCAAACTACACACTAATTGAAACTCTGTAAAAAAGGTAGATAGGTTTTAAACATGCCTAAAAATATCTTTAGAAATCCTAGGTCAAATAGATAAATGCCCTGAGACAATGAGCTAATGAATGTAAATCATTTGACATTTATTAAATAAACATTAGCTGCTACAGTTGTTACTAATAGTATTATTTGCACAGTAAGGCTCAATCAAAGGTGCAGATTGACCAAGGCTTAAAAACACAGATGAAAAGGAGGCACTTGAGCATACTTCACATTCAAGTTAACAGTCCTATTTATTGAGGGACTATTGCATGTCAACCACTGTGTCAGGCAACGAGGATATAAAGATTAACAAGATTAAATTACCTGAGGGCCATAACTTTTTATTCTGCCTTACTTAGTGTGATACGTCCAGATCCTAGCACAGTGCTTGGCACCTTGAAGATACTTGATAAATATTTGTTGAATAGATGAATTAATAACAAAATAAAAATCTCTGTTGACCAGGCATTCACAGTCTAATTCTTTTTGCTTTACATGGTACTTGAATTTTTCCATCACAAGTCCAGCTTGCTTTTTTTTGGAAAACTCCCTAGCTAAATATAATTTAATAAAGTATCCATGATCCCTTGATTCCAAGAATATAATCCTGTTGGTATTTAAAGCAAAAGATATATATATATTGTGGTCTAAAAAGGGTCAAATTCCCATTCAGCATCCTACGTATGAAACTCTTGATTTAACCAGAATTGTCTTGGGAGGAAATCCAACATAACGAATGGTTAGAAACTATGAATCCTTCTGGTCTGCTCCCCTATGAGGAACTGCTTTGTTACCTCATAGGGCAAAGCTATCCCAGGATCTGCCGCCCCTGGCACCAGGCTCCACCTGCCGCACTTTATCTAAGAGGCCCTGGATATCCATCTTGGGGCTCCTGACTCCCTCAACCCTTACCCTTTCAGCTCTCTAGTAGATCTCTTGTCAGAAAAATACCAGCTTTTCATTTCAATCAAATTACTGTGATGGCCCAGAAGGTGGTAAAATAGTATAAGGGTTCTCTTTGTCAGGAACCTTGAAAAAGCTGTATCTTTTATTCGGTTGAAATTTTTACTAACCTGAAGACATGAAAGAAGAAAGGAATAATAAGTCCCAAGGAAGTATGTAGGGGTTTTTTTTCTGTATATAAAGTGTGTTTTGAAGAAGTATATTCACTTATTAAGTTCTCTGAAAGTATGACTGACTTGATATTTCCCATACGACTAATTTACAACACAATTTGAACTCTGCTGCATCCACTCGTGGAGGCAAGAGGCATCTTTTCACAATATTGGTGGAATGTTGTCTAGAGTAGTATTGATTGCACAGTGATGGGAAACTACAGGACAAACCTGAACTAATTAAGCAATAAGCTCAAAGACTACCTACCTTCAATAGTGTTTGAAAGTACATTTAATTATTGCATGGATGCAATGACATGAAGAAGAACATGCCATTTAGGGAAATGTATCAAAGAGTATTGACCAGGTGACTAAGACTCCCTATTGGCTCTAATGTCTTTGGAAAAATCAAAGGGAATACAAAGCAAGTGTTTCAATTTGGAAAATGAATGCTACCACATGGGTGGGAGTGAGATATGGAGGGGGGGAGAATATGACCAAATCTGAGATAATGTGCTCAACCAAAACCTAGAATAGATTCCAGGCCTAGGATAGTAATTTTTATAAGTACCTGAGAGTATGTTAGTACTTTATCTGGGCAGATTCTCATCCTGCAACTTTGTGTGTGTGTGTGTGTGTGTGTGTGTGTGTGTGTGTGTGTGTGTAACCAAATAAAGAACATAGAACTATGTCTCTTCCAGTGGAAATTCAATAATAAAAAATAGAATTAAAATGCTGGTTACTGTTATAATATTTGAGTCCTTTAGTTAGGAGTTTATTTGCCATGAATCTTGCAAATCATACCTGGAATCTCAAAAGAAAGAGTAAAACAAAATCTCAAGAAACTCTTCTTAAAGTTTCCAGCTCCTCTAAATTCAACTTATTGCTTTAGCTGAGACCACTACCTACAAGTCTGCTAACAATGATATATCAATGGTGGCCAAAACCATAAATGTTAAGATTCTCACCTGATTTGAAAATTGATTTCTATGGTGCTGTTCATGATTAGTTCATGTTTCTAACTTCTATTCTCTAAGTTTCTCAAGTCTCTTGTTCAACAACCTGAGTTTATACTTCATTTTTCCATTTTGTAGATACTGACCTTTTTTTAGGCTACTTTGCTAATTATATGAGCACTACCATCACTTGTTAAGAGAAATAAAACTGTACCAGTAATGTGCTCAGGACAATTCTAATGGTACAAGGACATGAGCATTAAATAATATGGAATCACATAGTAAGAGTGTCGTTTTCAATTTTCTCTTAATTGTTCTGATTACACCAATGAGGGAGTCTCAGTTTGGTGCTAGTATCTGGAACACCTACCACTTGCCAATCTCCATGTTTAGCAGAGTCATTGGCAGGCAACAGTGTCCAGCTACAAGCTAACAACACTGCTTTCTTTCCTTTTTTTTTTTTGAGATGGAGTCTCACTCTGTCACCCAGGCTGGAGTACAGTGGTTCGATCTTAGCTCACTGCAGCCTCTGCCTCTTGGGTTCAAGCGATTCTCCTGCCTCAGCTTCTTGAGTAGCTGGGACTACAGGCGCGTGCCACCATGCCCGGCTAATTTTTTGTATTTTTAGTACAGATGGGTTTTCACTGTGTTAGCCAAGATAGTCTCGATCTCCTGACCTCCTGATCCACCCACCTCGGCCTCCCAAAGTGCTGGGACTACAGGCATGAGCCACGAAACCTGGCCCAATGCTGCTTTCTTTTCACTGAATTTATCTTGTGGTTACCTTCCATCTAAGGCAGGTGAGACTGAACTGCTACTTACTGCGGCACTATAGTTTCTTTTCAAATAAATTCAAGTTTAAAGAGTAAATTGATGTAAATACATTTGTTTTTTAAAACAGTACAGATGATATAAAGATATGGCAATAGTCATGAAAATGATACAAGAATAGCGTTTGCAAAGAAATCCGGTTTAAAATAAACACCTGGGCTGAAAACTGGCAACCTGGATTTCTGGTGGTAGTTCTGCCTAACCAGCTTTGGGACTGTGTGAAAGCCACTGAACATCACCTATCTTGACCATAAGGTGAAAAAGTTAGATCAGTGTTTTCAACCTGACTGCACACTACGATCACCTGAGGAACTTTTAGAAAATGCCAGTGTTAGGCTCTACCCCATACCGATTATTTCAGGGTCTCTGGAGGCAAAGGCTAGACATCAGTATTTGCCTTAAAGATGCCCAGGAAATTCTAATATAAGTCCAGGGCAGAGAACCATTGGGAGAAAGGATCTCTAAAATCTTCTGAGACTTAATATTGCACTCAAAATAATTTTAAAATGCAAAGATCTCTTTTCTCCCTGCATTTACTTTTTTCTTTGTTTTTAACCTTCCCCTCCTTTTCTTTCAAAGTTCTGGATCCACATATCCTTTTGGAATTTTGCTGATGTGACATCTCTCAAACCACTATTATCCACAAAAGCCATTAATGTGTTACTTGCCTACTTCTCAGATCAGTAATAAAGCCATTAAAGCAGAGGCATCAGAGTCTAAAGTCAGAAAGCCTGGACAGACAGTCCAGCTTCCTAACTCCTAGCTCAGTGTGTGTGAGAAGGGCAGGAAGAAGAAGGTATGATTCCTTGACTTGGGTGCCAAGAGGACCCATGGAGGTCAGCACTGTGCAACAAAACTCCTGGAGATGGGGTACACTGCAGAGGCTGGGAGTGAGCTCTGGGGCACATACCACTTAAGCCCCTTCATCAATAACCACTTACCCCAGCAATGGCACATCAGCAAAGCCATTCCAAGCAGCTTGGCTCTCCTGTCCGGCACAGGCACCGGGTGGAGGGGGCAGTTGCGTGATAAATGCTGAGCCGCGAGCCATTCCGCTCCCAGCCCCTGTCTCCTTCCCAGCTTAATTAAGAAACACCAGTATTCCTGTCCTTCTCTCTCTAGTTTTCCCTTTTATCTCCCCCTTCCTTGGTCTGCAACAATGGGTGCTGCTCTCTACTTCTTAGCATAATAGGTGGAAGTAAATGCTGATGACAAGTCCTGGACGAAATTGGGAACAGGTACAATTTCAGGACTAGACTTTTTTTAAGATTAAAAAGAGTCGCTTCTATCTCCTCCCCTAGGTTTTCTAGGCTGACTCTGGTGGTTCTCAGGCAGGGGCCTCAAACTCAAATGCCTACAGGAACACACAGAAGTGCTGCATCCCCAGGTAAAGAGAGCAGCTATACTCAGCAACAGCTGGGGGTTGCTGGGCAGGCGTGTGAGCCCATAATTATACATTCTCCAATTTTATAAAAGCAGCCAGATATATGGATTTGAATGTGAAGCCTGATTTCGTGATGTTGGCATCAAATTCAAATTCTTAAAAAATATTCTGCAGACCAAGCCAAATGCATCTGAGACCAAATTAAGTTAGGAAGCTATCCATTTGTGGACTTTTCTCTGGTGTGAGGTTGGGGGAAGGGGAGAGAAAATTCCTAAGAATTTAATCTCTCTCATTTCATTGGGCTTGCCAGATTTATATAATCTTTGCCTGGACCCCCGTTTAGAAATTTAATCACTCATTTAACCAAATAATAGTAATTATTATTACTATTTCTATAACTTTGCATGTGCACTTCTGCTAAACACACCTATGAATAAGGAACTACTACTGCCACCATTTCACATAAGGAATCTGAGGCTCAGAGAGACTGAATAACTCAACTTCAATCACACAGCTAGGAGGTGTCAGAGCCAAATGTGAAGTTGAGGTTGTCTAATTTCAGCTTCCACATTTTTAACCCTACATCTACTGTGGAGCTTCCAACCCTAGTGCTAAGAGATCTGAGAAATATGAGGGAGTTAGACAGGAACAGCATTCATTCATCTAGTTGGAGAGATAAAGTAGACAGGTTTTCATTAAAATCCAGGCTTATGCATATACCAAACCATATGCCCCTGGGCAAACTATTTTACCTTTCTGAGCCTCAGTTTCTTCATCTGTAAAATGGAGATAGCATCAGTATCTCCTACAGCCACTAGTGGGTGGGCATTACAAGCATAGTGCCTGGAGTATAATAAACCCCAGATAAGTTGCACTACTATTGTTATTTTTCTATTATCTTTACTATGGAGTCATCATTCCTCATGTTACGCCCTCTAGCCTTCAGCCATAGAATCTCAGGCCCTTGGAGTTTAAGAACCCTTTTAATTTTTCAAAGCCTTTTAACACCCATTATTTCATTTGATCCTCCCAACAATACAAGGAGGTAGGCAGGGCAGGGATTACCTTGTATGACAGATGAGAGAATGAAGGCAGGAAAAGATTCAGAGGATGTCCAAATTCACACAGACATAGGATCCATAACCCTGTGTTTTCTTGTAGTTACTAAACACTCCAAGGAGGAAGTGGGGGATAGGGAAGACCACTAAAAGTAGAAGCATTACATGTGTCCGTGGGTGTCTAGACATTTCATAGGGATCATAACACAACTAATTGCCCAGGAAAAAGATATAAGAGCTCTTCTGAAGCAACATAAATCAACTGGAAGTAATATACTGCAAATTATGTAGATAAATACTTACCGGAAAAAATTACTAGAAGCAATTGCAACCAAGACTAGATAGTAAAATATGGAAAACTTTCTGAAGGAGGAAAGTCAAAGGCCTAGATCCCCTTCTATGCATATCCCCCACTTACTAGCATTGGGAATGGCATTCCCCCGGGGCTCACTGGAGCAGCACTGTGGAGAAAACAGGCCACTCTCCCCAGCTCCTCTGTTTCTGAAGCACCATTTACAACACAGACAACTGGATTATTAAATACTGTATTTTGAGCATCTAGCACGTTATCTGGAATATAGTAGGTGCTTAAAATAGGTGGAATGGATGAGTGAATGAATGAATACCTCTGGTCACAAAGATGGAAGAAACTATGAGCCAGCCATCTGCAGTGGACCTGGCCCATTCTGGTGGAAGTCTGTCATTTTTCCTGCCCAATGCCCCCTCCTTCTCTTCGTAATTGTACTTTTCCTTTCGTAAACTGCCCCTGGTCCATTCTTCATGGTCTTAGGGAAACTGATAACCATGTCAGGCCATTCTCACTCTTTCCCTAGACACCGACTCTTGAGAAGATTGGGACCTAGGGGAGGAAAAAGGAGGAGTCCAGGCCTCTGCCAGGCAGCATCCTGAGAGACTACACCACAGCCCCAGAACTGCCCACATGCTCATCTTCCCAACTCCTCCTTATTCAACTCCTCTCACTTCTAAGCTCTCCAATAAATCCCTTTCCCTTTGCTTAAGTTGTCAAGAGTCAGTTTCTATTGCTTGTATACCAAAGGACTCTGCCTAATACACCCACCACCCTATCTTTGAAGGGAGAAGTTGAGGGGATAGGGTTGCTATTGTATCAGCTGATGCGATTCCAAGAGGCTTTAAATAGGCCCATTGTTCTTCTGAGTCTGCCTCCCAGAACTTATCAATAATAATATAAATATGACAAGAAGTGCATAGCCTGTTCAGGTTGCCCCTAGCGGATGCAAAGGAGAGATAACCACTTCAAATATTTTGCTCCTTTTCTCTCCTTCTGGCTTAGACTTTGCAAAGTGTAGCCAGTGAAATAACACAGAGAGGAAGGAAAAGAATTTTTTAAACCCTCATAGGGGTCTTCCCTCTTTGCCCCATTCAGCAGCTGGTATCTCCAGTTGAATTAGCTCCTGCATAATTCCAACAGAAAACCCTCTGGCAGCCACTGGTCTTGCCCACTGTGGCCTTAGGCCCTCTTCTCTGCCCCAGAGGGACATCATTGATGTGTCCTTCAGTGTCATGCACGTTTCCAGGCCTCTGGGGCACACCAGGAGATGTGTGTTGACTTCCCGGCTGTCTGATACCCAGCAAATCCTCCTACCCACCTCCAACACCTAATTGAGTGACACCCCTCCATATCACAGCAGCTGGACAGCTACAGTCTGTACTTCTCTTGTTCCAGCACGAAACAGAAAAGAACAAATTGGAGAAGAAGGGCTTTCTGCAAAGCCTCCTCTTCAATCCCCAGGTCAGAGAGCTGTGCTTGGTTTTTAATAAAATGCACAATCAGACCTGAATGCAGGCTGCTAGGGTGGGAGATTGCTGCTCCTGAGCCAAATGATGGACAATTTCTTGTCAGACTGGAGAGCAAACACAAACCTCTTCATGTCAAATGATGGATACAAGTGATGATGGGGCTCTTGGAAAACCTCAGACAAGTGCTTAGTCACAGCCATCAGTGTAATCCACCACCATTTAAAACCAATTGCAGGCATCCCTGTGATCAAGGCAGACAGAAACCTGGTGGGGACACAGGCTTTCTTACTAAAGCCTTCCTGTGTTTGTGTGCAGCTCCAAACCCAGCTCATGGTCAGAAGAGCAGAGTGGCCATGAGGAGAGAGGATCAGCATTAACGACTTTAAAACTTTCACTCTTACTCCCCTTTCTCAAATCTGTAAGAGGTCAAGTGCCTATCACAGCCATTCATTCATGTGTTCATTCATTCAACACATATTAATTTATCATAACAGCATGTCTGACATGCTATAACTCACTCCTTCCCTTATACCAGACAGTATCCGTTGACTGCCTGACCTGCCCTGCTAAGTGCTATGGAGTGCATTATTTCTATGCAAAACTCTAAGTGGTACGGCCCTTCAGGAATTTGCAGTCTTAGCAGGGGGAATAAAACATGGAAAAGGCAACTAGAATACAAGATGGAAAATGATGAGTGTTATGAGACATATAAACAAAACACAACAACACTTCAGAGAAACCATTGGAGGGGGTGATTAAGAGACGGATCAGGAAGCTTCAAAGAGGAAGCAAAACATGAACCTCCTGCGGCAGGGTGAAAATGATTCTAGACATGGGATTGGGGCACCAAGGGGTTCAAAGTGCAGGTGGGGCAGCATAAAGAATGCAGAGAAACACCACCCTGATACCAGGATGGCACTCTTCTGCTGGTGATGGAGCACACTGTGGGGACATCCCAGGGAAACCAGCCTCTGGGTTCCTACCAGGAAGGCCTTGGGTCAACACTCAGCAATCCTGGCTCCGTGAAGCCAGCTCAAGCTTCTTCACTGGAGAAAGGCATAACAGAAGAGGCACTTTAAAGAAGGTCTCCCTAGCTGCAGTGTGGAGGAATGGATTAGAGGAGGAGACTATTTTAAGCAGAAAGTCAAGTTAGAAGGCAACTGCAATAAGACAGGCCTTGAATTAAGGTTTTGATACCAAAGAGTAATGACACAAAGACCAGCTCTCACTGTGATGTCACTCATACAGTCCCAGAAAATAAGCACCAGGCTTGGCTTTGAGAACTAATGTGATTCCATACAGAACTGGGTTCCAAGTCAGAAAGTCTTATTTCCAGCCCCAATTCAAGTAAAAACCAGCTGTGTGACCAAGC
The DNA here is from genome assembly GCF_009828535.3 of Hylobates moloch. NCBI lineage: Eukaryota > Metazoa > Chordata > Mammalia > Primates > Hylobatidae > Hylobates > Hylobates moloch. Next base: position 136,006,372 of record NW_026652281.1, read on the forward strand.
AAGTCCCTTAGTCTCCCTGTGCCTTGTTGTCCTTGTCTGTCCCTATCCACAGTAACTCTTAATGGGAATTGTATAAATGTGTTTTCACTTTTTTATAAGAACTATAAAGACAAAGGCTCATAACAGAATTCTACTATTCCTATAATGTGATCTGTTGAGGCTCTTTACTCTCTTAGTTTCTATGTCAGACATAATCTCACTCAAGACTTGGGCTAATCTCAATTAAACCCATCAATTTCCATTTTTCTCAGCACCAATGGGCCAATTGATGACAAAAGCCGGTATATAAGAACTACACTAATGGATCCCAACACTGAGCTTTAGTCATAGGACCTGCTCAATGTCTCAACGTCCAGCAACTGCAGAAAGAGTAACGGACATCGTAGGGAAGGGAGGGAATCATAAATCCCTGCTCTGCTATGTACTATCTGTGTGATCTTGAGCAATACATTATTGAACTTTAATTTCTATGTTTGTAAAATAGAGTTAATAATCCCTACCCCTGGCACTAATGAGAGAATTAAAGAAACATGTTCCACAGAGCACAATGCCTGGCACATAGAAACACCTGATAAATGGAGGCTATCGTTCATTGTTATTTTTATTATTGATGACATCATAGGCCATTGTTTCATGAATTTCAGACTGCAATATTTTTCATATTCATTCTAGCATACCAGATGGTTGCTTAAAAATATCTGAATCATAAAACAGCTTTAGACATTCCATTGAATAAAGCAAATTTATTTTTTAAATTAAAAAGTCTCATATTTTATGCAAGAGATGCCTTTGTAGAGATAGTCTCTTTAAAAACACTACCACATGTTTTGCCACTACTTCTTGACAAAATGTTTTTCAAGAAAAGAAAAAGCGCGCACACACAATTGTTCACTGTCAAGAAGATATATCAAGCCTGAGATGTTAACATTGCCAAAAGATGACAGTATTTGGCAGACCTAAAAGTATTTATCATCTTAAAAGTATTTATGCAAAAGCAAAAAATAAACAATTCAATATTTTAGTCACTTTAGGTGATTACGGCAAGTCATTAGGTTTTTGTTTAAAATGTTCTTGGAGGAAATGCACCCTTCTCAACCAAGCTAGTTTTATCCTTTTGCATATAAAATCCAAACTATTTCTTACGTTGTATCCGTGTTACCTGTGGAGTGTTGGCATTTGCACAATGCAAGAGCTGAACGAAGCCCCTCCCTGCCTGCCCATTTCACCCCTCTCCAGTGTTTTTGCAACACATTTTAAATTAAAAGCATTTATTAGCTGTAAGACCTTCAACAACTCACCAACTTCCCAAGACTCAGTCTCCTCCTCTATTAAAAAGTTGAGATGGTGGTAGGGTTGAGGGGAGATAGACTACTAAATCCTACTTGGCTCACCACATGGGGCTAAGACAGAATGGATCTGAAAAATCTTTTTGTTAATGGTAAAGCCATTTAAAGGAAAAAAGGAGGTTGGGGAACGTTTAAACCATGAAGCAACAGCTTATTCAACTAAGACTTTCCTCAACATTTGCCTTTCAGAATCCTTAAATAAATCCTTGTAAGGGAAAAAAAAAAAAAAGTATTCCTTTTACCTAAATGCAAGTCACTGTACTGTGCTCATGTAGCAGTGGAGGCCAAAATGCTCTCAATGGCTTTCCCTAATGATTTTTTTTTTCATCAGAATTAGAGAAATGCATGCCCTTTTGAAACTATGAATGTGTATCTTGTGAAGTTATAAATACATTTAGATCCATTTCTCTTCCCTTCTTATAAAGACATTGATGTGTTTTTTCTGACATGCCTCATGAACTCAGTCAATCACAAGTCTTTCTTAATGGAAACCACATGTCTGCCCAGAACTGTGTAATTATAATGCTAGGATTCTTGGCACTGCCAGGAAAAGGGGCATTGTCAAACCAATTAAAGTTTATTTACTTACATACCATTTCTGGATCAGAATGTTCTTTCTTTTATGCTGATGCTGAGAAAATATATATCTCATCAAGTTGTTGCAATTGTTTTTTTTGGACAGATTTACGTTTCTTACCAACTATATTCCTGGTTTTCAGTTCCTTTGCATGTAACTAAAAATTTCTTTAAAAAGACATCTGGGAACAGCATCATGAGATGTTCTGTAAATAAGACTTTGCACATTTCACACCAAAATTACTGTGCTTGTCTATTTTGCTGCTGAAGTGTAATTTTATAGGATTTATCTCCACTAAGGGGTATATTAAGAGCCCTGCTGTTTCTTTCTTCCTTTTTTTTTTTTTTTTTTCTTTTTTTGAGACAGAGTCTTGCTCTGTTGCCCAGGCTAGAGTGCAATGGAGCAACCTTGGCTCACTGCAACCTCCGCCGCCTGGGCTCAAGCGATTCTCCTGCCTTAGCCTCCCAAGTAGCTGGAATTACAGGTGCACACTGTCACATCCGGCTAATTTTTTTGTATTTTAGTAGAGATGGGGTTTCACTGTGTTGTCCAGGCTCGTCTCAAATTCCTGAGCTCAGGCAATCCATCCACCTCTGCCTCCCAAAGTGCTAGGATTACAGGCATGAGCCACCATGCCTGGCCCTGTTTCTTTTAGACTTGTTAGGGATTGAGTGTGACCTACAAGGAGGTCTCTGGTTGTTATCTGGCACAACTACTGAATTGACGGATTATCAAGGAGGAAAAGTTTCTTAAAATCCTGATGTTTTCCCTCTGAAAACAGGGATAAAAATTCCAGTCACAGGCATAGCAATGGTGATGAGAAATACCATGATTAGTAGAGAAAATAGTGGAATAAATATTTGGACGCAGACATCAACTACTCAAAGGGCAAGTCCTTTCACTACTCTGAGCCTTCTTTTCTTGTCTGTAAAATGGAACTAACAATACTCATCCTATGAGTTCAAGGGATTGCTCTGAATGTAAAATGAAATAAGGAGAAAGCACGTGTAAAGATTACCACTGCCACTCTCTCTGGCTATGTCCAGCCTTCCAAGTCTAAGTCGAGAACCAAGATCGCAAACCAGCAAAAGCAAAACCAAGGAACAAACTTCATCTCAGATCATGGTCAGACCTAAAGGATTAAACAGACTAGATGGAACATCTCAAATTCCAGTCCAACTGGGGAGGAAAGGGCAAGTCAAAATGTAAGTCTGTCCTAGGCAAATAGGCAAGCAGACAAGGAATTTGCAAATGCCTATGGTTGTCTCCGTCACTTTAAGCTTTGTGGATAAATGACCCCAGTTATCAACACAGCAGGAGGGAAGATGGGTGAGTTACTTGGGTTCTCCTATCTCATTCTATGCTCAGCCAAACCCCCTCATGGGGTGGGTTAATCATTCCCCTTCCTGCAGGTGGGTATGTCTCAGAAGGAGAACAACATGAGCTACATCTCTATCCCACCAACTTAAATAACTGTGAGATTCCTCTTTAACTTCCCCACCAAGGAAAGACAAATGGGAAACTCCAACAATATGAATAGATCAAAGAACACTCTAATTTTCTATAAGTACAATGAGCGATCTGATTCCAGATATTATTCGGGTATTGTGTAGAGTGGCTTTGCCCAAACCCAGCAAGCAAGCCAACCTCAGCCTCTTTTAACTCTTCATCTTAGAGTCAAGGGGACTTTCAACTTACAAAATCCACTAAGTCTAAATGTGTCTTGTTAAAGGGAACTGTGAAAACACAACATAAGCAAGAATGACACAACCTGCGGAGCTGTCACCTGACATCATAATCTACTAATGACAACTCTGGAACATCCCTTGCATGCCTTTTGAGTAAAGTGTAATATTTCTTGGAACTCTATGCCTAAGATTTTGCCTGGCTTTAACACTTATAATCATATTAGCCGGAGGCCTCATAACGAGAGTGACTGATCTTGCATTACCATTTTACATTTTATCATTGGAATCGTTATTTTATCAGAAATTAATTTCAACCTCAAAATCCCAAACATGCCATTACATTAAGAGATCCAGTAGGGCAAAAAACACAGTTTTGCTCAAACTAATATGGCAGAAAATTCATGGATGACTTTTTGCATTAGGCAAGAATTCTTCACTCTAGACAATGTTAAACAACAAGGTTCTCCAAGTTCATTTTGATTATCAAAAATTTATTCTGAATTTAACACTTCAGAAATGAATCAGTGACATGAGAGTCACACTTTCAGACTCCAGCAATACACAGAGAAAGCACTGATCCCTCTGATGGGTTCTCAGCTATCAATCAAGAGAAGCCAGGGCCTTCTAATTGGTTACCCTCTGCTTTGCCCAATAAGGCATCCACTTATATCCTGGCCAAGCTTTGAGGAAAACTCGTCTTCTGTCTCAGAGTTCATTTCCTCCTTGATGGGAGAATTTGGGGAATGGGAGTAAGTGGTAGAAAATTGGAGAAAGAGCATGCCAGGTGCTGCGCCAGATTTTCCTTTTTCTACTTCTCCCCAATAACACATTGTCCTTGGATTCTTACTAGTGGCATAAAATCATCTGAACCTAAGTATTGGTGGTGTCTTCATGATACAGTCATATTTTATTTAACAAGAGACATTGGTTTCATGTGGAATAGTCACTGCAGGGGAAACTTTTAGGCACAGTAGCAGATCAATGCTAGGGGGACGCTCATATGCTTGGCTTAGAACTGCTGTGAATTCAGCAGCAAATGCACAGGTGTCAGGATTCTGTGACTATATAATCTCCAAGGCCCTTCTGAGTCCTGAGTCTAAAAAGCTAAATAATCTTCCAGTGCAAGAGAGGCTCTTGACACCCCTCAGTGTGGAGTTGAGGAAAAAGCCCTGAACAGGGCATCCTGTGGAGAGCAGAACGACTCCAGGATCTGCCATTTGTTAAGCTCTGTGAGCTTGAATATATGCCTTACCCTCTCCGACCTTCTTACAGGGTCATTGTAAGGATTAACTGGATGATTTAAGAAAGAACCCAGCACCCTGCCTGGCACAGGATCACTGCACGATAAAAATCTCAGTTCCTTCTTTCTTCATATCACAGTGTACTCTGTGCTACTCCACCTATGGGTAGGGTGGCCCTTGCCTGAAACGATGAGCTAAGAAAGATGATCTCATTTTCGGTCACAGACTCGCAATGCAATTTTATCACATGACGTGCAGAGCCCCCCAAAATGTATTAGTGAAACCTACTAGATTCCAGAGGTGCAATAACGGTGTCAAGTGCTGCATGAAGAGGATTTAGACTCTCTGAGGATCTCAGCCCTGTTTCTAGCTGTCTGGCCTCCAGCCTTGGAGAATACAAACAGCTATAACAGATTCTGGGTCCCAAATCCAACTTTAATTTACTGGTGACCTCATGGCTTTCAGGAGCATTACACAGGACTTATCTGGAATTCACTCTTTCCAACACCCTTTCTTTTATTAGAGAAATCTGATGATCATGCTGATTTATCGGATCTTTTTATCTAGAAAGGAATTTTTCTGGAAGTACTAAGTGTTGTTTTAATCAGATCAACAAACATATCTGGGACTTTATAAATAACTTGTAAGCATGTAATTTCTTAATATACTTCCTGGGTAAATTAGTGATGGCTTTGCTACAATTTTCTCTAATTTTTATGAAATTTTTAACTAACTCTCGCTTTATAAGTTAACCATAAAGATTGTTGTCTAGATTTGGACAGTTGTGATTTCTGTCTTTTACCCAGAAGTAAGGGGCGAAGGGTATTGTTTCACTTTCTTCAAATTTGGTTTCTAAAAGTAACTTTAAAATGTGAGCTTACTCTAAATTACTTAATTCAGTTCTGGGTGTACATTTTTAAGGTTGTGGGGAGGCCAAAGACATGCAGTATCGATGGAAAGTGAGGCGAATCTTAACACAATTTCTTGAAAACACTTTATAGTTAGTAAAAATCCACTTAAGCAGCCTTACAGGAACTGGACACTTCTACCAATTATTACTGAGTTTCTAGTTTAAAGACAACAAATGCAAAGAATTATGATACTCAAGCCCATTCCTAATAAAAGAAGGCTCACATCTTACATGTCTAAATATTTAAAAGCTATAAAACAAGCTAGCAAACTTTTAAATGAAATACATTATACCTCCTATCTTGACAAATACTTCTTTATAACAACCTGGAAGGCCAACTTCGATTGTAGAATTTTCAGGTTCTTCAATGTTCCTCTCAAGTAGTCGGTGGCATAGGGAGGCCAGCCCCAACTACAACCCATCCTCTTCTCTTTCCACCTCTGGCTCTGATCCAAATCTCAAGGATCAGAACATAGCACACGTATGAACACAGCAGTGCTCACATCCAATCTCCCTCCTCATCCTTCACAAAAGCCCTTGGTCTACTCCTCAAGACTCAGGGTGCACACATGAGTACACCCTGCAGAACCAAGCCTTGAATGTGAACTCAGGGCCTTTGGAGCAGTGAATTCCTGGGTCCCAAGAACTCTGAGCAACATCTTACAAGAGTGGGCAGTTTCCAGGTGGCCCCAAGGGTCTCACTCCCTGAGGAGAGCCAAACTGGGACCCTCTAAAGAGCAGAGTCCAGGCGGAAGACCCTTGAACTGGGTCTGTGAGCAGTGCTGGACATTCAGCCCCATTCTGAATAAATACTTCACATTCTACATAGCTAAGTATTAAATATTTTGCAGTTTCCAATTATCTAAAAATTGCTAATCCACATACGTAGAGTTGCTTATCCTCCGTCTACTCCTCAGTTCCCCAAAATCCAGATACTACCCTCAATGCATAAATTAAGCTGCTTTAAATTCACCAATGATGCCCATTCTGCCAAATCCAACAGACTCCCTGTAGCTCTTTTCTTCCCATTACTTCTTTCTGGGTCTTGTTGAACCCATTCCTGATTTTCACTGGTGCTTCTTACGCCATGCAAATTTATTCTCCAAACTAACACAATAGTAGTTAATGAATGAAGCACATGTAACACGTCACCCCTCTCGTAAAACCCTCCAGTGGATCCCTGTAGCCCAAAGGAAGAAGTCCAAGCCTCCCAGACACAGGCCTTTGCTAGCTCTACAGCAGGCTCTCCCTCTACTCCTTACCTCAACGCTCATGTTCCTGCAACATCAAAGCACTCCTCACATCATTTTTGCATTCAACAGGAATTTACTGGATGCCCACTATGTGCCCCCCACAAGGAATGTTTTATACCTTTGCATATGCTGTTCTCTCTGCTGTAAAGGCCCTGCCCTGCCACCATTTCCTTCCCCTCCCCTGCCACCTCCTCCTCATTCTGAAAGGCTCAATTCAGGACACTGACCTCCTCTAGGAAATCTTCCATGATACTACCTCCCATCAATTAGGACAGCCATTCCCTTCTTCCATGCTCCCAGTGTCTCCTCCTTGCATCGCTTTCACTATACTCTATCTTATTAAATTTTAATGAAGTCCTCCACCCCCAAATTATGAGCTTCTTCTGGCCTGTCTTTTCTGTATTTGTTTTCCAGAGCCAAACACCCCATGTGTGATTGCAAAATGAACTAAACCCAATCTGTATTGCTTTCTGCTCAGATGCAACCTCCTCAACACAGCTTTCCTCGACACTTCTCTAAAACTGCCCCCACTCCGCAAGCTCTAGCCCCTAACCCTGCCTTATTTTCCTTTACGACACTAACTACCTAACATTATAGCATATATTTATTTCTCTTCCACATCGAAGATGAGAGTTCCACAAGGCCAGGGACTTTGTTCCCACTATTGACTGCCTGAATCCACAGTATCTGGAATAGACAGGTATTCGATACATAACGTTGAATAAGCAAATGAACGCACTAAATGTCTGAACTACCTCAGCTTCCGAAAACTTCAATCATTTGTCTATCATTTTACCAACCCACCTACCGCCCTTATTGTCATTTACTTAATAACTTTTCTTTAAATTGACTAGCTATTTTCAGCAAAATTATTCTAAAAGGAAACTATATGTAGAAAACCACTCAACTGAAGGGAAGCACAAAAGTAGGCATATAATTATTAAATTCGAAATGCCTGTGTACCTCCTGAAATCATCTCACAGGCCAGCACCGGTGCTTTTACTGGTAGCTTACCACACTTTGGGAAGTGCTGTTGACTTGATCAAACAGATCTTTGATTCCCCAACTGTGCCGGATCACGATGCATATTATGTATGCTTTTCACTTAGTACTGAAAAATACCCACAACCTGAAAAGTTTAGTGCCTACACCCAAAGCATTTCTCTGTCATGGAAGCTTCAAAGGCTCAGTCCGAATACCACACTTCTCAAATTGCAGTGAATGAACCTCAAGCACACACAAGAGTTTTTGTGTTTCATTTTCTCTTTGAAAGAAAAAAAAAATTCTGACAGAAAAAGAAACAGAATGAAAGCCATATTGATGGCTCTTACCCAGAGACTGCACTCTGGGATGAAGCTATGCTGCAGCCTGAAACACCAGCAATTCCTAAGAGTGTATAATGCCCCAAAAACAGAAAATGTGACCAATAGTCATTCCAAGCAATGGAGACATAACTTCAGAAGTATTAGTACTTATAATTAGTTTCCATAAAAATCCCAAATTTTCTTCACTTCAACCAAGACAGGTTTCTTCTTTAAGAGGAACTACTTTCGAATAAGTTGTTAAGTTTTTTAGAGAACTCCTTACATCCAGTTAAAGGATCTGTCTTCAAATCTTTCTCTCTCTCTTGGCTAAGCGGGAACATGAGATGTTTTCAGTTAGAGAACAGAAAGCTTTCCAAGCATTCGTGAGAAATTGGTGGGTTTTGCCTCTTAAAATGCTGTAACTATATGCAAATATTTTAAATCTATTCCAAGTGGCAAGTTTTCAGGATTATAAACAGAGAATCGATCAGTATGTTCCAATGTTGACATGGTAAAAATGAAAACTAAGTTCAGCAGTTGCTGATGGTCTCAAAATTATGCTATCCACTGATCCGTAGTGTATTTTTTTCTTTCTTCTTTGAAATGAAGCACAAAGATTCAATAAGAAATAAAAACCTACTGACATTTTAACAAAGCCTCTACCTACCATTACAGACAGACATACATATATAAAAATAAGCATTAAAACTTTATTGTAAGAATGATAGTATCCAACTCTTTTCCTACTGTTCACTTTTTCTGCTGTTTTGCTACAGAAAGCTGTTGGTACATCTATCACTGGCATTTTTGAGAGACAGTATTGTGTGGAGCAGCAGTTCTCAAATGTGCTCCTGCAGAAATCTGAATGTCTCTGAGTCTCTTTTATGGGCCATGGGGTCAAAACTATTTTCCTTATAATACTACTGACCTGACATTTGTGCTGAAGGTGCAAAAGCAATGATGGATAAAGCAATTCATGCCTTGCGAGAATCATGGCAATCATGCCAAACCATACTCACTAATCATTGTATTCTTCTCCACCACACACTTGCAGTAAAAACACACACACACACAAACACAAAGCATCAAAGCCACTTCACTTAAGAATGTTATTGAAGTAATAAAACTACTAATTTTATTAAACTTTTTTAAATATTAAATTTTACTAAATCTTGACCCTCCTTACATCTTCGTACCATTCTTTGAGATAAAATGAGTAATACAGATAAAGCTTTCCGCTGCATACCAAAAAGTACAATGATCATGTCCAGATAAAGCATTTGTGCAACCGTCTGAGTTGCAAGCTGAAGTAGTTGTTTTCTGTTTTGTTTTGCTTTTTCCATAGAACAGCATTTTTACCTGAAAATACAACTGACAAACTATGGCTTTTCAAACTTGCGTATTGCAAACATTTTCTCAAAAAGTAAGACTGTCACTTCAAAGAAAACTATTGACAGCAGGCGTTGCCAATAATAAAATTCAAGCTTTCAAGTAGAAATGAGAATTTTGGAAAACCTGGGTCCACCACTATGAGATTGACAGCTCTCCAATACCTTTTCTGATGAGATCAATGGTGATATTAATGAACATAAATCATTGATATTGTCTAACAAAGTATGTCACATAACTCAATGAACATAACTCAGTGAACCAATATTTTTCAAAAGACCAATGAGTGATATTATAAAATGATGATGGGTAAAAGACCTATTCATAGTGAAAGATATACCAATGTATTTTAATGTAAAGAGTTAAAAAATTCATTGATATTGTTTCAGGTATCACACAACTAACTTTTAAGAAACTTGTTAAGTTTTGGTGTAGTATCAAAGAAGAATAGTCACAGCTATCTGAAAAATAACAATTAAAATAGTCCTCTTTTTTTCCAACTATATATATTTATGAAGCTGGGTTTCCTTCATATACTTTGACCAAAATGACATCCAGGAACAGAATATAGAAGCAAATATGAGAATACTGTATTCTATTAAAAGTCAGACAATGTAAAAATGTAAAACCATGCCATTCTTCTAACTAAATGTTTTTGTTTCAGAACATGGAGTTATTTTATCATTATAAACTGTGTTTATGTGAACATGTGATGGGGTTGCTATTGTTATTTTTAAGTGAGTAAGAAAGAAATTTTTTTTAATTTCTCATTTTAATTTATAAGACAGTAAATATGGATAGACATAAGCCACATCCACAAAATTTTTTTGGATCTTCAACAATTTTTAAAAGTGTAAAGGAGTCTGAGGCCAAAAGGTTTGAAAAGCACTGGTCTAGCATTGAAGAGACTGGAATCTGTAGTTAAGAAAGATCCACAAATTATGACTCAGCCATTCACTGACTGTGTGATCCCCAGTGCAAATCATTTCATCCCTCTGAGCCTCAGTTTGCTTATCTGTAAAAGAAATGATATTCCCCCACCTCACAAGGCTGTTATGAGTCCTTAACACATACTAACCCCCTCTAATAATTACTAGCTTCTGATATTACCTTCATCTTGTCCTTTTTGGCCAACTTATTAAGTTGACACTAAAGTTGTTTAGATTTTTAAGGAAAGGATAAAGTGCCCTCCCCAAAACAGATGAAGATTCCTCCTCTCAGGGGCTATAGGACCACATAGCTGTTAAGCCTGAGTCACAGTTCACCACAATATTGTTTGACACAGCGATTTCACCAGGGCTTAGCTAATCTCCTTACCAACCTGTTCCTCAGGAGAGTAAGAGCTAAACATGGGAGAAAATTCTATCATTTCCTGAGGCCACCAAAGTATTTTTCATTATCACCCGTGTGTGTGTGTTTGTGTGTGTGTGTATGTGCCTGAGTGCATGTACGTGTGTATGTGTTTAAGCTATGATGGGTGCTCAGAGTAGCATAAAACCAATTACTTCTAATTCAATTTTGTAATGGTTGCAGGGTTCCAATACAGTTGTTGTACATAATCTCTGAAACTTTTTGCCATGATCTTAGGGAAAGACAACAGCCCAGTAGAATAAGGTGAGAAATAAAAGAAACCACCCTCCCCCCAGCCTTTTTTTTTTTCATTTTCCATTTACTCTTCAAGTCCTGTGGGATAGGTACACACAGTACAAAAATAATCATTTCTCAATTTTCCCCTATTACTTTTTCCATAATTTGAAAACATAAAGCTCTTTCCACTGGCTGCCTTTCTAATTCTCCTTTCTATTCCTATTCCAGTGCAAAAGTATTTTGCCAATGAAAGTGCTATAAACAGCCATGCCCTCACTGAAAAAGGCAATATGCCGTTAGCCTGACATATACCTCGCTTTTCCGCTCATTGTCAACACAGTGATTGATGGTGTAGTTCATTAATGTGGGACGATTGTCAGCTTTTCCTGAATAAATATAAAAAGAAACAAAGAAATCTCCACCCTTTTCAAGCCAGAGTGAATTATTTCCTATTTTCCAGGCTTAGGTTTAAAAATCCATAGGGCATTCATCTTACAGTAAATAATGAACATACCCTTTAATGGAAGAAATTTTAGTTTGGGTTCAAGGCTGACATAGTTTTTATATATATAGAAAAGGAGGAAGGAGTGCTATTCAAAGGATGAAGCCATATAGGCACCTAAAATTGTACCTGAAAGCAATACTTCATCTTTAGTATACATAGTCATGTAAAATGTAAGAAATTATCACCTTTGGAAATCTGTAAAGTAAAAACGATCTGTCATGTGCTAAACTAAAATGTAACAAGAATCATAAGGAAGGAAAGCAATAGAGTGGATGGAGAGCTAGAGGACTAATTTGCAGCTGTGTAGGAAAGTTGATTAAAATCAGTGCACATCAAAAGGAAGTTTTGTGAAAATAATCAAAACAGATTTTCCTTTCAATCGCTCTTTACTCATGATGCAAGTTTGGGATGCTTCTACTGCCAGATACATTTACATATATAAGCTCAAGAAAGGTAAGATCTTGGTTCCATTTGCCCTTTTATCAAGGGTTATTGCTGCTGTGACTTTTCTCTGCACTGGCATCTTTATCTTTCTGTCTGTTTGAACTGCTTTAATTGGCTCTTTGCTAACTCTGTTAGTCACAAGATCAACAAACATCATTGGGTGTGTCTTGCTTTTAGCTTTGGTGTACAAAAAGCAACAGCCGAAACAAAAACATCCCCATACATATGGCACCCACAAGCTGATGAACACGCAGTGTCTCACTCTGGGCATTCTGTTTCTGTACAGATTTTCTTGGGTGGTAATGTGCTAATGACAATAATAATTTATTCTGAAGATGTGCTAAATTTCTTGAGTTGAATTGTGAAGTATTTTGAATACCACTAGAAGGCACAGGAAACTGAGAACTGCAGGAAAAAAAAAACTGGCATTCTGCCACCACTTGAAGATTTAATCTGATTGTAATAGAAGGTGATTATTGAGGACTAACCAGAAGACCTTGGATGATTTCCTCTTAAAATGACAGCTTGCCTGTGTATTGTGCATTCTTAGAGCACATATGCATGGATCTGTTTTCAGGATGTTCTAATTCTTAGCAATATAGGCAGAGGGACTCAAAGCGTGACAATAGCTTACATTCATTGAGCACTGAGCACATGCCCGCAAGCCATGTGCTCAAACTTCACGTATCTCACCTGGTTCAATCCACACTCCAGCTCTAGTAGGTGTGATCTATCACTGCTCCCATTCTAAAGATGAGGAAGATGGAGCTAAGATTACACAAGTGGCTCCTTTGAGATCATAGATGAGTAAGTGGTGTAGTCAGGGTTCTCACCCAGCCCTGTCTGACTCCAAAGCCAGAACTGTGAGCCACTAAAATGTTAGGAGAGTTTCTATCAAGGAAAAAGGCAATCATCATTTGGCTTTAAAATGCTTCTCAGTGGGCTGGGCATGGTGCCTCACAGCTGAAATCCCAGCACACTGGGAGGCCAAGGTGGGCGGATCACTTGAAGTTGGGAGTTTGAGACCAGCCTGGGCAACATGGTGAAACCCCATCTCTACTAAAAATACAAAAATTAGCCAGGCATGGTGGCGGGTGCCTGTAATTCCAGCTACTTAGGAGGCTGAGGCAGGAGAATCGCTTGAACCCGGAGGCAGAGGTTGCAGTGATCCGAGATCACACCACTGCACTCCCGCCTGGGCGACAAAAGCGAGACTCCATCTCCACAAAAAAAAGAAACTGCTTCTCAGTGATATCACATTTGATGTCTCATTTCCTCCTCACTCTGACTATACTAAGTCAGCAAAGCATATAATATTACGTTCCTTTTACAGATAAGATAAACAAAGTCCAGGGAGGCTACAGGACTGTCTTAAGGTTCAACAGCTCTGACTTACAAGACCTGGCACCAGAATTCAGGTCTTTCCAGAACACTATCATCTTGCTATAAAGTAGCAAACCAAAAAGACAGAGAGGTAGTAGGTAGGTAGGTAGGTAGGTAGGTAGGTAGGTAGGTAGGTAGGCAGATAATCAAAGTCCTTCAGAGTCACTGAGTAGAAAGGTAGTTATTGCTGCCATATTTCAATTTACAACTGCTTAGCTTGTTCTATAATGAATTCCATGTTTCCCTACTAGCTGCCAAGTAGGGAACTGTGCTCTGGAAGTCTCTAGATCCACTGAATGTCACATTATTTCAATAGCTTCAGGTGATGAGATCCTGGATTCTTCATGGTGAAGGAAGGCTAAGAGTCTTGATAAGCTTGAGGTGGAAGTGGCAACGCTGCTTGAAATTTACAGCCAGACTTACCATCATGGGAAACTCTTCCTGTAAGAAGCCAGCCAGCAATATATCTGCCCATACTTCTCAAACAGTCATAGCAACACTCCCAGCATGTCACAGAATAATAAAAACCAGTTGTGAGGAACGGAGAATTTTAGAGGGAGAAAAGTGCCCTTCAACAAACTCTAGGCTTTACACATTACCATGACCCAAAGACTGCAATAGAAAAGTTCCCATAGCTTCACAGCAAATTAAGATGGACAAGCTTTCTGGAATCCACCGGGGCCAGACCTTGACCTTCATCCAGAACATCCCACAAGGGAGGAAACAACCCACAAGAGCAGTAAATTTCTTAATCAAATCTCAAAAGTGCCCCCAATTAATAACACTACTCACTTTTAGGATTTTAATACCAGAGAATGAAGCTCCACCTACTACTGCTTTGACTACAAGAACTCAACTCACTGTAGTTCACAAAGTATGTGGCCTTCCCCTAAATATTGTCAGTAGGGAGAGTGTATGCACTTTTGCTTCTTAAAGATGTGTTGAGTTGTGGGCCAATGAGAATATAATGAACCAACACTGATAATGTACATACAATGCATTTATTCTGTATTCCAAGGGACTCTTCCTATTTTCTCCCCAGCAAATTGAAAATGATATTTGTAACCTGATTTTAAAGCACTCTGAGTCTGCATTTCTCAGAGCTATTAACTGAGTTTGGATACGTTTTATATTTCTTTCCTGTACATTTATTATAGGACATCCAGGAGGGGGAAGAAATTAAAGATCATGAAATATCAGAGTTGTACATGCTTTTGTCTTTTCTGCATTAAAAAAAACCCAGAATACCAACTTTTAAAAGAAGACAAAAAATTATGATGATAGAATGTAGTGGTTCCTTAATCTTTTATGGGAGTGGACTCTTCTGAGAATTTGATAAAAGCCTCTCCCTAGGAAACTGCCTATGATTTAATAAAAAATGTTACAGCAATTTTAGAAGTTTCACTGCCCTACCCCTGAAATCTAGTCTTAAATTGCCTATAGGTTAAGCTATAGGTTAAGAATCCCTGAATTATAATATTCCCAACACCATAAAAAATCAGTTCATCTAATTGACTTTTCCTGTGTGCTAACAGAATCATAGTTCATGTTTTGTTATGGCAAATGCAGTGGCTATTTAAATTTTACTGGAATCTAAACTTCCTGACCTCTCTCATCCTCTCTTCTTCCTTGGATGCATTACTCAGTTTATGCATAACAGTATAGAGGGAATTCAATTAGAAACACTGTCTAGAAGGCTGTTTTTGCATCTCTGCCACTTAAAACGCAAACCTTCAGAGAGGGGTTTCCCCATTAAGAGAAAACTGTGTGTGTTCCCAGGACAATCAAACTGTAAGAGTTACACTTCCAAAAGATAACTGGGGCTGAAAAGGAAGCCCAGCTCTTTGGGGAGCTGGATGATACCACAAATAATTAAGTGATAACTTCCACTGTAGTATTTAGTGGGGATGACACCATGAGTCCTTCACCCTTATCCCAGAGTGGTGGCCACTCTGTCCATTTTTACAATCTAATTTTACAATAGGTTAACTCTGGAAAGGCCAGATGGTAAAGAGGCTGTAGGGGGCATATGAGTGGAAATGACCAATTTGGTCATTAGTGAGTGTGGCACTTTTATTCCTCTCTTAGAGAAGTCAAGAACCATAATCACCAAATCACAAAGCAACGTGGGAATCCTTTTCAGGTAATCCCATCTTTGACACCACTCAGAAATTAGGTTTGTAATTTCGCAAACTCATATAACCAATCATAGTCATGTTAAAAAAAAAAAAAGCCTAGGAATCTCTTGGGTTCTCACTAATGATGAAATTTAAACACAGAATTGATTGGTCAGACCACACTTAATTATACCCAACTATACCCAAAAATACTCAAAACATAAAAAAGTTTGGTCCATAAATAAAGCAGGAAAACAACTCCAATTTCTACTCTCTGTTAACAGAAGGTTTCTGTCTAACTTGTTCTGTTCCTTATGAAGCTGTAGAAATGAGTCTGGCTTGAAGAATTCTATTTTTAAAAACTCCTCCTATTTACATATGCTTTACTTCTCAAAAGAATGTCACCTTCCTATTAATGCAACACTTAACAAAGGCAATGTCAGAAATGTACCGTTGGTGGGGGCTTTGTTTCTCACTTGCCATTTTTTGATTGGAATCTGTGATAATTCATGTGCCCTCATTGTGAGACAACTAAAAATTATCATTGTCAATACAGTTTCCTAACAATCCCAGAACCCAGGCAATTAGTTATAAATAAGTCATTGTTGGCAAAATAAAGAATGTCATCTAATGTCTCAGACGAATTAAAGGAACAGCTGGAAAAGGAAAGGAAGAAGCACAGAGAGAGAAAAAACGGGGACACAGACTTCTTTATGGGGTCCCAGTAAAAGGAAAAACTTTATATGCCTAAATAAAGACACCAAAAAAAAAAATAAACATGCTTGAGAAGTCATTATCCAATACACTTTTAAGCCAACTCCTAAAAACAGCTTTTCTGAAATGCCTTTGGATGACTGTTTATATGTTAAAATCAACATTTAAATTGTGCTACAAAGCTTATTGTGTACTACATAAGCAGTTCTAAGACCTCTAGAACAACATAGCTTTGGGTCTAATCCACTGAAAACACACTCTGTGCACATGAAAATTTGGTTCGCTTTGGTTGGGAAAAAGTGAGGAATGTGCTTGCCTCCAAATTAGAAGAGGGTCAAGAAAGCATTTAAAAAATATATTCCTCCATGAATGACCAAGTAGCCAGGGCCCCTTCGTGCACCTGAGAGATTTGCCAGCCAAGATGCAGATCAATTCCTGAAAGAAGCATTCATACCTTAAATATGCATTTATTCTCTCCCCCCTCCATCAAAATGCACAGTTCCAATTTTTTTTTTTCAAAAATAGGAGTTCAGAAATGAGGGGTGTTAGAAACACGTAAGTCCTATTTGTTTAAACCAACGTTAAGTATCATGAGATGTGAAGGAAAGAAAAATCTTAGCAACCAGATAGATCCCAGTTACCCGACAAATGTTCAAATTGATTTTACAAGTTGTTTTCTCCAAATTGGAAAGCAGCTTTCTACCGTGGCATACAAAGTGGACAATGACCCATTTAATCATGATGTGGGAGATAGATTTTATTTGCTAGCATGTAAGAGCTGCTTCACATTCACTACTCTTCAATACTATTTCACCTAACAGTCTGAACAACTCATCATGGTTCCATGTGTAAGAATAAGAGATTATTTCTATTGAAACAAGTGGTACCAAACAAAAGTAAAATAAAATGAGATCACTAGAAGTTTAAGAAGCCAAACTTTTGACCCAGGAATTCTATGTCTAGAAATCTATTCTAAGATTGTAATCAGAGCAACAGTTGAAGATTTATATTCAAAGGTGTTCATCACAGTGATATTTATAACCATGAAAAACTGGAAATAACTAAAATATCCAATAGCAAAGATCTTTTTAAAAATCACACACACACACTTTAGTTAACAAACAGATGAGGAGACTGATATGAAAGAAAATAAAAGAGAAAATACATCTCAAATGCATTTATCTGGGAATTGGTGTGAATAAATTATTTTGGTCTCCTTTTTAAACATTTTCTTTTTTCTTTTTTTTTTTTAAAGACAGAGTCTTGCTCTGTCATGAAGGCAGGCTGGAGAGCAGTGGCACAATCTGGACTCACTGCAGCCTCAGCCTCCTGGGCTTCAACGATTCTCCTGCCTCAGCCTCCCAAGTAGTTGGGATTGCAGGCGTGCACCACCACACCCGGCTAATTTTTTTCTGTATTTTTAGTAGAGACAAGGTTTCATCATGTTGACCAGGCTGGTCTCAAACTCCTGACGTCACGTGATTTGCCCACCTTGGCCTCCTGAAGTGCTGGGATTACAGGTGTGAGCCACTGCGCCCAACCTGAACATTTTCATGTTTTCCAAGTCCTCTATAACAAGTAATATTAGCAAAGGGACACTTTAAAAATGTCAAAATGGCTTTTATCAGTTTAAATTCTAATTAACATCATCTCTTTTAGACTCAAGGAATGTAAGATGCTGGCAGTAGGAGGTGATTTTGACCTTGGCCAAGGGGAAGCTCAGCCAGTGGAAAGCTCTCCCAGCCTCATGCTCTCCTCAACCACAAGAGCTCTGCTTTTATTTACTTTAATTATATTTTTAACTTGATGTCAAGCCAAGCCCTTTTCAATTTTTGGAGGAGAAAACCCCCCAGAAAAGTTAAAAGTCTTGCCTAAAGTTACAAAGCTTGTTAGTTGAAGATCTCATATTAAAACTCAGATGTCTTCATTCAGATAATCCTGTGTCCACTTTGTGGTTCCGTCTGTCCAACAAAGAGCACACGTTTTCTGTTATTGTTAAGAGACCCACACAGAACTACCCAAATTGTCTTGCACAGTATTTCCTCCTTCAAAACCTACCCTCCACCGTGTGATTGTGTGGAACTTGACAAAAGAGCCTCATTTAAGAAATGCCACTAGAAGCCAGTTAACAATAAAATATCACACTTTCTTTACTATGCCAGCCGTGGTCTTAAAATATCTTTGTAAATGATCACATCTCCTTAAACTTTAGAGTGAGAATTCATACTATGAATACGAAAAAGATGGCTGACCTACTGAGGACAACTTCCTGTTATCCAGGAGGTAACTACTTTAGACATCACATAAAAAACAAGCAAAAAAAATTAGCTGGGCATGGTGGTGCACACCTGTAGTCCCAGCTACTCAGGAGGCTGAGGCAGGAGAATCCCTTGAGCCAAGGAAGTCCAGGCTGCAGTGAGCTGAGATCTGCACTCCAGCCTGGGCAACAGAGCAAGACCCCGTCTCAAAAAAAAAAAGCAAAAATAAATTAAAGATGAAATATATGTGATGTTAGCATAGCTGACACTTGCTTTTCCACGCAAAAGAAACATGTGGAAAACCTCAAAATTATTTCACTTTATCTCTGCATAATTTGTGGTTAGATTTTGAAAGTGCATCAGAACTTACTCCTGTTGCAATTATGTACGACTTACTCAAAATCTAACATTCAGGCAATTCTCAAAATATTAACCATTGTACCAAAATACCAAATACAGGCTTGACACTTAAGTACTAAGTTAATGCTGAAATCATATTTGAATGATGATGGCGGGTGAGCATGAAAGTATACAGCGCGAAAGAGCAAAGTCTAATTTTTGAAACAAAAGGTTGAAGTTATGCCAAGTCATGGGCAAATTTTCAATAAGGTATCTGACCAAAAACAAGTCACGATATCCTCGCAGATGGGATGGAGATGAGTAGGAGGTGGATAGACACAGACAGAGGAATGTAGTTTGCAGAATTCAGATCTGGATAAATAACCTTACCTACAGAGGTTACCAAAAGCTCTATGGGCAAATGCAAAACCAATTTCCGCTCTTGCAACACCTTCAGTATATTACCTGTCCACTACTTACACATTGCTTCTTCTGTGTTCTATTGTTCCAAAAATTATTTATCTTCTTGCAAACAAAGAGGAAATGGTCTATGCTAGGTTTAAAACCCCGGAAAATACTCGCCCAGAAGCATGACTAGTTTGCATCTTTTGGACAGCTAAGATCAAAGTGATTTAAAATGTTTATTTTTAAAGTAAACCATTTATACTGATCTTTGAAAAAGCTTTTTCACCCTTTAAGAACTGTATTTGTCTCCACAACTCTTTCAGAGACATACTAAAATCACACTACATTCAAGATGGCACTATCAGAATTGTCCTGCCTGATTTATCTGACACCATCTCAATGTCAGCTCCACAGGGAGTAGATCCAAAGGAGGGCAAGGAACTGCATAAGGCTGGACCTGTACAACAAGAGCCTCCACGAGCCCCGTAACGAGATGATGTACGCCACAGAGCTCTTTAATTGAAAAAAGCTGCAAAGAAACAATACCAAGGGGAAATCATACACAGTGTTTTTTGGGATCACTTAAGAAAGTAACCTTCGTGAATCTCCAACTTCTGTTTACAGAGAAGGAAGTTACAACTTAAAGTCCAGTTCCTTGCAAATTATAGACACACGCCATAAAACAGTAGATACAAAATGCCACAAAGACTTTGTGGGGAGGGTGAGCCCTGCTCCCTTTCCTTTTCAAATCTGGAGTGTGATTTAAATTGCATCAGGGTCACTGTATCTGGAGGAGTTTTCCCAGCCGCCTAACTTTATTTCACATCTCAAGCACAACGCTTCTTTTATGAAAACCCAGCTTAAATATTAATGCGTGTTTTCTTAAGGAAGTCGAAGGCAAATCAACTTCCTGGTACCCAGGGTATCTGATTTCTAAAATGGTCTAACACTGATTGTCACAGCTCCGCCAGATGTGAGGGGTGAAGCTCTGTAAAAAACGGAAAGGCCAGCTTTCAGGCTCTCTGCTGTGCGGGTCCCACGCCTCCCTGAGCTGCATCCTCTGAGAGTATATTTTTGTTAGCTGGCTGCCGGAAGCCCTCAACTGCCCGAGTTGTTTTGCGATCCTATAAGGACCTTCCCAGCCCTGCTGTCAGCCCTGAAATTAAGAGTGTGTTTGTGTTGGTAAGTTTGGGGGGCTGGTTAAAATAATAAGTATTTTCATCAACATCGCTGTTTCAGCAGAATGGAAGCGGGTGGGGTACCAGAGCAGGGCTCCAAAGTTTGCTAAAAAGCCTATTTTGAGAAAACCTTTGTTCTAAATACTCTTGTTACCTCCTGCATCAAGAAACAATGTCTTTTGTTAGAACCCCCCCTTCTCTGACTGCTGCGTTTGTTTACTGACATTTTCAATACTGGGCAATACAAAGAGCATTTCCTCATATTAACTCCAAATGTCACAAAGAACAAAATCTGGTTCTAAAGAAGCCTGTCTAACCAGATAAGATGGGCTCTGCTAAGAAAAAATATAATGAAAATAAATCTTGTGCTTTAATGTGGCCCACATAGCCTTTGTGGAGCCTTTTCTTTGGCTTTCTTGCTGTGTCATTCGGAAGCCACTTGGCTTTGCATCACTCTAACCGAGAGAGACCTTACTGCAATGACCCTGGTCTCTGCTTAGAAAATGCTGACATGTGGCCGGGTGTGGTGGCTCACGCCTGTAATCCCAGCACTTTGGGAGGCCGAGGCAGGCGGATCATGAAGTCTGGAGTTCAAGACCAACCTGGCCAACATGGCAAAACCCCATCTCTACTAAAAATACAAAAATTAGCTGGGTGTGGTGGCACGCGCCTGTAATCCCAGCTACTAAGGAGGCGGAGGCAGGAGAATGGCTTGAACCCAGGAGGTAGAGATTGCAGTGAGCTGAGATCGTGCCACTGCATTCTAGCCTGGCAACAGAGAGAGATTCCATCTCAAAAAAAAAAAAAAGAAGAAAAGAAAAGAAAATGCTGACATGTGATTTGAAGAACATTTGGATTTCCATATTAGTTAAGAGTCTAATGATGGCCACTGCCATGGGCTGAATTGTGTCCCATTCCACCCCAAAATTCATATGTTGAAGTCCTAACCCCCAGTACCTCAGAATGTGACTGTATTTGGAGATAAGTTCTTTTTTTTTTTTCTTTTTTTAGACAGGGTCTCACTCTGTCACCCAGGCTAGGTGGAGTGCAGTGGTGAGATCTCGGCTCACTGCATCCTCAACCTCCCAGGCTCAAGCAATCCTCTCACTTCAGCCTCCTGAGTAGCTGGGACTACAGGCAAGCCACTATTCTCTGCTAATTTTTGTACTTTTTTTTTTTTTGTAGAGTTTTGTAGAGACAGGGTTTCGCCCTGTTGGCCAGGTTGGTCTCAAACTCCTAGCCTCAAGCAATCCCCCCAACTTGGCAACCCAAAGTGCTGGAATTATAAGCATAAGCCACTGCACCCAGCCTTGGAGACAGGGTCTTTAAAGAGGTCATTAAAATTAAATAAGGTCATTGGGGTGGGCCTTAATCCAATATGACTAGTGTCCTTATAAGAGGAAGACATTAGAACACAGACATGCCCAGGAGAAGACCACGCAAAGGCACTGGAAGAAGACGGCGTCTACGAGCCAAGGAAAGAGGCCCTCAGAAGAAACCAACCCCAACAGCACTTTGATCTCAGACTTCTGGCCTCCAGAAATGTGAGGAAATAGATTTCTGCTGTGTAGGCCACCTATTCTGTGGTACTTTGTAATGGAAGCCCTGGCAAACCAGTGCACCCATCATGCAATTGCTAAGCTTTGAATATATATTTATATTAAAGTCCTTTTTGAGCAGCCCTTCTAAGTTACCAGAGGATGATCCATAAGTAATATATGAATTTTCAAATTGGTTTATTCTGTGGATATTTGTGAAGCTCCATGCCAAGCACAGGGAACAAGAAGGTCAGCAAAAGCAGACACAGGCCCTGCCCTCGGTGAGCTTACAGACTAAAGGAGGAGGCAAGCATGAATCAAATAGTCTCCTAAGAGGACTCTAGGCATGTCTCTGAAGGACACAGGCCCAGTGTTATAAGAGTGAAAACAAAGAAGCCTGACAACTCAGGAACTCAGAGAGACTTTCCTGGAAATAGCATCTGAAGGACGAGGAATACTTCAAGAGGCAGAGAGGCAAGGAAGGCACTCCAGGTAGAGGGGTCCAATTGCAGAAGGACCCCAAGGTACAGGGAGCATGAATGAGGCTGGAGGGCCCAGAATGCTGTGCCCGAGTTCCAGGCTGAGGCTGGTGAGGCAGAAGATCAAACCACCGGAGCCCTATGGTGATGCAGTGGAGACTGATCCAGATGGGTTCATCCAGTGGGAAACCAATAAGGACTTTAGCTTAACACCCCCACCCATCCCTATCGGCTGTACTAACACCTTGAGACTGATCCAAACAGAAGGCATAACACTCTCTGTCCCATGCACACCTATCTTTCCAGCTCACACTCCTCCCAAGCAAAGATGTTCAATTTTAACACCAGTCTTCAGTGCTCCAAAGAAGAGTTCCAACTTCTGGTTGAAAAAGAATGCCTCTCTCCCAAGCCAATCTAAAATAGTGGTAACCTGGATAGATATAAATATAGATCCAGATGTGAAATTTCCCAATTAGCCCACTCCTTTAAAGGGTAAGTTCCAAATTATTTTAAATTATAGTTACATCAACATTGGGCTTCCTAAGCACACAACATAAAATTGAGTTCTACAGAGAAAGGAACCATCTGTGAGAGTATCAACAGAAAGAGAAAGAAAGTCAACATTATCTTTTGTTATTTTTTCTTCAAACTTTTTAAAATTCATGATCAGTGAATCTTACCACCTCAGCCTGACAGAAAAATAGATATTAAACTAAAGTTACATGGTAGGCAGAAGATTCCAAAGTATTATTTAATAGTGAAAACAGATCACGAAGGAGAAAATATAGAAAGCAAGCATCTTTCTCTAGTGACTATGTTACCATGTACCCAAAATTAACAGAAATATGGAAGGATTTGTCATATTTTAATTAAAAAGAGCTATGTTTTGAATGATACCAACTATAGGACATTATGCTAAATGCTTTCCAAAGTCTCACTTACTCCTCATGACACCCCTAACTAGAGTTATCCTAACTCTAGGAGTGTTATGAGGCACAAGTGAGAACAAGTAATCATCATTTTCATTTTATAGATGAAAAAGCAAGAGGAATCTAAGTGACTTGCCCAAAGTCACTATGGTGACCAAAGTCTATTGCTGACCCCAAATATCTCTTTGCTCTTTCATATGAAGTTATAACATCTTCAATGTTTATTTGAGTACGTGGCTGCCCATAATAAAAACTGTATTTCTCAAACTTCCTTAAAGCTAGGTAACCATGTGACCAATTTCTGGCCAATGAGATGAAAGCAGGGTGCTATCTGTAATATGCAAGCAGTATCATTAAGAGGAAGGGTCTGCCCCGTCCCTGTCCTTCCTCCATTCTGCTGCTAGGAATATTGCTGTAATGGCTACAGCTCCATCTTGGAGAACAGGGATGAGACCACCCTCTAAGGATGGCAGAAGAATATGCTAGAGGGCACCTGGCTGGAGGGCTTTGAGGGAAAGAGCTTCCACCTCAGGTCTAGGCTGCTTACTTCCAGGCTTCATTTATGTGAGAGTAATAAAATTCTGCCTTACTTAGGCCACTCTTGTTTTGTTTTGGGTCAGGCCAGAGGCTCCCTCACTTGCAGCCAAATCTAACTATGGCTGATGCAGTCACCTAAAGAAAGGCATGGAACACTGAGCAAATGATTTAATTTCTCTCAACTTTCTAATCTGTGAAAGAGGATGAGTAAAACCTACCTCAGAGTATTGCGTGAATTAAATGTGATAGGATGTAACTTTAATATGTAGCACAGTCTCTGGCATATCATAAACCCTCAATGTTAGCTACTGGCACTAAGATCCTCGCACAACAGAACTCGCGGTGAACTCTCACAAAATGGATTAATTTCACCGTATTCCCTGTAACAACCAGGAAGCTCCAACATCAAGCTATACTTAAGGTTGAGGGCCTCATAAATGACACTCTTGGAAGCTGCAGGAACTCAGCTTGGAGCTGATCTTGAAGCAATTTCTAGAGATAAGGTGAGCGTGGCTGAAGTGAAGCCAAATACCTGGAGGACCTGAACCTCAGGCAGGGAAGTCGCCTTGGGCCGGGCTGTTCTCCTCTTCAGGATGCCTGTCTGCTGCCACCTCCATTTCCAAAGAATGCCTCCCCATGCCAGGCCACACCTCTGCTCCTTAACTTCAGGAACACTGAGACTATTTAAACTTCAGTGGGTTTTCTCCCCACCCCACCAAAGCCCACATGAAGAACACACATTGTTCTGTAAGCACTGGGGACGGTGGCTATATGGTCCGCATCTTTGTATCCAACCACCTGGAGTTGTGCTCTAAGAACTTTCACACATTTAAAGGAGTTCCATTTAGCCAAGAAGTTGGGTCCTAGACTTAGCCTGAAAAGCAAAAATCACGTGTAGTCAAAACTACCCTTGAGAATCACTTAGAATGCCCATAAAATACCACACATGTGGATTTGCGTTTACAGCCTACTAAAATTTGAGCGCCACTGAGCTGGACCAAAGAAAGGAACAAAAGGAACATCCATATTCCCGTATCTGGGCACTCTAACTATCCTGTCTTTAAGAAAATTATTAAATCCTTAGCATGTCTGGAGGTGGGTAGAGACTGTCAAGTGTTCCTCCTTGCCTCTCTTAAGATTAAGCACATAAAACCTCAGCAGAGGTTACTAGATGTGTTTCATGAGGTGAGAATTAAAAGAGGTGATGTCTGTGCAAACATTCCATACAGAACCTAGTCCCTAGAAAGTAAAGCAATAACATTTCCTGGACTTGAATCTAGAGCTTGCTTGATGAGCTCTACAAACACACTGTGTTCTCTGAAAAGCTGGAGAGAAGAACTTGGCCAGTGGCTTCCCATCTTTCCAAGTTGTTTTTTTTTCAGC
Source organism: Hylobates moloch (assembly GCF_009828535.3). Lineage (NCBI taxonomy): Eukaryota > Metazoa > Chordata > Mammalia > Primates > Hylobatidae > Hylobates > Hylobates moloch. The sequence goes on from NW_026652281.1 coordinate 136,031,876, forward strand.
TATGGCCCCTCTGACTGGTTACCACCCTCTTGCCTTTGGGAATTGCTCTCTCATAAGTTAAACTTCTTGAGGTGAGGCTTGAAAGACTTGAATCAATTAAAATGTGGGCTTCAATTTAACTCAAAATGTGAGTTAAAATGTGACTCCAATGATAACGATGATAGGAAATTTTAAGTGCTTGCTCTTTTTTATCTAATAGAAAATAAGATTTTAAGCAAAATGATGGCAAATAAAAGAAGTGTGATTCTCAGGAATTTACCGTGCCTTCTGAAGAACCTAGGCACCAAGGACTCCATGCCTATGCCTGCAATGCCAGGTGTCAGGGTCATCATTACTGGCACTTGGGTGAGGACAGCTGGGCACACACTGACTAGCCAATCGAAACCTGAGCTCAAAGCGTGAGATCCATCTTTAGCTCTATCCTTGGATCAAAACTGACCCGGCTGGAGGGTCCCTCAAAAGACAGACCTTTCTTGACCTTAGGTTGGTCTAAGAAGGAAGAAAGGACAAGTAGATAAGTTCATGGTCCTTCACCCACAGAAAATCACAAACACACTTTGAGAGATGACCTTAGAGGAAAAATCCAGCTCAAATTCTCTAGAGCAGTGAGTCCACTAGAAATATAATGCAAGCCACACATGTAATTCAAAATGTTTTGATAGCCACATTTTAAAAAGAGAAAAAAACCAAGTAAAATCAATTTCAGCAATGTTTTATTTAACCCATGATATCCCAAATATTATTTTGACATGTAAGCAATATTAATGATTATTGATGCTTTTCTTAATATTCCAAAATCGGTGTGTATTTTATACCTAATGCATATCTCAATCTGTGCTGGCTACTTCTCCAGTGCTCAATAACCACATCTAGCTACCCTGCAGCTATAAAAGAAAGTTGACAAACCAGCAACTCACAGACTAATTTTGTTTTGTTTTGCTTTCGTAGTGATTTAAATTTTTGAAAATTAGTTGCCATCACTTAAAATCCGATTTCACAATAAAATATCTTCTGGCTTTTATCAAAAAATCATATCTGATAACCCTGGGTTCAAATTCTCCAACAGCAACAAGCAGAGAGAACTGAGAATGAGCCTCAGCTCTTTTCATTAGAAGGCACACTCGCTTCCAGCTTGCCATCTCTCTCAACCCCCATTCCTTTAGTACCTTACATTTCCTGCCTGGACACATCCCAGTAGGTCTAATAAATAGCAAAGTCTCAACCTTGTGGAGATAACATCAAAACTATTGGCTTCTTTAATGTGGTAAATTTTGAAAAAGAAATGTATTTATGCATTTGTACTTTATTTGTTTTCCTACCAGTTACCATTTATGTTACCATGAACTCTGAATTTAAATGGGGTCATACACACAAAGAAGAAACAAATCCTTGCTTACTGATTCAGGAAAAGACAGAAATCAGCCTAGGGAAGGAAGCGATGCTATTTACTTTGTTTTTCAAATAACTGAAGACATAAGACTGAGAAGGCTAAGGAGTATTAGGACACCTTGTTATTCAAATGCATCACTGAAAGGACAGTCTCTAAAAATACTAGTGCCCGTATAAACTTCTTTCTCCCTGTGTTGCTTATTTCCCACATGGGGCTAAGCACCCAGTCGGTCTCTCTGTGGCTCCCATTACTCAGAGGCCCATTTCCTGTCTCCCTCGTCCCTGCTCCAACCTCCTGGGCAAGGAGCCATGGCCCCTCCCAACACCTCCCATCGCTAACCCCACCCCCTCTTCTCTCTCTCCCTCACACTGGACATTTAAGGATCTTTCACCACTTCTACCCACTAACTGTTTTCTCTCCTTATCAAAATCATCCAAGGACATCTAGATCTAATCCAAGGTCTCAACTGTAGCTTCCAGTCATTCCATCAGCTACCCTATTTGTTCTTTCACATCAAGCCAATAGTAACACTAACAACACACCAATAACAGTGGCTTCAACTATGATGTGGGAGTTAGTGTCTCACGTCAGGGTATAAGATAAAAACTTCAGAAAGTCTAAAAAACCTTTGCAAATACCTGAAACTACACATAGAGTGCAGTATGCATGCGTTTGCACCCTTGAGCATTAACATCTATATACAAAGGTCTGATCACCAGCCTGTTTATATTTTGGGCTCACTAGGAGGCAGATGCACAGTGAGTGTATGAAGAACATTATTTAAACTATTCTTAGCATTCTTTTCTCTTTTTTAATTTTTTGTTCCAGCACACATAGTTGAAATCAGAAGGATAATTGCATGCACAGTGAGAATCGACTGTGATGACAATTTTATAACAGATAACACTGGCTAAGCACTTCATAATGTACTGGGCCCTGAACCAAATGCTTAATAAATATTCTATCACTTAATCTTTACAAAAACTCTATAATGTAAGAATTATTCCTTTTGCCTCCATTTTACAGGAACAGGATTGGAGTGGCCAAGTAATTTGCCCCAAATCACGTAGCTAGTAAGTAACAGCGCTGAGAGTTGAACCCAGGTCTGTCACAGAGTACCCCTTTTCAACAACAAAGCCAAAGTCCACAGCTTCACTCCTCCTGTCTTCTTTCTATAAACTGAAAATATGTCTATAATTGCCATCTACTGAGTCTGAGCATTCACTCACCTCCTCCGCAAAGACTATAAACCGCCCCAGATCTTGGAGCTGTCCTATATTCCCTTTGCTACAAACATGCCTGTGTCTTCTCCAATCATTGTAAGTCCAGTAAGTGTTTACAGATGGCAAATGTTTAGTACCAAAAGTTCAGAAGACACCCAAACCAACCATAATTCCCACGACCAGAGAAAAGTTTTTAAATGTTTATTAAAGTCTACTGGGGGTAAAACTCCTCCCCTTCTCTCCCAAGACTCCATGAGAAAGCCCTTTAGTAAGCCACCACATAATTTACATTTTCTTCTGTAAAAATTCTAAATCTCTGTATAATTTCCCACAACATTTAACAGGAGAATATTTAAACTAAGAAATGTCTTGTGGATATAATGTCGGGCTCATATAACTAAGTGTGTCACGTTATATAACTAAATAATATCCTAGACTTTCTGTGTATACCTAGATAACAGTACTGTAAATATAAATGAAAAATTAGTAATAATTGATGAGAACTGATTTGCATTTCCGAATATAAAATGTGTAAAATTCAACTAATTAGCACGAGTGAGGGCTGAGGTGTTTCTATAGCAACTATAAAAATGCTAAATTATTTTTTCTCCAAAGTGTTTTATATCTGCCTCATTAATGTTTGTTTTTCCCATTTGTTTTGTGGATATTTCCAAAGTGAAAGGTTTCAAAGATTGCAAAGATTCTCTGCTTTATCACAAAGTTCAAGAAGAGGTTTCTCACTAAGAAGTGTCTCATGTGCCAACAGTGATGTGCATTAAAACTGGATTTGGTAGAGTTTCTTTCATGCCAGTGGCTCCATCCTTTGTTCTTAGCTTCTTCCTAAATTCTGCTTTTCTCATACTGCTCCGATTGTTCTTGGTGCATCTCTGATAAGGAGACGTTAACGTAGGTCACTTTTTCATCTTGCACCCTTTGCTGCCACCCTAATAATTCCTGAGAAAGTCAGATCCAAGCAAGAAGTTTCCATTAAGCTAAGGATAAAAAAGAACCCCTAGGAACAACTTGGGGCGCTTGGGTGGTGACCTCAGCCCTGGGATCTCAGTTTCCCCACCTAAGAATGAGGTGGATAGACAATGGCCCATCTCTAACGTTCCCTATAGGTCTTTTCAAAGGCCCCCTGTTGCCTCCTATGTCAGTCAGACTCCTTTGCCAGGATTCTAAGTGTCCTTACCTCACCCCTGCAAACCAGCCCACCTTAAACTTATGGCACATTCCCATGAGGCAGCAGTTCTTAACCTTGAGCCAAGGGATCAATTGATGGGCTTCAAAGGGCCTGAGTTCCTTGAATTCGGTGCAAACAAATTTTTATTCCAGTGGAAAGGCACATAGATTGAGAATGGCCGCAAGAGGCTCTAAGTCCCCTGAGGGTAGGACAATGTCTTACCCATTTGTGTCCCCAGAGCCTAACACAGGACTCAGCAGAAACAAGGCTCTGCCTCAACCCAGCCAGCCTTTGCAGTATCCGCCAAAGCCCACTGCTCAGTCCTCTCTGGGCCTTCACCCTCAATCGAGCGATGCGGACTCCTCTGCTCTGTTTGCCACCTCCTCCCACCTCCTCCTTCCTGCAGTTCTGTACCCAGCTCAAGTCCCATTTCCTACACACTCTGTGGCCAAAATACCTCACCTACTTTGTCTCTTCTTTAAACTTTTATTATACTCATGACTAGTACCATGTAATCTAGCTCTGAACAAGTTTCTCTTTTCTGTTAAACTCACCTATTCTTCCCAGCTGGATTGTAAACTCCCTGAGACAAGAGTCATGTCTGATGTGATTCTTCCCCCTCTCCAAAGTACCTAGTACAGTGGAAGTCATAAAGTAAGTAGATGCTCAGAAAATATATCTGATCTAGGCAAACTATGGGGATAAGTAATAACAATTAATTAGCTACAGTTATTTAATTTATACAATGAAGAGGAGACATATATAGTATAATAGTTATGAATAATACATGTGAATATACTTAATACGGCAACCTACCTGTTCTTATTTGCAATGAACACCTTCTGACCCTTGACCTCTTCCCGAGAAGACTGGCTCCGGGGTGTGCTTCAGTCTTCTCTCTCTTGCACCCCTGACAATACTGGAGTTATTAATTCATGCCATGTTCATTATTTGAGCTCAGTAGCAACTTTGAATTTATTCTCAAATTTCTCTCTGCAACTTCCTTACTTTAGTAAATTGAAATTGAAGACCCTGGTGCTTAATTATTCCCTAAAGCAGTATCCTGTTTGGGCATTGAGGGAGCTAAAATAACTTAACACTTAACAATGCTACCAACCTTGGAGGAAGTTCTGGGAATCTCCCGCCAAAAAAAAGGGCAACCGCACTTATAGGAGGAAAAAAAAATAGGAGACTAATGTATGCTGAGGATTATGAACCGCTCTTCTTTCTTAAAAACGTGGTTTCCAAACAGAATTCTCTTTGGCATTCTAACACTAATGCCCTAAATTCTGCCAAGTTCCAAACAGAACAATCACCTCGGACAATCCAAGCAACTCTAATTAACTTACGGGTCCACCTGTGCCTGTGAGGTCAGGCAAAAGTACACAGCCGCATGCAGCACGTGAACACAGGCAATCCCGTGTGTGAGCACACGTGCGTGTGTGTATAAAGACAAGGAGGATTTGCCCAAGAACTACTCAGCTCCACTTAACTCTAAGCCAAGTTTAATCAAACCCTAATTCCCAGTCTTTTTGTCGGATGTTATTTACACCTTCGGTAAAGCTCACGGCAGCACGTCTAAACGATCGTGAACAATAAGGATATCCTTAAAGGACTGTACTGTTGACAAAGAGCATATACAACCAACCCAGCTGGAAGGGATTCGCTTATAATGCCCTTTTAGCAATAGCCGTAATAATTTAATACCATTAGTCTCAGTCTCAACTGTAAATGGCCTTAATGGACCCTGTGGTGTTCCTCCAGATTATATACTGATATTGGGGCACAGCTTTTATGCCTGCATTACCGCTGCTAATTGTGAAACGCTGTGTTGGATACACTCGAGTGTTGCAATAAGTGTCTTCAGTTAACTTCTTAAGGGCACAGCTTTAAAAGGAACATTTGTCAGCACGATAAAAAAAAAAAAAAAAAAAGGCAAGAGAAGGTTTCGTCTGGTTTCAACATCCAGGGGGATCCTGCAAAATCTGATTGCCTCGCTCCTGACTTCTTTGCAACAAGCACTGTTGCTTCAAAACTTGTTAGCAGCCATCTCCTCAAAGGATTTATTTTGATAGTTCATGAATGTGTTGTCACACAGCATAATTAAAGCTTACAGAACTATTATCAAAACACAGAGGAAATGTGCTCGGGGAGGCTGATGGCTACCCGGCCGCCTGTGTCTGCCGCTTCCCACAGGATGTGCGCTGACTGACCAGCTGGCTTCCAAGTTCTGACACTAGGCATATGGAGGAAAGTCAGGCCTCGGGGTAAAGTGCGCGGGCAGGCTTCAGTGAGCAATCAATTACAAGTAACAGCCAACCCTTCTCAGTGACTGTATATATTCCCACCATCACACACTGCCAGCTTGCCTCTATTTTGAATGCAATAAAACTTGTGGGGAGCCAACGCATGTGCAACTCTTAAAGATATATGGTAGGGATTAACCGTAAAAACACTAATTAAGGATGGGCTAAGGAATTAGGAAACAGGCAAAAGGGCTTTCTGCCTTGCAGTTTGTATATAATGAAGAAGAAAAGGGACTGAAAAAGGAGTCTTTTTTTTGAAAACCAGCCACTGGGATAAGAACACAAGCTATTTAGGCAACGCAACGTCACTTGATTCTCAAAGTCACTCCTCAACTCAGACATATTCAAAGAGAGACAAACGGACAGATGGACAGAGAGGAAAAAAAGAAAAAATGCAAGAAGAGTCTTCAATGCAAGAAAATGCAAGAAGTACTCAAAGTTTTCTCTTTGTTAGCATTTGACTTTTAAAAAAATATTGTAAAGTCATCGAGCCAAATGCTGAAAGAAATTATGAAATTAAATGATTATATTAATATTTCCAAATGGCCCTGAATTGAGACCTTGCCTTCCCAGTTCTCCCTGCAACATAGCAAAGATCTTGCGCTTGTTTTTCTGGTTTGGGAATCGTGAAAGCTTGGGGCCGTTAACAGGAATAACAGCTGTGCTTCATTGCAGAAAAGAGAACTCTTAAGCAGATATTAATTTATTTTCTACATCAGATGCCAGAATTTTCTCACTAAAAAAAAAAAATACTAAGTTTGTGAGACTCATTTTATGCAAATGGCTTCAGACAAAAGAAAGAGAATCAAGAGGCTATATCAGATTCTATGATCATTACATGATAGATACAGCACTAAAAACCTTATGAAAAAGGAATTGTGCCCATTGTACAGATAGGGAAATGAAGTTCAGACCGAACCAAGCAAGACCTTTTGACTGGTAAGGAAAATACAGAAATTTAAACCCAATTCTGTCTGATGCCCACATTATGCTTTTTAAATTAGTCTCCCCATTGTCCCTGTGCCTCATACTGATAGACTTGACCCCGCTGTGTTCCACGTTCTGAAAACACATCTCCAAAGGGTGAAGCCCTTGGAACAGAGGCACCCTTCCTACACCATAGTGTATTGGCAAAGTTACAAATCTACATGGTTTGTAACATGCAGATAGTGATTGGAAAGGAAGACGTTTGTTTAATTTTTATGTTACTTTGCCTTTTACTCGCAAAAACAAAATTCTAGCAGCTAGTTTTCCATACCACTCACTCCGTTCAGATTTGTAGGGAAAGTCTGATGTATCCTAAAAGAATAGTCACAAATGTATTGCTTACCTTTAAATGGCATGATATATGACAAAGAAGGCCCCAAAACAATCAGGCCTCACTGTGTAAATAAAACTATCCTAAGTTGAATGTGGAGTTGGAGGAAAGGGTGGGAAACAGGAGGAGTGGAAGGTAGGCATATGAGAAACTTACATGTTCTGTTTAACAACTCACAGCTTTATGAGTATGTTTCTTTGGAATAAAAGTTATTTCTTTAGATTGCTAGCGGGATTATTCAAGCAAGGAAAGACAAATTGTCAGTGAAAATAGTGGTTGAAGGCCAGAACCTTATCTCCTAAGAAAGGGAAAGCCCATAGTATTCTGATAAAATCTCCATGACTTGGGCCACCCCAGATGCTGAGATCCTGGAACCCTTACACACTTCACAAACCGGTTCTAGAGTTCCAGGAGCTCAACAGATCCAAGCAAAGAAGGCAGCAAGGTCACTTTTCATAGACTACTAATTCCCTGCTAGAAGGCTCTTCCTGAGAATAGAAACTGCACCTTCAAAAACTCATTACCTGCGTGACAGTTGACAAGCTAGGACTATAAAGTGATAGGCTGATGCTTAGTCAACACATCTACCAGAACTTAAGTCTTGGAGAAACTATGTAATTTTTCCAATTTTATGGCCCTTGCTTGATATATTTTGGAAAGCCCTTGACAGTCCTATTGAAAACCAAATCAAACAAAAAAAAATCAGTACTTACACTTTATAATCTAATGCAACAAAGAAAAAAATCACCCAACGTGATCACCTGTTTGACACCTAATGTTAGGCTCTTTCCAAACACAGACCCCAAGGATGGAGACTTGTCCCTGCCAAGGATAGTCAAAGTAATATGCCACAGGCTGGGAGTCAAAATAGGTTTGAAGCAATGGAATAAGTCCTCAGCTTCTCAAAAGAGTAATATTGACTTAAATGTGCAAGTGGGGTGTCCTTCTTTAAAAAATAAATACATCATATGATTCTTTGTACTCATGCTTTATAGAATTGTCTCTAAGTAAAAGTGACCACTAACCAGAAGCATTCTCCATAGCCATTGAGTCTGGAAGTAGACAAGAAACAATAAAAGTGAGGTCCACAAGTCAGCTGGAATGGCCAGCCATCAACCAGTTAAAACTGAGCTGGAGCCTGGCACTTACACGGCAACATAGGTGCGCAGAGCCACCTTGCCTGCAAGATTTCCATCTAGGGCACAATAGCAAGTGTCTATGGCTGTGAAGGCATTTCAGCTGCAGGGTCATCAAGGCTTTCCGTTACTTACAGGAAATATACAAATGTACAGAATAATCTGCAAAATCCTTTGGCCACCAAAGCCCTGAATTTTCCTGGTCAGCTGGGCAAATACAGCCCACACAAAAGGTATCTATCTGACCTCCCTTTCCAGGGTAGAGGTCAAAGGGCACTGAAAGTGAATCACCTCCTTGGTGTGGTGGTTTATAACTGCCTTTCTTTGACATCAGGTGCTAAGCTACCCTGGCTCTGCTCTTCTTACATTTTACACAGTCTGATAGATGTTAGAAAATTCTTCTAAAAGGGGAGAGAGTAAATGACTTCCAGAGAGAAAAGGGGGCTGTTGATGTGTCCAAGTAAGCATGTAAAATGCCCAAGGAAAGCATCTGGGATGTCCCACTGAAGAATTCCTGCAACTACTGCCTGAGTACATGAGTTATGATTTTTGTTTTTCCCGCACTGTGTATACATGACATGACATGCTTTATTTATTGAAGCTGATTTATCCACACCACTTTATTGTTGACCAGCTTTTATTTCTTCTTTAACCTTATTAACCCTTGCTGGTATTTGACAGCTTAACACCCTCCATCACTCTGCAACATTCACTCTGAGAACCGATGTGGAACTAATAGCAGCCTTTTTATTTCCAATCTTTGAGGTCACAAGCAGTTGCCCTAGCCTGAACCCTGTAAGATTTTTCTATAGGTAGCTCTCTTTCAATGGGTCATCTCCTTAATGTATCTCTACAGGTTTGCCTGGATGTTTGAAATGAGATGTGATTCCTGCTAACTACTGTCACCACCAACATACACCTCTGAATAGGAGGAATAAGTTTTACCTTTGGAAAAAAGCCCTGGGCAATTCAAGTGAAGCAACAACTTGGTGATTTTCTTCTTGGGCATTTTATCACCTTTCAAGTTACATCCAAGGAGCATCTATTTGGGGACATGTTTGATTGTCTCAAAAAAATACAACAGTGAAAGAAAACTCACAAATGTCTATTACGTGATGGAAGTATGAATGAAATAGAGCATGGTGGGAGAGATTTCCTAGCTCCGTTTTTCAGCCTGGATTGATTAACTCTAATAAATTCAGGAAGGTGATTTCAGATGATGCCCGTCAAGCTGGATCTTACGGCCCAGTTGTTTATTATTTCACACTGCCCTGGGCTCAGTCTTTGACATTCACAACCCTAAAAGGTCATGAAGTGAAACTCTACAGCCAGACTTAGTCAGTATTTTGGTGAGTAGGCTCTTGTGTTAATGAAGACTTTTTTTTTATATATATAAGTTGGACTTAGGGAAGAAAAATTCCAGGTTCAATACAAATAGCCCCAAATCAGGAAATTCATGCTTTTAAATAGCCAGGTCAGTGTAAGAACATTTGAGACTACAGGAGAAGGAAGAGCATACAGAGGGAAGCCAGTCAGTGCTAACAAACCAAGCAAACATAGGAGTTAAGAACTGTGGGGGCAAAAATAACATTTCCCATTAGCAATGCTGGGAAAACTAGAGCTGACGCCAACAGAGTCCTAGGCTGGCCACCATTGCTCTTACCATCCCAATGAAGTCCAGGCCTTTATTCCCCAGCACAGAAAAAAATCCACCCCACATGCTGGACTCACAGTTCTCCAGAACTGCAGGCCTTAGAAGGCATGCATGTTCTCAAATCAAATTTTTATTTCCCTAAGCTAAATGCAGCCCTAGATATTGAAATCTACTACATCAGATCAGCAGATAGTTGATCTGGGAAGGACATGGCCCAACACACAAGCATAGGACCAATGCCGCTTTATTTTCTAATAATCAAACCTTCCTTTTTCTGCTCCTTGCCCTCCCTGTGTCTCTAAGCTAAGAGAAAATAGTAGGCCTCTGCCTGCAGCACAAACAAATTCCCACTTGGGGGGAATCAAACAAACTGAAAAATGAAGAGAAGAAGAGATACAATCTATTTCGTTTAGTTTGGGTCCCTGTCTAATTTCCATTAGCCCCACCCAGTTGGCTTCTCTGGCCTCAGGCATCTATCTGGACCATTAGTGCATATTTTCATAGCTGTCCTGGATCCATTCATCCCTCCATTAGAAAACAGGAAGAGGGTATGTCCAGCATTTCAGCAGGGGCAGTGCCACTACGTAGCCTGATTTTTTTCATGAGCAAGAAATTCCTACTTGTACACTCCTCCCATTCCTGATGTTGTAGACACATGGACATTGTGCTAGTTTACACTGATGACTTGAACACTTTTCAGAGAGCTACTAAATTCCTCCTCCTGTTAATCTATCATTTATCCAAGACCAGGCCTTGACCCCATCCACTCCTAGCTAACCCTTACTCCTCCAAGTCACTAATACAATGTCGCTTCTTCCAGGAGCCTTCTCAGACCACTGTTCATCCCCAGACCAGGTTAGGCTGCCCGAACACACCCTCTCCTAGCACCTTGCTTAACATTCAGCGCTCAATCATTATTTTCCATCTTTCTTTCTCACACTACCACACCAGTGTTCTTCAGACCTTAGAATGCAAAAGAATCTAAGAGGAGCTTGCTGAAAATGCAAATCCCCAGTCACCTGCCCCTAGATATTCTGATTCTGGCTGAGGCTTGGGAATCTTCATTTGACCAATTGATCTTCAGATCACGCTATCCCAAAATGTTAGTCCTTCATCATAGTCACTGCCTGACTTCTCAGCACTGTATAGCAGCTGGCATCTGAAAAACACTTACTGGATTGAAACAATGACATGCTGATTCTGGTTCCTACCCCTCTAGCCTGAATTTTCCAGCCTTCCAACAACTGTCACTCAGCAGGGTAGGCCACAGCTGAATTTTGAGTAGATCTTTGCAGCTCCTGAGTTGTACAAAGTACATGCAAGTTTGTCACGCCCAGTGTTCCCCCAGTTCATATGGATCTTTCACTTACTCTCTTTTGGAAAAATGAACTTTAGCCCATTTATCTTCCAAATAAAGCTTGCAAGGGAAAAAATGACACGGACTTGGTAAATAAGAGTTTCTATTATTAAAAGCAGATTGAAGTTGGGGCTTTGTGCAACTGCTTCCTACTTTCTGAAGTGTCTCTATTTTAAGTATGTAGACAGTGCTTGAACAATCCCAGCAGGCTCTAGATGAAAGAGCATCATCTCATTAACCCTAATGGGAGCTGGGCTCATGCACTAAAGGAAAAATACATCCTTTGGATCAAAACTCATGAGTGGCATGATGGCAATAGGAGGACTTGGAGTAAGGATAGAGGAGAGAGGATATTCCCTCATTTCATTCTATCCAGGAACTTGGTGACAAGGAAGAGAGAGAAAACCCAATAAATATACTGCTGGACTAAGAAAATCTAAGCTTCTGAAAAGATGCTATCAACATACCAAGCAATTGTAATGGTACCGCACTACAGGAGGAGATTGCAGAAGGCGTGGGCTTGAAATATTTTTCATCCAGCAAACATTTATTTAGAAAGTATTTGGCTGGAATGTAATGGTGAGCAAGAAGGATAAGGTACCCATTCACACAGAATTGCCATTCTACGGGTGGGGGTGAAGGAGTCACACAATTAAAGAAAGAAACAAATAAGAGTAAGATATTCAACATGAAAACAGAGAGACTTCATCTGTTTTGTTCACAGCTCTATCCCCTGCACCAAGCACAGTGCTAGCACGGAGCATGGATTCAACAAACATTTGTTAAAGGATAAATGGAGGACTGGGTGACTGGGTGGCTTGATGGTTGGATGGAAGGTTGGAAGGAAAGGAGGAACTTCTCTGAGAAGGTGATATTTGAGCTAAAAGACAAGAAAGAGCCAGTCATGGTTATTCTGCAGGAAAAGTTCTAGAAAGAAGGAACAGCAAGTTCCCAGGGGATGAACAGGTTTAGCATTTCAGAAGAAGGCCAGTGAGGCTGGAGTGTGGCAGAGTGGGTACTGGGAATAAAATCACAGTTGTTTGCTTTGCAAACAAAATGGAAGAATCAATCATATGTGTTTCACAACCCTAAAAAATATACATTATTTTTGATAGCTATTACCTTTATTCTGTAAAGCCTTAAACCAATTGATAAGCAAAATAAGATCTCCATAAAGAATGAATCAATGGGAATGAAATAGAGAAGTCACCAAAAAAGACATATAAATAAAAAATGCACATATGGAAAAATGCCCAACCATACTCATAAGATAAACACTCATGTAAGTAAAGCCCAATTTCAATCTATTAAGTTAGGTAAAAGTAACTTTAATGATAGATACGTGATGTTGGCAAAGATTTGAATAAATGGTACTCTCACAAATAACCAATAGAATCGAGCACTGGGGACTCAAGTTGTTGGAAAACAATTTGACATTATGCATTGACAGCCATGAAAATGTTGAAATGTCTGAAGCAGTAATTCTTCTGAGATTTATCCCAAGGCTTTCAAAGTATTTTCTGCAAAGCCCTAGGATTCTGCAGAGGGGCTTCAAGATTTTTGACAGCGAAGTCCAGGGAATGATTATGAAAGGGGAAGAATGGTTGGGGCTATAGGAATTCTACCTCCTGACAACCAGCACAGTTCTGTTGTAGAAATTCAGATTCTGTTTCAAGTTTACTTGAAAAAGAAGTTCTAATAACTAAAAAAAAAATTACCCTACTATCTTAAAGAAATGATCCAAATTATAAAAAATAACTAGGCCGGGCACCATGGCTCATGCCTGTAATCCTAACACTTTGGAAGGCCAAGGCGGGTGGATCACTTGAGGTCAGGAATTCGAGACCAGCCTGGCCAACATGTGAAACCCCTTCTCTACTAAAAATACAAGAATTAGCTGGTTATGGTAGCATGTGCCTGTAGTCCCAGCTACTCAGGAGGCTGAGGCGAGAGTATCATCACTTGAATCTGGGAGGCAGATGTTGCAGTGAGCCAAGATTACACCATTGCACTCCAGCTTGGGCAACAAAGAGCAAAACTCCTTCAAAAAAAAAAAAACTATAAATACGAATATGCTCATCAGTATTATTTGTAGATAATAGTTGAAAATGAAAAAACCTCAATTTTCAACAATAAGAAGGTAATTTATTATCCATTAAACCTAGCCTATATAGAGACACAGAAAAAAATATATAAATACTTTGTATATACTTTGTTTTACATATATATGAATATAAAACAAAGAACACAAAATTGTAGTTGTAATATCATAATTTTTTAAAAACATAAAAGTGCACATGAATTAAAAGTGCAATAATATGAGTATAATTGGATTATGGGGTCTTTCCTTTTTTATTTCTTTTCCAATTTTTCTGTAATGCAGTTAAATTACTTTTCTAACCTTTTTTTAATGTTTAAAAATAACCCTTGATGGCCAGGGGATGGTATATTATTATTCATCTCTACGTCCCAGCATTAAGCAAAGGAGCTGGCATAAAAGAGGTACTCCACAAATATTTGTTGAGTAAATAGATATACTTTTAATTAAAATCTGATCATGAATGAAGCACTAGAGAGAGGCAGGACAGATTCCCTCCAGAGGAACTGGAGAAAGCCTCCAGCAGAGGCGAGGCTTTGTGTGGCTCCTTACAGGGCCAACAGGATCCGATCAGAGCAGAGGGCCAGGTGGGAAAGGCAGCCCTGCAGAAGGAGCAAGGGGAGCCAGAAACTGGAGATGGGCAAGTACTGAATGTGTCTGGGAAAGAGGAAGAAGTCTGGATCGCAGAAGCATGGACACTCCTGAGGACATTAAAGGAATATAAGGCTGAAAAGGTGAATTTAAGCCCACAGGCCAAATAAGTCAAAGGAAGAGGGTTCCAATGGATGTGAGCCACAGTGACATGTTCGGAACGGGACTTTATGGAGACTAGCATGGCTGTAGTGTGCATGATGGGCTGGATGTGGGGCTGTGAAGTATGAAAAGAGTAACTGGGCACGGTGGTTCATGCCTGTAATCCCAGCACTTTCGGAGCCCGAGGCGGGTGGATTACCTGAGGTTGGGAGTTCAAGACCAGCCTGGCCAACATGGTGAAACCCCGTATCTACTAAAAATACAAAAAGTTAGCTGGATGCAGTGGTGCGTGCCTGTAATCCCAGCTACTCTGGAGGCTGAGGCAGGAGAATCACTTGAACCCGTGAGGTAGAGGCTGTGGTGAGCTGAGATCATGCCACTGCACTCCAACCTGGGCTACAGAGCGAGACTTCGTTCAAAAAAAAAAAAAAAAAAGAAAAGAAAAGAGTAGAGCCTAGAGCCCAGGGACAGGCTGGGAGGCGGAGAAGAGGTCAGGGGCCTAAACAACATTTGGAGCTGTAGGAATTTATAAAAGAGGATCACCAACTAGAAAGGGATCCTATATGTGGAATTCTTTAACAACATGCCCAGAATCCACTAAGACAGATAATCCGTCCTGAAGAAATCTGGACATTTGGGAGAAGCAGTAACCCCCTCCTCACCTCCCATCTCCACCAGGCTTTCTTTAACGCCCAGCATATGCACCTCCAACAATGAAAGCCTCCTCCTTTCTTACACGTATTTACTAGCAGTCCCAAATGTTTCCTGTGCTATATAAAGTCTACCTTTGACTTCAACTGGGGAAGTGAAGGGTGGAGCTGGGAGAAGGGGAGGAGGCAAAGTCTGTGTGGCACAGTCACTAGCACATCTCCAGTTTTAAAATCATGCATTCAGTCTGAAGCCCAAATCAAAAGGTCCCAAACTCACATAAAGCACCGGTGATTTAGAGCTTGCTCCTATACACAGTTCAGCAATGCGTGGAATGTAAAAATACATGGAAACCACAACACAGCAGGGCTCTCGCTACGCTGCTGGCAGAAGTCTCTGTTTCCCACACAGGCCCTAAATCTAACCCAGCGATGAAACTTTTAAAATTTGTAAAAATAGAACAGTTGGAAAATCTTGGCCATTTTTAGTTAAAATATAAAACAAAACCCGCCATCTTTTGTGGGTGCAGTTGCAAATCAGCCATACTCCTCCCATCTTCGAAGGAATTTTAATGATAAAAAAACAATAATTTTCAAATGTTGAACTATGTATTTCTTCTAGGTTACCTGGTGAATACATTCTTGGATGCTCTGGTACGCGTAGATTGTTTTCGGTTTAGCATCTCCACCAAGAGAAGTCTCAAAATGGCCAGTCAATATCAACAGGTGTAACAAATGCCCTGTTTAATTTTCTGAAGAATAACAATAGAACAACTACCACTTATTTATACATTAATTTGTGCCGGAATCATCTCCTGTAATCCTGGTTTCTAAATCCTCAGTCCAAAATCCTGTGAGCATAGGTACGATTATCTCCGTTGTACAAATGTAAAAAACAGAATTTACTTAAGTTTTCCAGGTACAAGTCGTAGCCGGGATTCAAACCCAGGGCCATCTGATTTCAAAGACTAGGCCCTTTCCATTATATTTATTGCATAGGAAGGGATTTCCCCCACCCACTCAAAACAGTTATATTTAGAAATCAAGACATGCCACGGGCTCCTTGATCAGCTCTTAGTTTCCTTGGACTATTACATAAGCTGCATAAAACAGAGTGATTATTTCTAGCCTCTTCAACAAATCACTTTTCTATACGTTATTATTCTTAAACATAGGCAAATCCTGTGCCTTATGGCAGATTCCAGGTTACATTATAGAAGAATTTTATGGAAACAAAAACCAGAGTCTGTCTGTCTCCCTATCTCTCTGAAACCACTCTCTCCCTTCAAAGCATCTCACTAATATTTATTTTGGAATTGCCATGAACAGTATTATGACATTGGCTTCCTTAAAAATTTAACATTCACGATTAGCACTTGAAATGAGTATATCCAAAGAATGTATTCTGCTCAGTGCTTGTAACCAAATTATCTCAAGAGGCTATCAAGAGCTCTCAAGTCATTTTGTTAACTATGTTCTCTATTTAAAGGAGCCCCACACAGACAGAAGGGAGGGGAAGGAAAGCGAGACTTAAAACCTTGCTTAAAAAAAAAAATTCAAGTATTCTATTCTCTTTCTTTCCCTCCTCTACCTTCTCCACCCTCCCACATCCGCCCCCACCCCCAAACTAAATATAGAGACCAAACATCAAAATCCAAACTTGAAAATTTCCAAAATGGTAATCAACAAATCATGGTAACATGGAACACAGAAATTGAATGTAATGCCCAAATTCACAGGAGCAGCCGCCTGGAAGCGGGAAGTGGGGTGCACCTGAGCATGCTTTAGGAAGTTCTGCACACGTTTACCCGCTTTGCAGCCATCTCTTCCTTCCACTCCACAGCACAGGAAAGGCAGATTCTGAGCATAACTCCAGAGCCCCAGCTTTTCCTACCATTAATCGTAAGATTAGATCCTGGATACAGAAATGCTAAATGATCAACAAACAGAGTTAGCTCTGAACTCAAATGAATGTTTTTTTCCTTTCCCTTTCATTGAAGAGAGGGGAAAAAAAGCTTCACATGGCTTCCTTTCCTTGACCTACAACAAATTCCATTAAACCTCAAAAACAATGCTTTGAGATGCTAGAGGATGCAGACAGGAAACTGAAGAAAGACTTTACACAAAAGTTAAAACGTCTTTTTCAGAGGGAGTTAAGGAAGGGTTGTATCTTGACAGTGAGAGCTCATGGCAACTGAGAACATAATTAGATTTGAATGCCATGTAGTTGTGCCTGGGATGCATAGCACATCAAAACAGATTTACTGCTCAGAGTAACAGAAATGTGCAAATGCCATTGGCCGGTAAATAATTAATGATTGCCCCAAAGTTTACAAATGCATAAAATGCCCTACAGATAAAATTCCATCATACTTTCAAGTTACTGAAAATTAGCTTTTTTTTCTGGAATAAATATCAGTTATCTGTCCAGGATTGATTCCTCTTTAAGACCAAAAAGTCTTCATTCTACCCAACCACCTCCTACACCCGTTTGTCTCCTGGGACATCTAATTTATGGGTGTTTAATGTAATAGGGTAAGCTTTCCAAAAATGGTGTAATAAAAATGAGCTTAGATGTCATCACTATTATTACATCTGTTATTATAAAATGTAGTGTTTACAGTGAAAACCAGGCTTGCATCTATATTTCATTGGCATCCATACATTGAGGCCATCTTGAAATTTGACTCAAAGGACCAAAATTCAACATCAAAAAAAACTGCTTCAAAGGGATATTCAGCATTGGTTTTATTGGGCTTATTTTGGGGAGCATTCAAACCATGCTTTTTTTGACTTGTTAGCCCCAAAATGCAAGAAGGGTTAATCTTGACTGCAAAATCAAGAAACAAAGATACAGGCCTATTGTGCAATAATCAGCCCACATTTCAATGAATAAGTAATATTTCTCACAAACCCAAGTTAGATAGTGGATTTATTTAACCTCTTGGGGTCAGGTAATAAATACTAAGTGAATTATTCAGCCCAATGGCTAATCAATACAATTCCATGATATATTTTTTGTGTTTCATAAAAGGTTGTACACTAAAGGCAGTGAGCAATTATGGAAATTGGGCCAGAGCGCCTCTCAATTCCTCTCCGGCTTGAAACCCCAGCAGGCCACCTTGACAGCAAATCGATTAGTGCTCCAGTGAAGCGGCTCAGTGACCCCTGACCCGCTTCCAGCGAGGCCTGACAGAGGAGAGAGTATTTTATATTTATTTTATTGAATTAACTCCATCTTGCCTGTACCATCGCTTTACACATATTAGGCAGCAAGCTACAAGCTACTTCATTGTCGTTGTTTTCCATTGCTCTTGCTAACCAAGCCCCGCCCCTTGCCCTGCAGATTTCTTTGTCCTGGTTTTCCTTTCACTTTTGGCCTCAATGTAAGATTTCAATCCACCCTGGGACTCATGATGGAGCTCCAGGTAATAAAAACCAAGAGCAAGGCACAAGATCCTACTGCCTGATGGTTCCTGCCTACCTGGTCCAACCAGGACAGTGCCCTATCACCATTTTTCCCCTCATGTTGAGAAACAAAGACCAGTCAATAAAAATCTGGCTTAACGTGGTGCTCTTTGGAAAATATATGCAAGAGAACATCAAGGATTAGGGGTATTTCCTACTAGAAAATCAAAAAATAAACCAGAAGCCACTGGTTTTCTCTATTTTTGTGGCCTAATTACATTATTGACTCATTGAAGCCATCAGAAACAGGGGGAGAGAAAGAGAAAGAAAGAGAGAGAGAGAGAGAGAAAGAGAACCAAGGCAGCTGAGTTTAGATCACCATTTCATTAGGGGAGCAATAAATCCAAAGGCTCATCAGCCATCAGTGACTGAAAGCTTATGAGAAGGGAAACATCTCTAAACCACCAAATATTTTCTGTTTTACTTCTGTTAAATAGAACTTGTAAAAAAAAAAAAAAAAAAAAAACACCAAAATAAGTGAAAAGTAAATGCCAGGAAGAAACCGAGAGTTTTAAAGTCAGAAAATCTATTTGGCAGCTCTAGATATTAAATGATACCAAAGGTTAAGTTATCAGCAGAAATTTGATGTTATAAATCACAGGATTGAAGGATGTTGGACCATATTTGAAGGAGGCAGTACAGAGTAATGGTTTCATACATAGAGGCTGAAATTAAACTACCTGGATTCAAATCCCAGTTTTTCTACAAACTAGCTACAGACTTTGTACAATTCATCTAACCTCGCTAAGCTTCAGCTTTCCTCATCTATGCATAAGGATGACAACAGTTGTTGTCACACAAGTAATGTTGGCTGACATCATCATTTTTATCAGATCCCAAATTATTTTATATGGGTAGGCAAGAAATCCCTTTTCAGACTTGTTTTATGAATGGAGAGGCTGAAGACTGTGAGGAAACAGAATTTGCCCTCCAAATTATTGCCCTTCCCAGGGTCATGCATGCACAAAGTATTGTGATAATCACTCACTCCCTTAAAATCTCCTTTTGGGGTTCAGAGGACCTTGAACTTTACCATTAAAAGATTCAGTCCTTGGGTTGATCTCCCCAAAGATTTAAAATGGAAGTTCTCCTTTCCTGACCCCCAATGGTGGAGGACATGAAACTATTTCACTCTATTCATATTACCTTGCCTTGCTCAGGAAAGACTTGGTTCTTAGGGAATATTGGCTTCATGGGTGCAGAGTAAGGGATAAAGTTTGTGATGCACGAAAAAAGACTGAAGACAGTGACTGAGAGGTCAGAAGAGAAGAATTTCAGAGTTGCACTTCAACTGCTCAACTGTCTCATCAGAGATGGGTTGGCACTTTCAGATACCTTGCTTCTGATAAGAAGATCAGCTCCTCTCTCAACCCTTCCAAGCTTCCTTATCAATAAGGACCACTGCCACCATCACATTTGTCATATCAGCCACCCTCTGATCTCCTAGGGAAAGAGGACTGGGGTTCAAGTCAATTTGCAGGGACTGTTTCTGCACAAATACCCATACCTAGGTTCGTGGGCAGTGCCAGAGTGGCAAGAGAGGCTGGCTGCCAAGGCTATTTTTGAAGAACTCACCACACTTCTCTGGGATACTGTGAAGGAAATGTCTTGATTTTGCCCCAAGTCTTTCCTTATCCTTTGCAATCCCAGGGATTCAAGACCATGTCATTTCTTATCTCGGCAGTCCTTTCTCCCTAAACTCACGGCCCACCATCACCATGACAGACAGCAAAGCAATCTCACCTTTCTCTTTAACCTATAAGCTTTATAGCAAAAAGATAAAACGCCATGCGAAACAGTGGAGGGAAATGAGTGGGGAAATCCACCCTACTCTGACCTTGCCCTGCCTTCTCCATTCTGCCTTTAGGTAACAGACCAGATATTTTACACTTTTAGAACCAATGAAAGAGACTTGTTATGTATACATTCTCCAGTCGAGATGGACCTACCTACTCCTATCAAAGGGAGATGTTAAGACTCAGGGTCAAAACAACTTAAATAAAATCAAATGCAGGGTGGCGCTAGTATTTCCATACAGGAGGAGAGTATGGGGTGAAAGGAATTAGCAAAAAAGGCCATGTCTCACAGCAAGCAAACACACATTAACTTAGACTGTATTTAAGAAGGCCAGTGGGTAGCTGATAGAGACTATGGAGAGTGGGGATCAGACCTCATTCCTAAGCCATTCCTTGGTGTAGTGCTGATGACCTCATAATATTTGCACTGTTTTGGGCTGCCTGACCTATTAGCAAGACTATCAACAACACTTTGAAAGTTCCCCTTGATCTAGTGTCTGAGCACCTAATTGCTTGTGGAAGTCTCAGAAATTCCACCCTAACTCTTCCCAGGAGGGCTAATGGGATGGGATAGAAAGAGATCCCGGTTCAGATGCCCACTAGCTGTAGGATCGTGGACAAGTAGCCTCTTTCCTGGGCCCCCATCTACAAAATGAAGAGGCGATTTCCTTCCAGGATAAACATATGATTCAAAGTGGTGTTTATCTGAATGTGTGAGAAGCCTGAGATGGAATGTTTACTTCCTTTAGAAAATTGGAATTCAACAGCCAAAAGAGTCCTTTTTCCTCTGAAGGAATAAAAAAGAAATCCATTTACTCAATCTGCTAACCCCAAAACCAAAACAAAGAGTCTGTGGTATAAATGAGTTGGCCAAGACGCCTGCACGTGCTGGCTCACAAGTCAGCCCTCTTCCCTGAGTCATTCTGCAAAATGGCACAGCAGATTCCTCCGGGTCCATCAGAAAAGAAAATCTTTTACACTTTTGTATAACTCTATGCATTAAACCATAAATTACTATTCCCCTCTCTTCTACTTTCAGAACCTATACAAAAGTGATTACCTCAGTCATTTTTCAATATTACTTTCATACTTGGAAAATGCATTTTCTAAAAGTTATTTATTTTTCACAGCATGTCAGGTTGTTACATTGTACTAGTTAAAATAAAACTACTATATAAACTACTGTCTACTTTTGCATGCATTACATTTCCCTACAAATGCTGTGAAGCGGGATTTTCACAGGGCCTAAATATATTTCTCTGAAATATTACATTATACTTTATTTTAGCACCATTCCAGATTATAAGAAAGAAAGAAATAGGAAAGCCAGTTGTTAAATTAACTTCGCTATTAAATAACATTTTTATTTGAAGTTCCCCATTTCAGAAGAAAAATTATTTAAATATTAAAAGCGGTTTTGTCATGAAACTTAAAACCAACACATACTATTATTCCTTCTCAAGGGCCCTGGGAATAGCTAAAAATGTCCCATTGGATTTGATTCATGCTCACCTAAAAGCAAGACTTGGGCAGGGAGTAAAACAAGTAAGGAATAAAATATCGAATGAGTACAGCCCAGCATTTCTAATAATGAGGTCCCCAGACCCTTGATATATACAGCTAGGTTTAAAATATTTTCTGGAGTACCTCCAAAAGGTGACAAAACTAAACAAAAGCTTTGCTTGAGGTAATCCTAAATTTTATGCGTAAAATTATTTTTTGCTCAAATGTAATATTAACCATTCTCTAAAGCACTGTGAATTTCTTTAAAATGCCACCTCAATTAAAGACTCCACAAACACAAAAGGACATAGATCCAAGTATTTTCATTAGCATTTGTAATTGTAATGGTGAGAGTCCTGCAGCTGTGAGTAAGCGGTGCTTGCTTGAGAATCAGCCAAAATAAAGCTGACCCTGGCCAGTAAACCTAAGGAAGGTGCTGCACACCAGCACCGCACTGGGCTTAGAAAATGCTGCTCTCAGGCTCTCTCTGTCGCTGAGTGAGAGGCAGAAAGAGGAAGCGCTTAAATATTTAATAAATGATTCTGCAAAGGCTTTTGAGCCTTGGCATGAAGGGTTTGAAATCACTATCTACTTTACATCCATTGAGGCCACCACCAAAATGGCTATCATCCAGATTACAAGTGACTCAAGAAACTAGTTTTCCTTCCCTTTTTCTTCTTCTGAAGCTGAGTTGGCAGTGGCCTATCTTGAAATCTTTCAGAATTGCTTTAATCTTTCATTTTAGTTTCATCTCAAGCCACACGCATGTCCACCCTCAGTGCCCTTGGGGTTGCCAGGCCTTGAGTGCTGGAAACAGGGAAAGCATCCTTGGAGAAATACAGAGAACAAGAATGGAGAAAAGAAAACAAAGATTTTGTACATGTGTTTTTAACACAGCCAAATTTAACCAAACTGTGCTCCCTGGTAGTGCTTTTAACTAACAAGCAGGCAATATATTGCACTGTAAAATGTTTTATTTTAACACCTTACAGGCTTAGCTCTGTGGCTGTTGCAGGTATATCCATTAAAAGCAACACAGACTATAAATCAGAATTCCATATCTTTTCACAGCATACGAATCTATTCTCCTGCTGGTAAGCACATAGCTTTCATTGATGCCGATGGGGGTGACATATACTTATATAGGGAGAATAGACCACTCTCTACATGTGAATTTACGCTTTTAGACAGGTGGCTGTATGTAGCCAAGAGACACCAATAAACAGATTTTATCGTAGCTGTTTAGAAACGGATTCTGTGCTACATATCTACAGAGGAACAGTCATCTTTTCCAAAGGGGAATACAGAGGCAAACCCTTGGCAGACTTACAATCCACAGTTCACTACACCACAGTTTGGTACCCATCGTCACACACATCGATGGTGATTTGAACTGAGCTTGACCAATCCCCAATGCCTTAATAAACTAACAGTATTTCTGAAATTCCAGTTATGCTGACTCTAACCCATCCCTGCTATGAAAACATAACAAACACTGCATGGAAAATGCAAACGTTAACTTTTTAATGTTCTGTGTCATATACATACCCACATGAACACAGGGTGCAGATTCTCAGAAGAATGTTTTTCATGAAGTAGAAATCTTTTAGATCACTGCTAAAGGGACTCATACATTGGCTTTAAGGGAATATATATACTTCTTATGTTTAAAAAATAAATACTAAAACAGCCTGTCGCATATGGATTCTGTGTGGTTATTTTATATATTTCATTTCTTTGAATGATATTTACTTTGATTTTCTTTCTGCATTTTAGTCACTTCTAGAAAGGGATCCCAGGAATAACGCAAATTACAAAAGCAGATGTAGAAAATATTTTTAAAAGCAGCCTAAATTTCCATAATTTACAATAGATATTCACACCTGCACAGAGGTTGACATTCAGCATATGCATCTAGCTGTGTGTGATGAACACAGAGCTTTTACCAGGATAAAATGTCTATTTCTAGAGAAATCCATAAACTAGAAACAGACCAGCTCCTATATTTAGTTCTTTCCTGTACTTCATTTTAAAGACACCTCCTAGAAGATATTGGAAGGGTCAGCTCACTGTTATTTACTGCACCAAATATCGCTTATGATTGACACTGTCATGTCCGTGTGTTGCAGAGACTTAAAGGCCATGACGACATTTAACTACTCACTTTTGCTTGCATGGCTGTGGTGGAGGAAACCACAGAATACTGATCTATCCAAAAGAGAAAAAATTAGAGTGTCACAGTGGAATTTATGAATGAGAGTGCTTTGGCTGCAAAGCATTCCCATTATAGCCTTCAGCCACCACAAAACTGCTGTGTAATTGGAAGGGAACTTTTTCCCATGAAAAAAGCTTGCTATCGGCGCCAACCCATCAGAGCCATGGCATGGAGGGATGCACACCTGCAGGTAGCCTGCCTCATTCATGGGGATACTGGTCCCTGCCTGCATCTTCTGCTCACAAAGGGATCTGGATCTGAGAAGACCAGATCACAGAGACGGGGGCTGAGGACATGGAAAACCTTGACGGTCATTTCATCCACTCAGTTCAGAGGTGAGGAAACTGAAGCTCCAAAAAAAAGCAAAATAAACAAGTCCCAGGTACATAGCCCATCAAAGGCAAAGCCTGGACCTGAAGCCAGCCTTTCTCTTGCATCCCAGCCCATCCATATATCTAAAAGCTGACCCTATTTCAGCATTTATTTACCTAAAACTACGATCAATGAATTCAAATATCCTAAATGTCATTCTGGCTGGGAAACAATAAACTTCCTCCAAACCAGTTTAGACATATTACTGTTTTCCCAAAGGAAAAAAAAAATTTCTTTGCCTCTGTGTGTGTGTGTGTGTGTGTGTGTGTGTGTATGTTTTAGCTCCCCAGCAACAAAAACTATATTAAAGCTTAAAATAATTACCTCCTTTTTCAGTTACTTAAAAAAATCCATCTTCTAAAGAGAACTGTACCATAGCCCTCCTACTTATTAATATCTTAAATTTTTAAAAGTCTAAGTTGTTAAGTTCTGTAGAGTGTTCACAAGTTTAGATGACTTTATAGCATATTACATATATTTTATTTTTATTTACCAAATATTCACAGTAAAAAAAAAATTAAAAAATAAGATGTCATGACAGGGAGCTACTAGGTAGCTGCTTAAGGTTAGGCTTCAGGAAAGCCCTCTTAAAAAATAACTCTGGAAAAGATAAGGCCTGATTCACATAACTTATATTTTATCATAGGTGAAATAATAATAGTAGCTGATATTTATGAAGCACCTACTATCTAATTGAATCAGGTACCTATAGAATGTACTGTTTCAACAACACCAAGCAATCCAGCAGGATGGATGTTGCTTTCTCTATTTTGCAGATAAAAACTCTAAGCTCCGAAGAGATGAGGTTGCTTTTCCAAGGTCATATGGCTAGTTAGGAACACTGGAGACTTGGAACCCTTGTCCATCTGATTCCAGCATGTATGTTTGGACTCTAAGGGGAAAATGCAGGCATAAGAGATTTGCTCAGTTTGATCATCACTTCACTGGGGACACATTTCCAGAACCCTCAATAAGCCAGTTCTTCTCCCTGGCATATCATATCATCCTCCTGCCCTTTCCTTCATAGCACCTAAAACAATTGTAATTTTACCTTTATTTATGTGATTCTTTGAATGACTGTCTCTCCCACTAGACTATAAAGTCTATGCAAAGTCTACAACAGTCTTTGCTTGGTACATAGTAGGTGTTCACTGAATGAATAAATGACCCACTACTTCAAACTTCAAGCCAGGAGAATTGATATCACTGTTTTATTATTCTAGCCAGATCTGATAACAACTACAATTTAGATTCAAATTATGTCTTTTATTTAAACATCTCAAAGCAAGATAAAAATAAACAGCTGGAAATAGCTTGCAATAAAAGAGAGAGAGAGACCAAAATAAGTTTAGGACTCTGCCAAAGGTCTTAATGGTAGCAACAAAACCATAAATGTCTCACGGCACTTCATACGTCATGAGGGCTTGCAGATGGAAATAATATCAGCGTCCATTCTCTGCTTCTGCTTCGGCTCACCAAGACACTACTCCAGAAAAAGGTGATGTGATTTATTCTGCATTCTATCATTCTGAATCTTCTATTAACTGGCACTTGTGCAGTCACAGTACAATGATAAATTATAGTCATAATTGTGACCCTAATTCACAGCAAGTCACCAAGGTATCTCTGAATCACAGAAAAATGTCATTAGGTGAGAAGTTCTTTGAGAGAAGAGAACACTTTATACAATTCCCCCAGGGACCTTATACAACACCTAATTGTTGAATAAAACCGTATTGATCATAGCTATGTTATTATATCTAAAAATGATGTTCTGTGTATATCATATGAAGAAATTATCTATTAACCAGAATGTTTAACTACATAGAATACCCATTAATGTTTGTTAAGAGAAATTTAATTCATCTTAAGTGAAAGTGATGACAATCTTAGCAGAGGATATTGGGCCCAACCTCCTATTTATTAAGCAACAAATTGCATTATTGGAAACACTGGGCTTTTGAAGGGCCCCATGTAAACGCAGGTATTGTGGTGGTTGTTGCTATTGTTGTTGTTTTAATCTACTAAAAACTATTGTCTGAATACTTAAATTTTGATATAATTAAACAAACCAAAATTATAAAGTGTGTTCTGTCTCACAAGAGAATCCTAGCTGGTGTGTAGGAGTGGAGGAGGTGGACTCAGGACAAATAAAAATTCACTGCATTTTTAACATATAAACTAATCATTCCTCTCTCTTCCAGTGTAAGTCACGAGGCAGAAAATACATGTGGAGTATGTACATTGCCACAGAGTATTCATATAACATAAAAATTAAAAGTAAAATTATATTCTTCTAAAGTGCAAGTCCCCAAGATTTTTATCTATGAGTCAAATAAGTAGCCTATTACTCACTGTTTTTGTCATTTATTCAATTAACTAAGTAGTGTAATATAAAGAGTGTAGTTATTATGACAATATTTCTTTATCTCATCTATTTCATATCCCCTTTCTCTCATTCATGTATATTTGTATATTTCTAAAGTAACTTCTTAAGGATCATAAGGGAATTTGTTAATTTCCATAAACAAAACCACAGGAAAAAGAAAATCTTCAATGTACCAGGGCTAAAAACAAAGATTCAAAAGAAGGGGAAAATATTAAATAACCTTAAGACCTTACCAAATACATTTAATCCTTTGAATAACTGCATAAATATTTGAGTGTCCTTTATTTATGTTTTCCTCCTTTTATTATAAAGTAAGATAGGCTTTATGAAGTAGTCCTTTAGAAAAAAGAGGAAAAAAAGAAACTTTGGTTCATTATTTAACTTCCGAAAAGCCAACATCAAAGGTTAGATTTTTGGCATTCAAAATCAGATCATTTGTAATTTCTTCTTTTTTTTAATGTTTTTTAAATTTTTCATGTGGAGAAGAGTCAGAGATCTCAAGAATTCTTATCTGGAGGCCTCTCTTAGCCAAGCTGAGCTGATGGGAACAACTTTTTTGTGCCAAAACCCAAAAGAGAATTTATATACAGTTCCTCCCTCCCTCCTTTTTTTTCCCCCATGTACACCCACTTTCTGACTCAAAATGAATTTTTTTTTTTCTCCTTGTATTTAAAAGAAGAAAAAAAAAGAATCCTTGTTGTATTGGAAGTGTGACGTTACAATTCATTGCATTAAAAAAAAGATCTGAAACTCCCAAATTTATTTAACAAATCCACAATGTTTATTTAGGACTAGGGTGAGGGGTACTTCTTATTTGCATATGGTATCCTGTGAATTTACTATATGCATAATTTTTAGGTACTTAATGAATGATTCAAATAGAAACAGAATTAAAACGCAGACAATGACAGTCATGACACTCAGGGACAATGAAGTACGATGGAAGTCCAAAGCTGTTTGGCTAAATCAAATTGTGAATCCTAAAATCCAATTTCTATTGAAACTGCAGGAGCTTGAGATAAAGTTGTCATAAAGTCTTATCAAGATTAGTCAAGATAACATGAACATTAGGAAGCCATATTTAGATCGTTTCAATTCTCCCATCTTCCCACTACAAAAAGGACTGGAGGAGAAAATGATCCAGACAGTTCACCTTGATTCTCTTCTCCCTCACCTCCCCATAGCCTATCCGAGCTTTGTTCCCTGCCCACTCCCTTCTAGCTCTGCCACCAGTAATGACCAAGACTTCATCATCTCTGGGCCATTACTATCTCAGTAACTTCCCAAATTGATCTCCTTGCCTCTGGGCTCTGTTCCCTACAGCTCTCCGTATATTCCTCCAAGTCTAACTCAAATATCCCTTCTCTCTAGCTTTCCATGACCCCCATACAGAATTAATCAATTCTGATGTAGGTGCCCCTGACACTCTGTCCCACCATTTAACCATCTTATCAGTTACTCTTGGTTTGCATATGACTGTGCCTCTCAGTGCACAGACCCTCGAGGGCAGAAAATATCTGTTTCACAAGCATATAAGCAATAGCATCTCCCACAAAACAGGCTCTCAATAATCTTGTTGAATTGAACCCACTAGGTCTACTGGTGAATTTTAGCTCTTCCCATAATTGTGTCGACTTGCGCAATGACAAAAATCCTACTTATTAAAACATTCTACTGTAACATAAGTGGAATGTGTAAGAGCCGTGGGCCTAAGTGGAGTGGTGGAAGGGAAGAGACCTCAAAGAGGCCAAAGCATCATTTCAAAATCCTTTTCTCAAAGAGCACATTAAGTAGAAGAGACAGCATGCCAGGACTGCAGACTCAAGCTACTAGTGAGCGTCTTTCTTTTTTTAAACAGATGCTTATTGAATTGTACACTCTGCTACAGATTAATGATTCAGAGACTAATAAGATGTGATCTCTGCCCTCCAGAAAACTGGTGACAAAGACATAGTATGGAGGGTAAATCTGAGAAACATAAGATTGGATAAGATTCATGACTGGCAGGATCAACAGTGTTCTGAGTAAAGTGGGTGGAGGGAGCCCAGCTCTGTAGTGTTTGCCAATTTCTATCCCCACTATGAATGACTTCAAGATACCAATGTGATATCACTGAACAGAGCTGGGAAAAGATTCACTCAATTGGTTCTTATGAGTCCACATAAGCCAGCTACAGCACACCACTGGACAGAGTCCGTACCCTCCACAGCCACAAGCTACATTGCTTTTCATCCAATAACTCATTCAATAGATATTATTGCGCACTGAGTGTCTGGCACTGTGTTTATTATTGAGTACTGAGTGTGAGGAGGAATAGAATAGTAAACAAACAACCACAGCTCCTGACTGCATGGAGCTTACAGCATCCTATGCTGGGAACTGTCCCAGCTGGGGAGTGAAGGTCTCTCTGAGAACTGAAGGGAAAGGGGCTAGAATCTGATGGATGAATTGAACTTCTCAGAGAGGAATGAATGTCCCTGACAGAAGCAATGGGAACAGCAGATGAGTAAGAAAGTTGGCTTTTATCCTGAGAACAATAAGGAGCCACTGATGAATTGAAGGCTACGGAATGTCATGATCAGTTTCGAATTCTCAAAAGCTTACTTTGGCCACTATAAGGAGAGAAGGGTCTCTAGAAAAACCAAAGGAATGCAGAGACACCAATCTGGAATTAAGGCAGGAGTCAAGTCGCAGAGTGGGGGTGGCACAAAGGGGACAGAGCTGAGAGATAACTAGTATGGCTGACAGAGATGGGGGTGGGGCAACAGCAAGGATCATTCCTCAGTTCCTATAACTGAAGGGACAGAGAAATCCATCAATAATAAGAAGGAAGATGAATTCATGTTTTGACATTGAGTTTTCATTCACATGAATTTTATGTTCCCCTTTGTGTAAAAAGACTCCCTACAAAAGAAAACCCATACCTCTTCTCATGCCCTTCAAGGCCCTTCACACATCAGCCCCAACCCTTTTGTACCCATTGCCACATACCCCATTACTGCTATTTCCCTCCCACGGGGGTATAACCTTTCCAAAACTTTTAGTAAATTCATAGAAGCCTATCTGCACTTTTCTCTCACATCCCCCATCAAAGTCTGCTTTCTGATCCTTGCTTCTTGGAAGGACACATGTTCAGCATCTTACAGAGCTGCCCAACCCAGAACTGTCTGCATTTCAGACAGAAGACAAACCTCCAATCATGTCTCATTCATCTTTGCATCACCTGGACCTTTCAGGAGATAGGCATTATATTTTCCACATGCTCCATGTGGAAATACCATATTCTCCAGAGCAAAATCATAACACCTGGTCCAACAGCATGAACACTCTTAGGGAAGAAGACAGAATGGTCTCCAGACATACAATGGGCACTCAACAAACATTTGTGGTATATGAATTTGTGCACTTCTTGATGGACTCAATGAAGAATCGCCAGGTGCCTCCTACACCCAAGTATGCAGTAGGTACTCAATAAAGAACAAAGGCTGGACTATCAAGCTTCCCTCCCCATAGGAACTTTACACTCAGCTTCTATAACAGATGTGTCTGGTGCCTACCTCACATCCCTGTGTCCCACCTGTGACTTCAGCCACATGTCTGACCCTGACCACATCCTGCCATGTCGCGGCTTCCTTCCACATCATGCCAACTCTGAAGGAGATGCCCAGCCTGCACACCAGCACCCTGGGACAGCCCTCAACCAGGAGGGGACAGGAGCCAGGAGATAATGCTCTAGCCTCTTGTACTCCTGGAGCCTGACTCTAGGAGACACATTTTACTCTGTCCCTTAGAAGATTCCAGTGGGACCATGTACCAGCCACAGCAGTGACTCTGATAATGCATCACTGCCTTACTTTTTCTTCCTTGCCTTTTTTCCCTCTTCTCTCTCCCTCATTTCCTGCTTCCTAAGTTCATGCCCACATAAACTACCTGCATCCAAATCCCTGCTAAAGGTCTAATTTCTGGGGAACTGCAAACTAAGAGAGCCTCTGATCTAAGCCAGCCATTTCAGGATCCACAAGAGACTCTTTCACTCTGGCTGATGAATTCCACACCAAAAACAGGGTGAGGGCCGTTCATCAACTTTTCAGTTCTGTTGTTCTCTGAGGACATCTGTGGATGTTTTCAGTGGAAACAGTACACAGTAAGTGCTAAATACACATGTCTTCCAAATTAAATCCAGGTAAAAATCCAGCTTCTTCACAGGTAGTAAAAGGGAGGTAATGTACACGGCATCCCAAATTATTCATTTTGTCACACCATTCCCCTGCATTCATCAGGATTTCATTTGGCTCCTTTTTCCAACCTTAGCCCAGCATTCTAGAAGGTATTTATCAATATATTAAATGCTACTTAAACTTCCTAAAATGATCCCAGAACAGTAAAGGGGAAAAAAGCTTCTGATTTAAAGCTAAACATACTCAGCTATCCATTGGCATGACAAAGTCTGCATTTTATTTAGACATTGCCATTAATAATGAAATGATGTATGATTTCCACTCCAGCAGCTCTTCCTTCCTTGCACAATCAATTATGCATTTAAGAAAATACTTAGTGGATAGAAAGCTCCTCTAATTAAGCATCACTTGAGGAAGCTTGTGAGATTCCTAAAACTAGAAAAGATCTCTCAGAGAAGTAGGATGGTGGAGGGAAAAAAAACCACTCAAAATGTTTGAGTCTTGATTAGACAAACTCTCAGGCATTCTGAACCACTATGTAAGGAAAAACTCACATACACATATATTTTAACCCAATAGACTTTGAGGTGAACTAAATATTCTGCAAAATGTAAAAACGCTCTCTTTGCTCCAGCTAAGAAGCCAGGACTAAATTGAAATTAGATATTTTGGTTGAGACCCAGCCCCAGAATTGCTGTCCCTTTTTTGTCTTCCCTGTCAAAATCATTGAGGAGTTAAGATGGTTCTTCAGAACTCTGGAAATTGTCCAACATTAGAATCAAATAGAAATAGCATAAGATTTCCCAGAAGGCAAAACAAGGATGGTTTTCCTCACTAAAATTATTACATATCACATCGTGTTCTTGGGAGGGGTGCTTATCTGGGGATAATCTCCAGAATGATTTTACATCCTGGTTGTCCTACAAAACTAACTCTCTCCGACACAGCACAGCAAATTCATTCAATTTGGCGGGTCCTAACGCTTTCTCTTTCTCTCCCTCTAGAGGCAGAAAACGAAGCACTAAATAAGGTTTAATTTCAAGGCATTAAAAATAAAACCAGGGATAAGCCACTCTGACAGGAACAGAAAGCAGGCCTTGGAAGAAGGCAAGGAGTATGTCAAGAAAGTGGATACAAGAGAACAAGGGGACAGTGGGGAGAGAAGTAAACAAGAGGTTCATTTCTCTCTCTCTCTTCTCTTTTCTCTCTTTTTTCTCTCTCCTCTCCTCCCTCTCCTCTCTCTCTTTCTCTCTGCATTACTCCACCTCTGCCCCTGTATCTATGACTCTGTATCCCTGTCTGTCTCTTCCTCTTGTTCTCTCTTGACTTCTACCCCTCCATGTTTCCCCACCCAGGACCATCAATCCTCCCACAAGGGACTGTCTCCCCTCCTGCCCAGGTGGCTTCTCCTACAACAGGAGACAACAATAAATTTCCAGGACAATGTACATGGTGTGGGTGTGATAGACATGTCACCAGAAACAGCAGGTGTCCCTTGACTTTAGTGACTTGGCCTTCAGAAGCCCCTCCTTTCTCCAGCTCCCCTGGGCCCCTGAGTCTCAGTCATAGCTCTTAGAACTTTGGTCAACTGTGCTAGGCCACCAGTTACTTTCTGCACACAGGCCATAAGCATGTTTGTAACATACTTGTGCATGAACTCACTTCTAAGGGTTGACTTGACTCCTGCCTCCCTTCGTCCTGCTAGCCAGTCAGGCCGGGTTCAGCCAGGAGCCCTCCTTCCCCGCCAAGGCTTAGAAGCAAACTCTGAAGAAACCCAGCGGCAAGCAAGAATCGCTCCCGGAGGGAGTAGCCAGGACAAAGCTGGGTGCCTGTGCTCTTTTTAATTCCCCATTCTGGCAAAAAGAAAACCTCAGGTCTGACTTTAGAGCCTTTGACACATAATTGGTAGCCAATTTTCCTAAGTGGTGAGTCAATTTTCTGCTTGTGAAATGTAACTTTACCCTGGTGAACACCAGGCCCCAGGGTTTTCAGTGTGGCTTAACAGCAATTAGATGAATGTTAGGAAGGGGGGAAGTGTTAAAGTCCCTACATTTACATTTTTTTTTTTCATGTTTTTACCTCTTAAAGGGATAGGAGACGTCTCCTAACCAAGTAACCCCTGAAAAACTCACCCAAAGACAGGCACAGGATATCCTGGGAAGGAAAACCATTTTGAAGCCGCACCACAAAGGGTTCCCTTTTTTTATTTTAATTCTCTCAAATATTCAGACAAGTAGTGAGATGTCACGGGGAGGGCACAACATTTAGAGGTCAAGGCATCCTTTTCCTGGTTCCCCTTGGGCTATTTTCTTTGCTCCCACCCGGTCCCCTCCCTCCCCTCCCCAGCCCCCCAAACAAATTCCCCGGTGAGCGCTAGGCCCCGCCTCGGGCCGCACTCCCTCCCCCTCTACCCGCCTCCCGCAGCCACCCCACCCCCTGGGCGGCTGACGGCTCCCGCTCCACATGTGCGACTCGTGTTTCGGCTTTCGCTGGCGACAAACTGGAGCCGGGGCCTTTCCGCTTAGGAGGAACTCGCTACGTGTCGCTAACAACAACACAAACACCGCCGGCCCGGCTCGGTGCTCCGCTGCCCACAGTGCGCTCGGCACCAGGGCTGGATTTATAGCAAGGAGCCCCGACTGTAAGAAGTAATTCATGAGTCCCCACAATGCCACTACTGAGAGGCATTCAGAGGGGGGGGCAAGACACGGGGTGTTCCTGCTCCGTGGCCTCCATCCCGGCGGATCCCGCTTTGCAGTTGTGCACAATCACAATCGCAGCCAGCACATGCAGTTTGTCCTCATTCATTTTGCACTTTTTTTAATAGAGTGGGAGAAAGTCATCTCGGCCACCACCACCTTTTTATCACAATTTGTTGAAACCCCAAGAGGCTTAAAATACGTTCTTTTGCCATTTATAGTTGTAACAGTATTACAACAGTATTACATACAAATGTGTACACAAATCTGCGTGGTGCACACATTCGCACAGGCTCATAAGACACATGCAAAAAAATTATTATTATGGGCTCTTCTGGAAGATTTAGTATATTTGTTTCAGAAAGACATAAGAATTTTAATAAAACTAAACCTTATTTGGGAAGTATCTACCATGAATGCAATTTTGGAAAGGTGCAATAGGAACTAAATAACTGCTGTTAAAAATCATTTAGCTGAGAAAAATATGCATGCTAACAATTCCACCAAAAAAATAAGATATCGTATGCCACGTAGGTATATGTGTACTGCTTTGCAGCCACAGAAAACCTCCTATCTCAAATCAAAGAGAAAAACACTACACGTGAAAACTATCCTTTGGACGATTAGACTCCATTCCAAAAGACATAGAAAAAGAAAAACCACGGCAAAAGTACACACATGGATCTTTGTACCAGATTCTGCATTAAAAGATTGCTTGTCAGGTCCTATGACTACCTCCCCGAAGCCTGCTCTGTGGTTACAAGGTTTGGTGTTCAGTCCTCTGCAAATCAGTTTGGGGTTTCTCTAAATCTGAGCCACAGCCTGTCAAGATGATCCTTTGCAATACCAGCCTTTTAAATCCCACACCTTTGTTTTTCTCCCTCACTCTCAGAGGAATTGTCTTCAAGTTCCTGCCTAGGTCAGCCATTCCAAGCTGGAATTCAGAGACTGGACGGATCCTTTACCATGAGAATTTGGAGCCGCAAACCTTCAGCAGAGCCCTGGGGAGGGATAATTGTTTTAGTGAAGCTCACTGCCTCCTCAGTGGTCTGTGAGACCCTGCTGAGCGTGGCTGCTTACCTTTGGCAGGAACCCAGGGCAGGTTCAGGAAACGGTTCCGTGTTCCTGCCCTTAGCTTTGCGTCAGTGAAGCCTGGCACATCTTTTTTGTGGTTGTAATTTAAATGAGACAACCAACTGCACAGCTGTCTCGGTCAAATTATGCAGGGCCATGTGGCCTTTCTTCCATCTTTAAAAAGTCCGGGGCACCTCTGACCATGTTTGAGGGAAGCCCAGGGGAGCAATGACCAACAAAAGGAATAGCGATTACGCCAGCAAAGGATGGAAATTTGCCTAAATGAATATATTAAGGGCTGCGCTTAGAAAATGGAAATGTTAGTTTTTAAATAGAGGCAGAATAGTGTTATGATTAAAACCCTGATGTTTGGGGTCAGACACTGCAAGGTTGGCATCCCAGCTCCACCACTTAATAGCTGTGTTGACGATGGGCAAGTTATTTAACCAACGGAAGCCCCAGTTTCCTCATCTGTAAAATGGGAGAAATAAGAATATTCACCACATAGAATTGCTGTAAGGATTAAATGAGAGAATACCCAGAATTCAGCTAATATGTGGCTTCATAAATGATTAGTTATCATCAGTAATTACAGTAATGACAATAACGCACAGAACATGCAAAACGCCAATGCCAGTCACTGCCACACCAGTCATCTGTAACCAAGAAAAGACTAATTTTACTCTGCCTCTGGCCCCTTATTTTACATATTACAGGAATTTATTCTTGCAGGTAAAACTAATGTGACTGAAGTTTCTGTCATTAAAGTGTTATTTATTCTGTTGATCTGGCATTGGGTATTTTAATCTCTCTCTCTCTCTCTCTCTCTCTCTCTCTCTCACACACACACACACACACACACACACCAGACACAGGAATGTGAGTATAAGCATCTGCATAGATGCGTACTACACCAATACAAGCCAGCAGATATACAGACACAAAATGAGTATCTGTACCCCAGAATAAAAGGAACATAATTATCAACTTTATTTTGACAACTCTTTTCAATGATACCCAATTAGGCATTGCATGGCAAAAATAAACTCTTTAAAATACTGAAAGCACAACCCATTGTATCTTTGCTCCTAAGGGCCCTTTAAAAGCTGAGGTTAAATTACAATCAGATGGCAAGAGGATAAGGACCTCGCCTTAGGGCACTTCCTTGGGATAAATGGCCAGTTCTTGTCCCCTTTGGAAGGGGTTGCTGGCCCAAAGCACCATGGGGCCAGTGACCCCTTGCTGGTCATTAATCGTTACCGAATTCCCTAGAACCAAGGTCATTATTGCTAATATAAACTTAAATAAAAATTCCAGAGACATATGGATTTCTTTTAATAGTTAGTCTTATTTCTTTGCTTTTTATAGGGCATTTCTATAGAATTAATGTTCTATACATTAGCTCTGTAGTTGGTTTGTCTTAACACTTGATCCTGCTTAAAGGTTTATTGGACCTAAAATAAGAAGTGAAGGAAAGCAAACAAAAAAACAGGAAATCCTGAAAGGGCCTATTCTGTACCTGGAATTCTCAGAAAAATCATTATCCATGGGACTCACAATTTTATTTCTTTGGAAACCTGTAAAAATATTATAATGTTTATATTTAACGGTTGGATAATTTAAAATTTAAAGAATAGAGAGAGAGATCTGGTTCCCATCCCGGACAAAGTTTTCTGTTTCTCAGTCTCTCTCTCATCCCCTCTGCACATAGAAAAAAAATTTTTTCAAGATTTTATGAAATTCTAATTTCTTCAAGCTTAAGGAATATATACTGTATTGTCACTCACAAGCAAAGGATATTAGCAGAGCATATAATTTCATAGCTTCATTCCAAAGATACTCAGCATTATTTGCCTTAAAAGAAACTATCCACCCTAAAAGTACAGAAACAAAGTGGATATGCAGAAAATGAACAATTATTTAATGAGCATGTACTATGTGCAACTCAGTGTAGATTCTCTGTATATCAACATTAGGCTGCTTCATCTGGAAGACAAGTCTCAACCAGATTAAGAGACAACTTGAGGATGTTGCATAGGTAACCTCTGCCCACAGCATTTTGGGGTTACTGTCTCACAGAGATAAATGTGTTGGTCCACGTGCCTCACATTTTACAAGCCTACAATTTTCTTTTTACTAGATCCCTTCCCCATCTTGCCCAAGTTATGCTACTAATAAATTTAAATATAACAACTCCATTAGCCTTGTAAGGTGCATCATCTAAAGATCTCACCCACTAGCTTCCTGCCTTAAGGTAGATTTTAGCAATAGACATGGGCTGTACCTGCTGCCTTATCTTCTTATTACCTGTCTGATCCCTTGGATGAGGTAAGGAAGAAGAACTGAAAGTTGATTGAGAATATTGTTGGTTGTTCAGTTCTGACTGTGAGGTTGCTATTTACCTTATAGTACATGCTACTTAAGCGCATGTTTAATAATAGGTACTGTCCAGTGTCAGATATGAGAGGTAACCAGATTTATAAGGGTAGAGAGGATTAAAGTCATTGAGAGAGGTAACCTTAAAGATCCTAAGTGTTTACTTCTCTCTTTTTATAAATGAGAAAGCTGAAATCCAGAGAAGTTAAGAGACACACAGACATAGAGGCTCACATATCTAAATAACAGCAGGGGCAGTACTCAAAACCAGGTCTCCTGTGTCCCAGTTCAGCATCTATATGAGGTTCCTTCTCATTTCATAATGAATGAGAAGTCCCATATCAGAATGAGCAATTTAACATGTCGAGCCTTTAACAGAACCAAAGCATGGTTTCTCCTTAACAGAAGAATGTGCACAAATTTGGGTTCATATTAGAACTATTAGTACCTTGAAGATGAAAATTATTAGCATAGTAGGGAATTAACCTACACTAAATCTGATGAGTGATGAATTACTTTAAATCTCTTTTTGGAGGTGGGACGTTACCCTGGGAACGGCCAGGTAATGGCAGGATAAAGATGAATAGCAATGGATTTGATGGTGATTTGGAAAAAAGAAAGAGATTCTACACCAAATCCAATTTCCTTAACAGGTGAGTGCCCTGGGAGGACCACAAAGTGCTTTTGGGGCAGTCCCCAATCTGGGATTGGGGGTACAACTTATTTTATATAGTAGATGCTTCATGAACATTTATTGAATAAATTAACATGCTGGGTCCTTTGTTTCTCCTGTCTGAGGTCAATGAACTCAACAGCTGCTTGTTCTCACCACCTCTGTGTATGTAAACAATGGTTTCTAAAGGAGAGACTACTCCTTCATGAAACCATTTTTTAATAGGTTTAGCATGATTATCCTTTCTGGCTTCTGGTATCAAAATATCTGGGAGCAGAAAGGAATCCAGCCTGTTGAATGATTTATGACAATTTGGGAAGGGAAAAAGAGAAGAAAAGAGTATACATAAATTCAAAATTCCACCTTTTAAAATTAATTTTAGTGGATTGATACTGGGAAGAAAGATTTAGTTGGTTGACTACATTCAGTCACATCTTTCAATGGAGATGGAAAAAATTAAATTTTTCCAAATCAGCTCAATCTTTTCAGCCAGACCAGATAGTCAAATAATTCAGAGGTGAAATAATTGTCACTTCCTCCTTTGCCCCATACTCTGAAACAGTACAGAAGCTGGCAACTCCCCACCTCTCCCTCCAGCTTACCAGGCGGATGCCCCTTTGCCTTCTGGAATCATTCTCCTGCAGTTCAGCATGAGACTATGCCAGGGGCTAATAATTTCTCTCAGCACCATACCCATGACTTCTGCCCTTCCTTGGCAATTCCAAATGTGTGACAAACCTCTTCGGGCTTAGGCAAAACTGTACACAAAAGTGGTTTGAGTAGGAAGAAATACAGTGTACTTTTTTCCCCTTTCACTACAATTTTTTCAGAATTATATTCTGCAACAATGCCTCACTTCCTTTATTATTATTTTTGGAAAGGGTACTTTCAATTTGTTTAGGTTTAAATATAAGAAAAAATTTTAAATTAAGACTTATTTGAAAATTGCCAATGTCAGTATTTATGTATGTCAGTACCTTCCAGAGAAAGATAATTGTCAGAGACAACTGCTCATGATAAGACATCTGGAATAGAAAGACCTTTTGTAAAATTCCGACTGAAAGATGACTATTGATGAAATACCTCTGGCAAACAAAAACAAAAATTGCAATTTTTCGCACAGTGTTATATGACGTAGTATGAACAAGCACAGTTGCAAATAAATGAAATATGTGGGCTTTTAAAAATAAAGTAATATTTTATGATGGGATATTCTGTAGCTTCCTCCTCCCCATGACTGTTATAATTTCTTTCTTTTCTTTTCTTTTTTTTTTTTTTTTTTTTTTTGAGATGGAGTCTCACTCTGTCACCCAGGCTGAAGTGCAATGGCACCATCTCAGCTCACTGCAACCTCTGCCTCCTGGGTTCAAGTGATTCTCCTGCCTCAGCCTCCTGAGTAGCTGGGATTACAGGCATGTGCCATCATACCAAGCTCATTTTTGTATTTTTAGTAGAGACGGGGTTTTGCCATTTTGGCGAGGCTGGTCTCAAACTCCTGATCTCAGGTAATCCACCTGCCTCAGCCTCCCAAAGTGCTGGGATTACTAAGCCTGAGCCAACGCGCCCAACGGACTGTTATAATTTCTGAGAAACAATTTAACTTGTGCTCCATGCACAACGCTAGGCCTTGTTAGAGATAAAGGACTCAGGGGTTTCCTTGGACCCAAACCCAGAAAAGACACGTTGTACCCTTCCCTAAGGCTGATTGCACACAAGGTGAAATGGAGAGCCGAGCAGGACCCAGATGGCCCAGAGTAGTAGTAGAAAAGCCACTAGAACCAGAGCCAGGGACTTGGCTTATGGTCCTGGCTCTGAGACTAATTAGATCTTTGGGCAACTTTGCTGTGCTTCTCTTGGCCTCAGCTTTCTCATCTTTAAAATGAAGGGGCTGAATTGTAATCTCTGAGAGTCCATCCAGCTTAAATGGAATCATGGTCTCTTCCTACAGGAATCTAGATTTTTTTGAAAACCTGCCTTTGGGATCTAGCTAGGCTACATATTAGCGTTCTTAAGCTATTCATTCTCCATATTTGTTAAATGGTACAAAGAAATCCTGCTTACCTCACTGTGTTGTCATGAAAACTAAAAAGAGCTGAATCCATGTGAGATCTTTATGTCATTCCCTCGAAGAGGTATGTGAATGATAGAATTAAAGTGCTAGCCTTCCCTAAGTTGTGTATGTCTTGGTGTACATTGAAGGTTCTTAGCTAAAGGGATGAGATTCTGACAGTGGAATTCCAAGCATCAGCCAGAATTGGGTGGGAAAACCTTTCCTGCATTCTCATGAGCTCTGCACATAGTCTTTATTGTTTTCAAACCCAGCCGTTTAATCAAACCTCAAGGAGACTTTTCTATTGGAGCTTACGGACTTGTCCAAACTAAAAAGAATATCTAAACCTGGGGGAGAGGGATGTGGGAGGGAGAATGAGAAAGTAAATGTTTTGTTAATGAATAAAGATCCCATATTTCATTCCTGAAAGCTCTCACTTTGCTTTAGGACCATCAGCAGAAGCACAGAGCTAGCTTAATAAGCCGTAGGATGTGAAAAAGTCGCTGATAGGTCCAGGGAAGTTCTCAGCTGAAGGGGACCCTGGGGAAGTGTCCAGTCCACCCCCAGCCCTACCTTGCAACCAGACAAATGAAGCTGTCTGCTAGAATATCTGGAGATACCCTTTCACATTTCCACAATGACAAAGTTGTGTGTGGGAGTCCCCAGGAATCATTTATAACTGAAAGAAAAGGAAAAGCCACCTTCAAACTCCAGTTTCAATAGACCTGAGATCTTTCCAGAAACCCAAAGGAACTGCCTCATTTGGTTTTCCCAGAGAATATGAACAACAGATCAAACTAATCCAACCTAGTAGAAATAAGGATCTGTAGAGTTTGGGCTAATTTCTTAGTAATATTCAGCTGCAGCCACTTCCCTTCTGTTTAATTTCCACGTATCTTAGTGCTTGAATTTGTAATTCATACCCTTGTTTTGAATTCCCACTACCAACGGATTCCGTAAGGCCATTCATGTCAAACACCCTCCAAACAGTTCCAAGAAAAGGACTGAGCTAGAATTCTTTTCCGAACAGTCAGAGGGGCTATGGACCTGGTTTATATGAGTAGCATGTTCTCATAAACCTCAAATCCTTGACAGACATTCCAGGGACATGGCCACTTCTGCCATGTAGCCACCATTTCAATCAGGCCTCCTCAAACAACTTACTCCTAATTTCTACAATATGTAGGTGGCAACTGTAGCCCAACGGGTGTCCGTAGATACAAACCAAAGCTGGCTAAAACCATGTCTGGAAAGCTGACAAATTTCCAGGCAATCTACCCTGAGCAGCAGACAGAAATAAAAGAGCTGGTAAGAAGAGAAACAGACATATAATATAACAGAGTTTCCTGAAATTCATTATACCAAACTTCCAGGATAGATCAAGGAATTGGACCTAATTCTGCCTTGATTATTTTGGGTATGTCATTATCAATGTTGCAGAAACATTTTTAAGCCACTGTCTATCAACAATTTGATGAAAGAAAAAAAAACTAACATTTCACGAGTAATGTTGAGTGCACAGTGATTTTGAAAGAATCACTATTAGTAAACTAAACAGCACTCTAAATAAAGAAAATGACTGCTGTTAAGACATACTGTCTGAGAATTCTCAGGAAGAACACCACAACACTAACTCTGCTGTATATAAGAAATTATTCAAGTATGCATTTGAGTAATTCTGCATTTTAATTTAACCCTTTGAAACATTAATCAAACCATGGCTAATTATAGGAATTAAGGAATTAAACGATGGAATCTTCTAAAAGATATTATTTAAAAGGCAGTTTATACAATTACTTGTATAGATGTTTGCTTTAAAGAGGAAAACAGTTCTACTGTAATGAAAAGGGTCTTAGAAAATTAAATTAACAAGGGGGGACCAGGCTGATATGAAACTAAATTAGCATCAAATGCAAATTACAGGGTACTTAATGGTAGAAACAGGTGCAGAGAAGAACCCTAAATGAGATAAATGAATAAAACATCCCTCTCCACAAATGTGGAAGCTGACACAAAGTCAATGATATGAATAATTCAGCAGCCTCCACACTGCTGTTGAGGTCAGCCTGCCTTGACCTTTGAAACAGGAAGTAAAATTCAGTTCAAATTTGAGTGACTAGAAATATAACAGTCATTTGTTTTTTATATTAAAAAATCAACAGAATTTTTTAAAAATACAAATACAGAAAATATACAATAGAATTACCGTTTGAACTAAAGAGACATTATATAATCAAAGTAGTTGGTAAACAAACAAAATAATTAGATAAGATTTTACCCAAACCATATTTCAATATGGAAATCCTAAAAATAAAAATAATTAAAAATAGATATACCAGTGCTCAGCTTAACGAAACTCCATGAGAATAAATTTTTAAATCATTATCCTCTCTTCAAAGTATTTTGTTGTGTTGCTATCAATGTAAAAAAAGCATGCCATAATTTTTAAAAGCCACATATTCTTATTAGTAATGCAAAATAATTTCTCATATTTGTAAGATAAAATTTGGTTAAACTAGATTTTTTAAAATCTATGTAAAGTTGCTATTTTTTAATCCTTCAATTCCTGATTGAATAAATATTGCATCCTCCAAAACTATTCACCTTAGAAAAATGCAACCTAGGTTCTAAAGGCAAACTATTCTCATAACTGAATATCTATTGTGGTTTTACGTGTCTTTTATCCTTTTTTTTTCTTTTTGCATGCTTCAAAAGTATTTTGTACAGTCAAATAGTGAAAGTACTCTCCTCATTTCAAATTGAATTTGGTGCTGTTAGAGATTAACAGGGTATGACAACAAACCAATTTCTACAAGCTAGAAAGACAGCAAAATATATATGGTATATCACCCTTGTCCTTATTTTACAGGATGGCATAAAAGATGTTTGATAATAGCAGTTATCTATCCCTCCAATTGGTTCTATTAAAGGGACCCACAACTTGGCTATCTACCTTTCATCTATCTACTGTGCTTGTCAGATAAAAGATTATGTTGAAAGATGAGCTTAATTTTATTTTCTAGATTTAGAGAGGGTTAAAGCTACACACACACACACACACACACACACACACACACCCCTCAGCCATCTATGAGAGAGCAGTGGTAAACTAGGTCTATGATTGTAATTACTGTAGGAAGAAGTTTGAGAAATGTTCCTTCCAAATCGGAGTGTTTAGTTGAGGCAAAATTAAAGATGCAGGGTGTGCTGGGTATTTCTTAATTATTATTATTATTATTATCATATCTGCTAAATCACTCCTTGCTCAACATTTAATACAGGGTGATAGACCAAACACTGCTGATTTGGGGTTTGCCATAATGACTGACCTGAGCAAAGGCTTTGTGTACAAAGTGGCTCCCCATTAAATAAGGGCTCTGTGGAACCAGCTGGTTCTCATTTTGAAACAACCGGTTTCTCTATCCCCAAGTGCTAAAGAAAATAATCCCTGCCATCTATGACTGCACACTTTCACAGAGGCAGCAACGAGAATTTGATTGTGGAGATAATTAAAGTCATTCCTGGAACTTCCAAGAAAAAAAAATGTGGAAAGAGGTGGGGTAGAAAGAAAGAATAGTCAAGGATAGTGTTTAAAATTAAACTATGACAAATCATTTTGAGTGGAGAAGAGGGAGGAGGAGCCCCCGCCCTTTATGGAATTCAGTTGAAACACTGTTTTCTTCTCCACTCGGCTGCTCCAGAGGGAGTCCGAGATGCGATTAGTCAGGGCGACAGCCCCCAGTGTCCGGCTCGGAAGCCGAAGAATCGAAACATGGCTCAAGAAGCTACTTGTCACTGATGACACATCACAATGAGATTTTTTTTTTTTTTTTTTTTTACGTTTCAATCTTAAATAAAATAGCCGCGGAGGAATCTAACTGGACTCTTCAACCAACATTCTTTCCTAGCTGATCTGAAATGCTGAGGTTAGTTTAATGTAATATTAAGAAAAAAAAGAGTATATCAGACATTCAGAGACATTCATCTTTCAATCTTGAGGAGAGCTTATTCTTTTATTGTTTTTTGAATGCTACATTGTTCTACAATAAGAATCCATGCTCAAATAGCCTGAATGACATTCAGCTGAACCTACGTTCCCTGCCTGCCTACATTATTTCATAAGCTTTTGGGAAAAAACTAAAATATGTGTAATCTGTCTGTCTGCGCTATCTGCCTTTAACAGGAAGAAGAGATGGGCTCAATGAGGACGACTCACGGCCTCTCAATTAACCTGATTAGTTCAGCACATGGCTCTCATGAATGACACCTTATCTTAAAATAAGGGAGAACTTCCTTCCTCGAGTAGACACAGGAGCCCCCTAAAGCCACAAAGATGCAGCCTATCAAATGTGAGGGCCTCTGCTTCTCCTCCCTCTTCCCAGCTCGCAGGTCAGAGAGACTGGCAGGCCAGGCGCCTGATTGGATTTTGTGTCCTAAGGACAGAAGGCAAGCTCCCGTCTGCCCAGGTGGCCTTGGAGAAGGCTGGGGAAAGGGATGCCCTGTGGGCAACTTCAAGCCCCTTCTTTCAGAGTCAACCAGGCACATGATGGGATTGGGGGTGGGGGACAGGAAGATTGGGGAGGGGGGAGGGAGAGAAAGAGAATTCATTAACCCTTCAATCTCCAGAGTACCATGTCAATGCTATACCTGCCTGAAAGAAAAGGTGGTGAATTCTGAAGTCTTCTAATAGTATATAAAACAAAGGCGCTGCTTGCACAGGGGTCCTTCTAACACTGATTTCGCGTTTGACATAATAGAGGATGGCTGAATTTTTGCCCCGCAAAAATCAAGCCTTCTCCCAAACTCTCTGAAATCTGCTGTCTTGCAAAG
Source organism: Hylobates moloch (assembly GCF_009828535.3). Taxonomy (NCBI): domain Eukaryota; kingdom Metazoa; phylum Chordata; class Mammalia; order Primates; family Hylobatidae; genus Hylobates; species Hylobates moloch. The sequence continues at coordinate 136,076,564 of NW_026652281.1, forward strand.
GATGCCACATATATGTGTTTCTACAAAATAAAAAATTCCCGTTATCATGTGTAATACACATAGTTAATAGAATATATCCTTGAAAATATGCTTTGTGAGAATGTCAACAGCAGAGATTTTCACTTGTCTGCTCCGTGATTTACTTGATCAATTAAACAGTTAGGCAATGAGGAGATTTGCATGGTAATCGTGTGAAGATTAACATTTTTAACTGTAGCAAATTTAATATTTTATCTTACATTTTCTGTTCCTCATCATTCTTTAATGGCAATGCCATTTCACTTTATTGTATAGTTATAACAAGCCTGTCTTTAGACAGAGAGACGAGACCAGCAGATTCAACAACTGCATTTCTAGTTCCTGTCATTCTTTCTTTTCACAAAAACAAACCCTAAGCATCTAGTACACAGGAGGGAGGCACTGTGCTGAACATAGTCACTGCCCTCTTAGGCTTACAGCCTACCCTCCAAAGAGCTCATCTACCTGCCTGTGCTCAGCAATACCACAAACAGCTACAGTTAGAATTCCATAGTTGGAAAGGGTCTTAGAGATCTCTTCCTTCAGTCTTAACCAACATGTAGACTGCCTCAGAAGAGTGCAATAAAGCCGCGGAATTTGCCCAAGTTCGATACCTCTGGGTATGAGCTAAAAGGCGACTTTAACCCAGGGATATTTTTCTTCTACATCATGATCCCAGTCTAAAATGGCATTCTTCTATTTTTAAAACATATATATCAATATATTCTTTGTTTATACTTGCTATTACTATTCCAACTATTTTTGGGGGACTGGGGGCAGAGATCAACCCTGAGACACTGAGAAAGCTCCATGAAGCCAGGAACTATGTTTGTCTTTTTCACTGTTATACCCCCAACCCTGAAAACAGTGCATGACATATAATAGAGGCTTAATAAGTATTTGTGGAAACAAAACAATGAGTGAGTCTTCATCTAAGGAGACTTAGCTACCATGGTTAACTTCAGTAAGGTAATTGTACTCAAAAGAAAGTCTCATCGCAACGATCACATTAAGAATGAAAATCCACATGGAATATATGATGCTCAAATTGCAAGAGCTACCTGATTTTAAGCACCTGATATGTGCCAAGCCCAGTGCTAGGTGTTTTAATCCTCACAACGCTTCAAAATAGAAGTGACTTTTCCCATTTTGAAGATGAGAAAACTGAGCCCCCTGAGGCTCAGCTACTAATAAGTAGCTGTGGAGGAACTGGATCCTTAGCCAATGCACTCCAAAATCTATGCCTTTGCCATCATACTGTGCCTCCTCCCAGATTTCTCTATGGATTACTGATGTTTTTATCAAGCAAATACACAATCAAATTAAATGAGGACATAAGAACTCAAACATTGCTCCAGCAATGAGTACGATAAACAATGCCATATATCTATATATGTATATATATGTATGTGTGTATATATATATGTGTTTATATATGTGTGTGTATATATATATATAAAATCCTGAAAGTTAATTGTGACATCAACTAAGAAAGCTGGCTTGGTAAATAGGTTTAGAGTAATACATGGAAATTATCTGCAGAAGCAAGAAAAATGAAATAAAAGAGACATTATGAAATACTGAAAACAGTATTTTTAGCTGAGCAATTGAGAAAAGGGAAAAAAATCAGTCTGGGAGATAGGAGATGTGGAGTTTCTAATCACTTGCTTCGTCACCAATAAAGTGGATAGTTCCTTAGGCTGTGTGCCTCAGTTTACAGATCTGTCAAATGGAGTCAATTTGTACGAAGAGAATTTTCTGAGATGGTATACCCTGACGTGCTCTAAAATGCTGGAAGTGCCATTTAGATGTAAGCTACTATTAAACTCACAGTGATCAGGGGTTTTGCTTGCTTTGTTTTAAGGTGCTCATAGACCAGGATTCAGATGCTGGTCTTTATGAGCCAGATCAGGGCACTCTCATTTCTACAGCTACAGGAAGAACAACTCAGTATTTAAAACCATATTCTGAGACATATCCCATACATCTGACATTAGAATCTGGCTTTAGGAAAACAACAAGACTGTGTAGAGAAACAAGGGTTTTCAACTGTTGGTAACAGCTTCAAAGACAACCAGGTGAACTCTTAACCAACTTTCTTTTCTAAAGAACTTTTTAAAAAATGGAAAAGAGACTGCTCTCTTTTCATCATTTTTTTTTTTTTTTTGGTCTCTGTAGTGTATGTGCGTGTGTGTGTGTGTGTGTGTGTGTGTGTGTGTGTGTGTGGTGTGTGTGGTGTGTGTAGCTAAACCTGATGGGGGTCCATAGTTCTTCAAACTAACTTTCCATCCTGTGAGGGGGCTTCAGCCAATAGTGCACCCAAGACTATTAAAAGTGATATTATCAGGTATTACTAACAGATCAGAATACTTATGAACGAGAAGCACATTAAAAACAGGTGGGGAAAATCTCAGTAGTTTACCTCTGGAAAACAATAAATAAATTGCAAGCAGCAGGACTGTCTGATATTCAGGTGGAGTAATAAAGAGCTTTAGTCAAATCATGGTTGCTTCAGGAAGGTGGAGGAGGGAATAACCTTTTGACCATTAGAAAAGTTACCCAGCTGGGCTCCTGACTCCTCGGCACGAACCAGCAGAGTCTAAGTCGCGTGCACCACCCGGCACAGGCAGAGAATTCACGGCACTGGCAGGGAGCAGCACCACATGAAAAAGCAGCAGCTGATGTCATGAAACAAAATATCCTATCATTTTACTTTGATAATTTTCAATTCATCGATTAAAAAAGGAAAGAAAAAAAGTTATTTCAGCCTTGAAGACATCATGTCCTGAGCCCCAGTGTTCACACCCTACAGAAGGGCTCTTCCTACCCACACATGGTATCAATATTAAGTTAATTGAGCAGCAAATGAGCAAAAAAGTTCTTGAGGGATTCTTGATATTGATTAAAAGGACATTTAAAAAAAAAAAAACCGTCCACAACCTTTACATGAACCAAAATTTGAGAATGTTGCCAAAGCCCCATAAAATATATATAATAGTGATAGTGTCCAGATTAAAAATGTACATGGGCAGCTTGATTACTATTTTCTGTTTTTTTCCCTGCCCTGGCTCTGAAAGTGTTAAAGAAAACAATAAAAGAACAAGTGAGTGTACAGGGTAGGATTTACTGGCATTTACTTTTAATCTATGGCCCTTCACTCTGTAGCTTATCGGGCCTCTGTCAGTCCTTTTTCCCCCTTTATATTTCATGAGGAGCCCCCCATGCTGCTACTGAGAGACAGAGCCCAAGTGTCTATGAGCTTTTTGTCAGGTAAAAAGAGAAGAAAAAGGAAAGGAACAAGAGGAAAAGCAAAGCTAAGAGGCATCTATTAGATGTCACTAGGCTTTTGTATTCATGTCAATGATTCAGGATTAGAGTATTTGAAATAATCTTATTGAGAGGAATCAAAAGGCCCACCGAGTGAGAGGCTGCTCTGTAGCATATGGCAAAGGCACGAACAATATTTTATTAAAGATGTGTTGGCTAACACCATTACTTTATATTATATTACAAAACTATTGTGCCTCAAACAGTTAGCAGGATGGTATAGTTACCAAGTGCCATTTTGGAGGTTATTGTGTAGGATCAAGCTATATAATTTGCCAGCTTGTCTAGTTCAGTCATGACAAGTAGGGTTTAGGGCCTGTTTGCAACTGGAACCAAGCACTTCACTTTCAAAAATAGAAATTCCCAAAGCACACAGAAGACCACTCTGTTCCCACTGAAAGTGGAGTATACATTTCATACATGGAATGCCAATGGCCTGTTCTTCCCCAGAATCAGTTTAATTAATTCAGTTTGCATCATTTAAATATGTGACACCCCCGCCCCACCCATGAAAAATGTAGCAAAGATTTTTTTTTTTTTTTTTTTGCATGACTCCCCTCCCTATTAGGAATACATGTGCACACACACACACACTCAGCTTCACACTTTAGCAGGATTAGGGCAATTAAAATTCTATTATAATAAGTACTGTAACGTTAAAACATTCTTTTGCTTCTGGACAAAGACTTGTAACTGGAGAAATACTTTGTAAGGGAGATTTTTCTTCATCTACCCACACCTTTCAAGGCAGGGAGCAATGAAAGACAAGCCTGTACTGTTCACCATATTTCATTGATTGCAATAGGAGTATTGAGGTCACTTTTATATTGTCCTGGATGGTATGTAGTTACATGGTTTGTAAAGAGAGGAATGGGATAGGGGGCTGTGAGAAGGAAGAATTAGTGGTCGATTTCAGATAACATCTCATGCAAATTAAAGTGACCAAAATACCATCTCGTTATGCAGGAACCTCTAAATGGAGTTTTTAAAATCTGGTCAATTTTTATTAGAGACTTACCCGGCTGCTGGCAGGAGAGGGAAATGAGGAAATGAGGGGAATTTATCAATGGAGAGTTACACTTCGAGAGAGTTTTTCCCCCCATTCTAAGCAACTTCTTTTAGGAAAGTAAAAGCATGTTTAATATAATCATATATTCTCATTACAAAATGATTGTGCCTAGTTGCTAATGGGACACACAGGTGACTTCGTACTGTTTTCTGTATTTTTCCAGAACTGTTACAAAAGCAAAGTTATGATGACATGGGATTAAAAACCTACACCACGGGCTGACACCCGGGCCATGCTACACATACACATTACTGATTCTCTGAAGCTCCGTTAAATACATTTCTTGGAAGTTGCTGCCATTATTTCCTTTACAGGAAAACCACTGTTGTTCATTATACAGTGTCTGCAATAGTATTATACCATGTAAAAGTACTTTGCATTATGATACATTGTCAGCATATTCGAAATGCATTTTAATGTATCCTGGTTGTGTATTTGGGAATAGCTGATAGCAAATGGAATATAGACTACTATTAGCTTATTGTATTAGTTATTTTCTTATCCCGGTAGCAAACTGCACACAAATGTATGGGGCTCATCTTATATTCAGAACGGTATTATCTGATATGTGATAAAATTTAGAATGATACTCATTCACATAAGTCTCACTGCTAATAATCACATGTGAATTCCCACTGAGAAAACAAATGTTTAAACACACTAGGGTTAATAAACAGTCTTAAATTCATGCTCAGTGTCAATGCTGGCTTTTCACTTTTGAAAAAATGCAAACCTCTCAAACCAACCAAAAACAGGATAATTATCCTGCCTAGAGCAATTTTAGAGAGTGAATTCCTCCTCCTTTTATTTTAACCAAGCAGTCAAGGTTACAAATCAGGTGGTATAAAAGGTTTATCAGAACGCTGAGAAATGCATTTACACCTCTGGTTCTTCATACCCCAGACAGCCATTTGTGTATAGTGCAGAATGATTATGCATTGGTGGTGGTTGGTCCTTCTAAAAACTGGATGAAGACCAAAATAATAAGAGTTGAAAGGGCATTGGAATGAAATCATGAAACTAACTAAAAGCTTCATTTGCAACTTTAATAAAATTATATATTTATGTTCATGTTAATTGAGGACTTTATGTGGATGACAAAAAATAAATAAATATTGGAATTTACCTCTGATTATAAAAGACAGAAGAAAGCCACTGATTGTTGAAAGGCCCAGATGCCTTTACAATCCTTGGCAAATATATACCATACCCGACCCAATGGTAAAAAGTATGTGGGTGGATGGATGGATGGATGGTTAGATAGATAGATCTCTCCTAACTCTAAAATTTTTATATTGTTTTCCTATTATACATATGGGCATATATGTTCTATAAATACATTGGGGTCAATTTAATGAAGAAAATTAGCTTGGTGATAAGACAACACTGCACTTTTCTGAAAAGTCTTACCACAGAATTTACACCTCTTAGAAAAAGAATGAGTCCGATAAACTTGTTTATCTGAGCAACCATAACATGGTTAAGCTTTTCTGTTCATATGATGTACATCATATAAAATCAACAGACAAATGGGCATTCTAATATTTTCATTACTGAACATTCTATTTCAGATAATCATAAAACAAACCCAGTTCATGTTACCTAAATGGAAGTGATCTAGATGTGGAAGATCTTTAGACAAATCTGGAAAAAAGAAATATAGGCTTTTTTTTCTTTATAGGAGACCTTTGGGTAAGTGTGACCTGAAGTAATTCCAAACAGACTAGGTTTTTCATTTTACAAAATTTGTGTATTTTTTTATGTCAATGTCAAGGCCTACATCCCATAGCTATACATATAGATACAGGAATTCTTAAAAATGGGGGAAAAGGCATGGTAATTCTGTTAAGTTTACAATAAACAAACTCAAAATTCTTGGAGGTACATAAGTTGACAAGCTTTTAACATCCACGTTTTAAATATCAGCTTTGAGGAACCCAAAACTTTTAGGTTACTGGAGCTACATTATATCTTTAAAAAACTAGGTCTAAACTCACACCAATAGGAGAACATAATTTGAGATGGAATTTCATCCTTTACTATTTCTATCTACTAAAAAAAAAATCCACTTGTTAACAGGTAAGGATTCATTGCACAAGGAATGACGCTCACATTGTCACCCTTACTTAATGGTTCATTTCATCAATCACACTAATTCTAAATTGAAACAAACAAACAAACAAACATTAAGCTGCCCCCTATCCCGCCCCACTGCAAATAAGCAATGGAAATCTAGCCAGAAACTTGTGAAAAGAAGCCTCCAGCATACTTTGGAGAAAGAAATGTTTTTATAAGACCATCTGTATTCATCCATGTCATTGCTCAAAGATAGTTTAGGAAAATAAAGAGTTTGGGGAAGCAAATCAAGAATGAATGGTCATCCTAACTAGATATGGACTAACAGTCTGCATACTTAATATATTCAGTTCTAACATTTATTAAAAAGTTTCCATATAGAAAGTGAAAGATTTTTTAATAGATGCAGAAAAACTGGGTTCCCAATTCAGACTACCCTATGTGACTTTTGTCATTATCATCTTTTCTGATTCTTACAAAGTAAACCTAATTAAGAACCTCCCTCATTAGTCCTCCAGAAAAATTAGCACAGCTTATGCTAATTACTCCTGCAAAATTTAATAAACTCGTTGAAATGGGAATAGTCTAATGAGGTTTTATTTATTGAACTAAGATAACTCCAAGGAAAAAGGTTAGGACACAAGGATATCCAATGTGGTAATAAAACTCCTATTTATTCAATTTCTAAACATGAAGTTTATTGCAAACCTTTTAAATTCAAATATTACTTACTGTGTGAATATGTTAAATCAATCTCCACCATAATTCAATAACTGGAAGTCATTTTTTGCTTTTTACTTTAACAATAATTACCACACATAGCCCTTTACCTCAAAAATAATGAAATCTGCTGTTATTAGTTCCTGGTTTTTTGCTATTAAACATAACACATTTGACTTTTCCCATGCCTATGCAGCTCAAATATCTGGATCACTGAGTGCAGGCTGGGTTATGTGCTTCTTAATCAAGCTATTTGGCATCACACAGAAACGTAACCTGGCATTCAACTCCAGATGTGCACTTCCTATATTTACAGCAATTTTTCTATAAACTTTTTTGAAGTGACTTGACAAATTCTCATGATTGTAAAAAGAATTGGGGTCATATTTTTCTTAGTCTGTGCATGCCATAAGGATGAACCATAGTAGAAGCCCCTTTTCTAAATCACAGTTTGCAACTGCTGATTTTGTTAATTCTACTTTTTTGACAGAATATGCCAGGCTGATGTCCCAAAGTCACTGGCAGCAAATAATACAGCCAAAATTTAACACAGAAATAGCTTGCCCTGCACGATTGCACTATGACCAGAAAGCCTCTTCTCTCTACCCTATAAATAGTTTTCCTGAATAACCACTGCTAAAAGTCTTTTGACTGATAAAAATAGCAGTGTTCTCCCAAATTCTGAAGGACAAGCAAAGAGCTAAAAATTATTGGTGCTCAAAAGTTGACTGCGTGTTAAAACTATGCTAAATCCTAGTGGAGGGATTGCCTGTACCCTCAGCTCTGTAATTGCATATCGTATGCATCTTTTGAAAACAGTTACTATTGCTACTGGATGCAGGCCTCATAGCCTATTTTTACAAAATATTCAGGGATTCACATCCATAAATCTGAAAGCAAATCAAACCCTAAGCACGTAACACAGATATTATGCAATCAGTAATATAGAATCAAATTGGAAACTATGAAATTCAAACACGGTTGCCATCATTTTTTCCCCTTTGCAGCAATTTTATGGAATTGAAAAATCTTTTCTATTTTGCCCTTTCTTGCATAAGTTCTTTTCTTGTTGTTATTCTCTTCTCTCATTGTTAAGAATGGAAGTTTCACATATCAGCACAGACAGGACTGGAGCTTTTAAAACCTTTGGCAGCCTGAAGGACAAATAAATTCTGAAAACTCAGATGCAAATAAAAATAGCTAAATGGGGTTTTGCATATCAACTGGCATCACTGCATGAAAAGACAGTTCATCAGAGACAATGGCAACAGCCAGCGAATAAACATATGCTGTGGGGCTTGTGCACATACACTGAGTTTCAGCTGTTTTTAAAGTACTCCTATCTGAAGAGACCAAGACTGGCTACACACTGCTTTCCACTTTGTCAAACCAAAAGGGAAAAAAAATGAAAAGGATAAATGTCATGAGTAATATCTCCAAAGCCACCAACAGCATAAAGTGCATACTTATTTTGCCTAAATTGTTTGAACTACCCCAGCCAAGAAAAGGTTTTAAGTACCCTTCTGGGACAGATGCAAGGCGGCAACAATAGAAGCCACACTAATGCAATCCAGGTAACACAATCCTGTTTCAAAAACAGGGGCCGGGCTAATTACAGTGCTGCTGAGTCAAGTTTCTTATGCCATTGCAACCCACAGGAACAGGTCAAAATCGAATGTTATTCAAACCACAGTCATATCAACCTTCTGTATCAGAGTCACAGCTTCAAACCAAACGAAGAACTTAAAAGCTTAACCCATTCACAAGCAAAAAAAAAAAAAGTGTTTTCATTGAGGGTGGCAACGTAAGGTTCTTGTCATCATCTAAACCAAAAGGAACTACATGGCAGAACAAAATGCTTATAGTTTCAAAGTTTTGGGGACTATTTGGGCTGGTCCTTTGATCAGTACACTTTCTTTTCAACAGAGGAGGAAGAAAAATGCTTAAAATAACAAATGATATTTTGGAGAGGTAAATTTAAATAAAACAAACCAGCATAAAGGTTAAATTTACTTGTGACCTTATTCATTTGGAGACTTATGTTCAATCACAGAAAAAGCAATTATATGAACAGTATATCTGCCTTTGTAGATAAACATGTTATCCTAATTCTATAGGTAGCACACATATGTCAAACTTTCTCATCTTTTAACTTTGAATCAAATATACTAATACTCTTACGTAGAGCAAAAATATATATATTTTAGTGAATATTAGTGAGGAATACTTAGTTAAAATATCTGATTGAAATGTAACCTTTATAAAGCTTCTTGGCAATCAACTGAGTTTAAGCCTGAAGACTCACATAAGTCAAAATCAACAATCAATCTACTGGCATAAATTATGATGAAGCAAAGTAAACATCTTGTTTTTTGTTGTTGTTGTTGTTAACTGAAAAATGATAAAACAAGCCCCAAAAAGGTAGAAAGAAAGATGGGGTTTTTTTTCTTTTGTTGTTGTTGTTGTCAAAAATCAATATTGCCGAAACCCAAAAAGGGACTTGTGTTCAACCGTTGGTGTCCTCAATGAGGGATCAGTCAGTCTTATTGGCAAGACTCTTTTTCCAACTAGTACAAGATGCTAGCTCTTTTCCTAGCTGACAATTGACAGTATCTATAAACCTTCCAGGCCATTTAACTCTCAATGAGTAATGCTATGTAACAAATGGTTTATCATACATGTTTCCATACAATGAATTTCAATAATTAAAATGTAAAATGAATATTTGGAATGCGACTTTGCATAATGCATGCACACTGACTCAAAATTGCACCAAACAACTAAAACATATTTATTGTTCTACAGTGATTTACTTGGTCATGTCAGATTAGTAACATGGATCTGTTTAAAAACACAATAATTAAGACAAGCAGGATAAATTAATCAACTTACAATATAGTCTCATACTGCAATCAAACCCGGCAAATAAAGTAGAAAATCTTGGTTCACAGATCTCTTTAAACTGCTTTTATGCATAAATAAAACCTTAAAATGTAGATGGATTACGTCCAACAGAACTACTGTAGCTAAAAGTGATAATGATTCAAACATTTTTCAAATAAAAGTTAAATATTTATAAGCACCCAACCACATTTCATAAATCACAAACTATTATTATTTTATTTCTGAAGCTTCCTGGCACAGCATGAGGATTGAGCCACAGAAAGTCAGGAAAGAAAAAATATATTCCTTTAGGAGCATGAATCAGACAAAAACCGGAGCCATCCGAGGAACAGGCCTCTAAAAGAACATTCCATATGGCTTTCCCAGGAATCAAAATCGCTCAGCGCAGCGTAAGTCATGACCAACAGGCAAATTTCGGCCACATGCATTCCTAACCCTCGCCCATGAGCAACACAAGGGCAGGTGTTTCATTATAATGAGGAATAAGAATCCAGTGAAAGAAGAGTGGTCCCTACCTGTCAATTATCACTGGATCTGAGGGAGTCTCATTTCGGTTGCCACAGCTTTTCTTGTCACAACAGCGGCTATGGAGCAAAAGCGAAAGGATTTAGTACAACCATTACAATGTAAAATCGTCATTTAGGCAGACAGAAGGCTCAAATTGCTGGGTTGCAAATGCTAGAATTACCACAAAGCCATACCTGGCAATCAACGGATCCCTGGGACAGAAAATTCTATTTGGGTCACCTATGGGTTAATGGCCAGGCTTAACCTCTCCCTGCTCAAAGAAGGAGGTGGGGGAGAGGGGCTCTCCCAAAGCCAAGACTCAGAGCCCCAAGATGGGGTCTCCCCATCACTGCCCGCGGTGCTGGCAGAGTTCACTGTGAAGTGCACTGTTATTACATCTACCCAATGAGAATATTCGAGGTTGTGGGTGGCTCAAACGTTCTTCCCTGAAGATCACACTAATTGTGTGGAACGCATCAATAATGAGGTATGAGTGATTTCTCCCCCTCCAGTCATTTTGTATTAAATGGATTCCTTTTTCTTCTCTTTTCTCCTTTATGGGTAGCATTTCCTTCAACCACCGCCTTTCCAAAAATCCTACAGCTAGAACTGTTTGCTTTTGAACCATTTTCATGAGAATAAAGGTAAAACACAATAACTGAGACAAGGAAGAGGCAAGATAAAAGAAAGTGGAGATTCACATTCCTCTGGCTATAAAAGCCTGCTCTGGCCCTCACTTAAGTTTTCTGGGGGCATTATGGACATTGGAAGTAAAGGTTAGCACCGCTCTGTGAGAGGACGCTCTTTATATTAGAGAAGGAACAGCCTATGGGCTCGAAAAGTACCTGTTACTAAAATCTCCCCTGCCAGTTGTGGCTGCCAGTTTTTTAAAAACTGAGATGCCTTCTAAAGGGTGAACATTTTCTGTTTTTGAAAAGTACAATGGTCAACAGAAAACGATCCATCTGAAACTTGTTTGCAAATAAAAACAAGATCTGCACTAGGGGCATACTTATAAAAGCAGTGAAGTAGATGGGGAGGGAAGTTCTCCAAAACTTATATTTCACCAGGCACCACAAGCAAATATGCACTTCTTGCTCTTACACACACAGGTGTACACAGAGAGAGATACACATATACGCACACACTTACAACTTAGTGAATCATAACAGGCTAAATTTAGAGGGCTGCTGGAGAGAACCAAATATTGAACTTCATCTTCAGGACCTAGAAATGTACTCCTGCGTAGGGAGTCCTTCACCAAAATTGGAAAGTCTCTTTTCTTGCCATAACTATGCCTCTGAGAAGAGAATTAGTCTCCACTCTTAGGTGTCTTCTGTTTTTCTCTCATATCTTTGGAAAGTAAGAGTAAGAACTGTATCTCCTTTGTCAAAGCCTCAGCTAAAACCACTCTGCCTACCTTATAGCCTTTCACCTTCTGATTCAGAGGGAACTATTTCCTCCAGGCCTGAGTTCTGCTATATACTGCTACTTTTGGGATGGGAAACCCAAAGTATCTCGATATCTAAGAGACACATAAAGTAACAAGTAGTTGAAGCAGTGGAAAGTACAAGCAGTTGAAATGCATGCCAGAAAATACATAAAAATGTAACTCCTCCATCCCTGAGCTCTGATCCCCTATACCTACATTTTATGGGCTTCTCAGAATAGTATAGTAGTTAAGAACACTCGTTCTGAAATCTGATAGAGCTGCCTATGTCAACTTGAGCAAGGTAATCCACCTCACAGGATCTCAGTTTCCTCATCTGTAAAATGGGGCAATTGAAGTATCCACCTCTAAATGCCATGGAACAGGCTTGAGGCAATAAGGGTATAAAGACTTGGCTTCATGACTGGCCTCACTAAAGCCACAATGAAGCATCATTATCACCCCCTGCACCTACCCTCTTCAGTCCCCTCCTCCTTCAAGTCCAAGCAAATCTGCCCTGTGCTCTGCAGAAGCAACAGGTCTCCAAAAGCAGCCCATCGACAGAGCCCACATCTCCTTTACCCATGGAGGAAAACTGCCAGGTGAGAAAACCTATTTCTCCTTCATTTTCCTTTTCAAAACAGCAAGTAGGCAATGCAAGCTGCCCACAGACCTGCCTGGGAGAAATGTCCTCCAGGAACTCCTCCAACCTGCTTGCTGATAACCATGCACAAGGGTCTGTTTTTCAAGCCTATCTGATTTTCTCCTTCCCCACTACACCATCTCCATCCACGTCCTTGGACTCTGCAGTGGCTGCCTACTTTTCGGTCTCCACTCTGACCCCCTGCAAGAGCCAGAGTGAGCTTTTACAAATGTCAGCGGTACTGTGCCACCTCACTGCCCAAGACCTTTTAATGGCTTCCCACTGCACTTAGAACAAATCCATGACATGACATCATACCAGACCACCTCCCAACCTCCTGCCCCCTTCCTCCAACTTGCCAAGCTCCTACCTCACTGGCCCATTTCAATCCCTCTCAGTTGTGCCCTGTTCAATCTGACCTCAGGCCCAGACCCTGGCCGACTTGCCTGGCGGGCCTCTCCTCCAACCCTTCCCTAGTCAGCCAACCTTTTCTCACCCTCAGAGCTCAGCCTGTAGCTCCTTCCCCAGAGAGGCTTGGACTGACACCCCACCTTTACTCTCAGTTAGGTTTTTCCTGTTTTTTTTTTTTTTCTTTTAAGGCACTTAACTCAATGCAAATTATATTTTTACATATATGTGTGTGTATTTTTTGTTACTGTCTTTCTCCCTCTTCCTATTCTTCTCTTCCTTTAACTTGTAGACTTCCTAGAGGAAGAAACTATCAATTTTACTTACCTAATGAGTGGCATAAGGCCTGGGGTAGAATAGAAAAGCTCAAATATTAATTGATTGAATAAATGTATAATTTTATGAATGATTGTTATGTATTGGGGGGCAAATACAATCCAGAAGAATAAAAGGGTGACAGATAAATCCAAGGCATTGTTGATGGAAGGAAGTTGCACCTCATCCCACCCCGTAGAACAAACCACCTCCCCCAAGCATGCCACCCCAGGCCTGAGATTTTTCCTTTTGACTTAAGCACGGTCATCATCTAAAAACAAAAATGCCCCTGAGAGCAGCCAGATGAATTGAAGCATTCCTTTCTAAGGGACCCAGGGAAATAGGCAGATGCAAAGAGCAGAAGTGTAGAAGGAAATACAGAAATGAAATGGGGAGAATGAAGAAAAGTAGAGAAAAAAGAATAAAGGGCTGGAGATCACTCACCACTTACAAAAAAAACTTTAAGCCAAGTATGAAAAATAAGCCCAATATGTTTCCTGTTTCTTGGGTCACATCACTGCATCACATAGTCATTATTCCTGAAATGGGCTACTCCAGCTTCCGTCCTGCACCTCAGAATAGTGTCTGCTACAAAATAATGTCTACAGTATGCTCCTTTTAAATATATATATATATACACACACAGACACACACACACATATGTGTGTACATACATACGTATGTGTGTATATATATGGATGTGTGTGTACACATACATGTGTATATGGAATTCTGTCCAGCATTAAAAAGAATAAACGTAGGGTTAGAAGCACTGGCGTGGAAAGAAATCTACAGCATATTGTGAACTGAGAAAACCAAGTCTCAGAATACTATTCAGAGTGTGGCCCCATTTCTGGGAGAAAAATGAAAGCATGAAAGAGTGAAAGGGAGAGAGGGAGGGGAAGAGACGGTTTCTACAAGTATGGTTCACTCCCTCACTTCATTCAAGTCTCTGCATAATGTCATGGCTTTAGAAATGCCTTCCCTGCCGAGCATGGTGGATTACACCTATAATCCCAGCACTTTGGGAGGCCAAGGTGGGTAGATCACCTGAGGTCAGGAGTTCGAGACCAGCCTGGCCAACAAGGTGAAACCCCGTCTCTAATAAAAATTAAAAAAAAATTAGCTGAGTGTGGTGGTGGGCGCCTGTGATCCCAGCTACTCAGGAGGCTGAGGCAGGAGAATCAGTTGAACCCAGGAGACGGAGGTTGCAGTGAGCTGATATCGTGCCATTGCACTCCAGCCTGGGTGACAAGAGCAAAACTCCATCTCAAAAAGAAAAAAGAAAGAAATGCCTTCCCTGACTGCCCTAGAGCACTCTAGCTCCTCATTCTGCTTCACTTTTCTTCATAGTACTCACCATGTTGTATTTTATATTCGTCTTTTATTGTCTCTCTCACCTGAATATAAGCCCCACAAAGACAGTCGTAGACTATTTTGTTCACCCCTATATCCCCAGCAACTAGAGCTGAGCCTGGCACACAGTATGCCATCAGGAAATATTTTTTAAATGTAGGAACTTCAAAGAGTTAACCTATAGAGAGTGGAACAGGCAGTGGGGAAGAATGGAAGACATGCATTTTTTTTTTATATTTTTGCAGTAATTTGCTATTTTTTTTTTTTTTTTTTTTTTTGCACTCCCAGGCTGGAGTGCAGTGGTGTGATCTCAGCTCAGCTCACAGCTGCCTTGACCTCCTGGGGCTCAAGTGATCCTCCCACCTCAGGCCCTTAAGTAGTTGGGACTACAGGCACATGCCAACACGGCGGCTAATTTTGTGTATTTTTTTTGTGGAGACTGAGTCTCACCATGTCACCCAGGCTGGTCTCAAATTCCCGGGCTCAAGCAATCCACCCAGCTCAGCCTCCCGAAGTGCTGGGATTACAGGTGCAAGCCACCATGCCCAGCCTAGTGTTCTGCTTTATATGGCAATATGCTTTTATATTAAAAATTAAAAATCAACCATAAGCGGTGGAAGGAAAGACTTCTTGTAGACTGAGCTGATATCAAGCCCCCTGTGGCTTCCTAGAGCCAAGCAGAGCGAGGACCTCTCCTTTGTTGCCACGATGCTCTTTCCTGCCCATGTGAGTTCTCCCTTTTCAGGTAGAACTGCCCATAGATCTTTCTGCTAAGCTCAGAAGGACCAAGAGTGAGCACCAACCTCCACTATACACAGGAGGAAACCAAGAAGGAAAGGCTGAAAGGAGAATGAATTCACTTATGTTTAAGGCAGAAGAGGGCTCATACTGAAACAATTCCGTAGATGAAACAGATGCAAAAGCACTTAACAGAAAAAGTGACAGTGTTAATAAAAGAAATCACAATGATGATTAGGTCCTCATCACTGTGTGACTGATGGACCTTCATCCATTCAAAGCACTATTTTTTAGGCTCCTACTATGTGTGTTGGGCACTGTACCAGGCACAGACTTGGGATTTGCTCTCTCATGCTGGTATCTTGCAAGGCTTGGGGTTTCCTAATTTGCTTTGTCGCCAGGGTAAGATTTTAAAAGCAGGTTCCGAACCTGCAACCCCAGTGACAGGAGAACAATGTGGCCAGTCTCAGGCGTAGGTAGCCAGCACCTGGTGTGGTACCTACACTGCAGATCGAAATCAGCAGCCCTTTCGTCAGCAGGATCGTGTGTCTCCCAAACAATTCCGCACATCCAGAGAAAAGTGAACTTATGAGTCTCTTTCTTACCAGCCTAACACAGGTGGCATATTTCTAGAGCTTCATAAACTAGAGCAAGAAACACCTAAATATTCCCAGTGATGGGATCGGCACATCCTCATCTTAGGGACATGGAACTTTTTCCTACAAATAGTGTCTTTCTCAACAGGAGGAAAACATCATTTCAAACTTGTGAAAAACAAGATGCCTTACCTATTTCCCTAAAGTGGCTAGAGACACATCTATGATTTATCTGAATAGACTTATTAGTAGTTATAAAGATGACTTGATTTTAAAGAATCCATTACATAAATAGGCTCTTCTATCCTCTCTCTTCCTCCCATGTCTTAAAGTAAGTGATCCATCCTCATCACACTAACTCAAGTACCTGAGCTCACAGGTCCATCTCATTCTACCTTACCTGGGACCAGCCCCACCAAGTACTCCTCTTCTGTTTTGCATTTGCCATTCTTCCCTCCCTGGTTAATTCTTTCCTTCAGTTTGCAAACATTATCAAGTTTTCCCATTGTCTAAAATTTTAAAAGGACGCTCCTTCTTTTCTCTGAGTTAGTTTCTTCACTGCCGACATCCTTCTTATAAGAGTCCCTGTCACTGCTTGCCACTTCAACCACATAATACAGGCATCCAGGCCCTCAGTGTGTACTTGAATCTCCTCTTAAAGTTTACCAGTGACCGTCTGGTGCTTTCTCAGCCTTCATGTCCATCTGGATCTCTCTAGCACTTGTTATATGACTCCCCTTCTTTGAAACACCCTCCTTTTATCTTTTTTTTTTTTTTTTTTTTTTTTTGAGATGGAGTGGAGTCTCACTCTGTCACCCAGGCTGGAGTGCAGTGGCGCAATCTCTGCTCACTGCAACCTCCACCTCCTGGGTTCAAGTGATTCTTGTGCCTCAGCCTCCCAAGTAGCTTGGACCACAGGTTCGCACACCACCATACTCAGCTGATTTTTGTATTTTTTGGTAGAGATGGGGTTTCGCCATGTTGGCCAGACTGGTCTTGAACTCTTGGCCTCAAGTGATCTGCCCACCTCAGCCTCCCAAATGCTGGGGTTACAGACATGGGCCACTATACCTGACCTCCTCCTTTTATTTCTATGCTCTGTATGCTCAAGCTTCTTTTTCTGAACTCTCTAACACACCCTGCCTTCTTGCTAAGCGTGATTATTCCCCAAAGACTATAGCCATGACTTCTCTTTCTATTCCCCCTCCCTTGTCAATCCCATCTAAGCCCATAGCTTCAACTCTCACCCTTGGGAAAAGACCTCTGAAGTCAGTTATCTTTGACCATAACTTTATTTCCAGATCCAGAACTCAGGACCATCCACCTGCAGGACTCTCCACAGAGAAATTTTGGCTGGACTGAAACAGATGTGCCCAAACACTTCACGCACCCTCTAAAATCCCTCTCTCTATTCCTGCTACCCACCTACAAGTATTTCCTCCTTTCTCTGAATAGACATAGCCCTTTGCCTCAACCTCTCATCACATTCAACCCTTTCTAGAGTGCAGTCTCGTTATCTGCCAACCAATATCATCTCCCAGGCCATACCATAAGCTCCCCTACTGCAGAACGAAGTCTTTCCTGGCTCTCTGTTTTTGAGTGTTTTGCACGTAGTAGTTGCTAAAAGAATAAATGAAAATATCCTTAACCCCCACAACTAGAATGAACAAAGTACATGAATGTTTCAGTAGACATTTCACTTTGATTCAAAGTTCTTTTATCCTCATTCACACTGAACAACTGCGCACCAGGTACTTAGCCCCATACTGAAATATTGCTGTTGCTGCTTCTATTAATACAAATACTCCTACTATCAATAATAACAATAGATATTCAGTACTTACTGTGTGTCAAGGCACTGTGATAAGCATTTGTGGGGATTATTGCATTTAATCTTAATCACCACCCTATGAGATAAGTAATATTATCCTCCATTTCACGAATAGGAAAACTGAAGACAGAGGAACACCCAGTAACTTCCTTGCCTTCAAAAAGCAATCAGTCCAGCAAAGGAAGACAGACTGTGGGCAAAAAGTTACAAGTGTGCTGAGTGCTATGAAAGAAAAGCACGGCAGACAGTAGTCCCCCTTATCCATGGTTTTGCTTTCCGTGGTTTCAGTTACCTGTGGTCCAGTACATTTTTTTGTTGTTGTTTTGAGATGGGGTCTCATTCTGTCACCCAAGCTGGAGTGCAGTGGTGCAATCTTGGCTCACTGCAGCCTGGATCTGCTGGGCTCAAGCGATCCTCCCACCTCAGCCCCCTGAGTAGCTGGGAATATAGGCACGCACCACACCTGGCTAATTTTTCTTTTAGTTTCTATAGAGATGGGGGGTCTCACTATGTTGCCCAGGGCAGTCTTGAACTCCTGGGCTCAAATAATCCTCCCACCCTGGCCTCCCAAAGGTCTGGAATACTGTATGATATTTGGAGAGAGAGACCACATCCACATAGCTTTTAATACAGTTTGTTTTTATGATTGTTCTATTTTATTACTAATTGTTGTTCATCTCTTATTATGTCTAATTTCTAAATTAAACATTATCATAGGCATGCATGTATAGGAAAAATATAGCATATGTAAGGTTCGGTACCATCTGCAGTTTCAGGTGTCCACTGTGGGTCACGCAACACATCCTTCATGGATAAAAGAGGACCACTGTTTACAGGACAACGTAACAATGGGACTTGACTCAGGCTGAGAGCCAGGGGGATGCTTCCCTGAAGAAGCCATGCTTAAGTGGGAATCTGAAGGATGGAATCAGAATAAGCCAGTGAAAGAGAAAGGAAGAAAAGGGAGCTCATGGGAGCCCTGAGAACTCATGGTCCTATAAGAAACCGTACGCTGATGAGGGAAAAAGGTCTTTCTTAAACAGAGCTCTGGGAACTAGGTTCACTGACCAAGCATAGTTCCTATTTTCCACCCACATTTAAACACAGAATGTCAGGAGGCCCTTTAATCAAATCCCTTCTAGAATCGTGCTTTAGAAAATCATGTGTGGGGCCGTATTATTTTAAGAGCGTAGCCACCAGGTATAGCAAAATGTAATGATGATTGATATGATAGATTCCAATTTACCAAACAGGCAGAGACTCTCTCAGAATTTCACAGAAAGAGCTCCATGTCAAGTCAAAGAGGTTTTGTCTCTGAGTTGTAATAACAATTATAATATAATCCAATGGTGGCCAGTCCCTTAGCCAGCCCAGGCAGTGGGGTCACCTTTTAGACAGAACACAACGGATTTTTAAAATTTGCAACCACCTGAGACACAATTCTCTGATGTTTCTCAGTTTTTCTTTTTCTCCCCCTTTGCCTGCAACAAAACAGAATCATACCAAGCCTTGTCTTGTCGATCTAAATTCTCTGAGTCTCCTTCACCATAGCCGACATACTATAAATATACAGCTTTCACGACATCAACGCAAAGTTTTATTGTGCCGTTAGCTTTGGTAGAAAGCACTGCAGAAAGTTGTTTAGAAATTAAATATCTAAAACAAGCTATTTTAAAATCCAGGGCCCTCACTATTTCATGTCTGCAATGAAGAAATTTCATCTTGGGGAGAGCAAGCTGTCTTTCACACCATATGGCTAATGGTGGTGCATAGCAATTAGCCAGCCTGATTAATGGGGAACAGACTCTAATTTTATGCTTATAATTGAGCCTGCATTTGCACCCCTGGTGCAAATTCAGCACATCCCAACTTCCACTTAAAACAGGCAAGAAATCAAGAGAAATAGGATGGTGTGGAAAGTGAGAATTTTTTTCCTAAAGCCCCCTAAAGAGCATCAGATTTGCAATTTAAAAGACGGTTAGCCACACAATAGATGACAGGTTTGTGTAATAGGGTCATGGCGGCCTGGTAAACAAACAGTACCCCTTATACATCTATAGGCAGCCAGGAAAACCCGTAATCTGTAACATTAGCAGGATGACATTTTGAATACGGCTTTTCCCTCTTAGCCACGCAGTACAAACATCATCATTTGCCTTCAGTGGCTTCAGAATTTTATTTTTGCTATTTTTATGTTTCTGAAAAATAGAAAGAACATCAGCAGTAAAGCACACCAACCAGCATAATAAAGTACTTTAGACCAATGAATTTTAAAAACAAGAAAAATATAAACTGCATTAATAGAGGGTAGGCCCATGTGTGAAAGGCATAATATATCTTTAAGTGTTTCAAGACTAGAATGATTTCTAGCATAGTCTAAACATGTGCAGATATGAGACGCAAATCTATAATATATAGATGTTATTTGGCCTTTTGGTTGAGATCCATCTTCCTGTTTCCTATTTTGCTAGAATCACATGTAGTACAACACGGAAAATTCATTCTAATGACATGCTAATTGTAAGAAGCCAGAACAGAGATATGGTCAAAAAGATAGTAAGAAGAAAGAGGTCATGTTTTAACGTTTTCTAAAATGAATTTTACTCACAATTCTGAAAGGTGCAACTCAGCTTTATTGTAGAATTGTTATGTACAATATAACATTAATTTTTGCCTAATAATATCTTATAAAGAAATCTATTGCCGTATTTTGGGGGTTCAGCTACTGTTTTAAAATTAGAGAAAAACAACCTGTTTTCATAATAATTAACAAGTTTTACAAATCACTGAAATGAAAACTTGTGAAACTCCTATATATTTTAGAATAATATGTTAGAAATATTTTTAAAAGGGAAAAAATGAAAATTGTGTATCCATACATAATTGTAGACATAGAAGAAGTTGGTATTTGGGATTTCACTCAGAAAGTACATTAAGCCCTTTTTCTTTCCACCTGTAGAGTTTTAAGGTTGCTTTCCCCCACAAGTCCATGAGCAGCAAATAAAGCCCACCCATGCTGAGGCAGCAGCTGAAGCCCTAAACGGATTGGTCAGTAATAGTCAGCAGCCAGGCCAGCATTGTGCCAGGAAGAGCCTGCATGGTTAACAAAGCAATTAGTAGCCTTTCTCTGATGCACAGTGGCATCTTCATGCTTTATCCAATTATTCAGAATATATTGGGAGCAAAGTGCTGGTGTTACTTTATGCAGAATAAGAATGCAAGTTAAAGGGCTGTTCCCTGGCCTGCTCCCTCACATGTGGAAAGCCTGGCTGAGGCCATGGAAGTTAATTTGGTCTACTTGCCTGTTTTCAAATGTAGCTTCAGTCTGATTACAGGCAAAAATAAAGACACTCATCTACAGGTCACATGAATTTTATACCTTTTAGGGACGCATCTTTGCCTTCCTTCCGAAAGCTCACTACCTCTGAGAAGTATTGGCTACATTGTCAGTGTTATATATAGGGTAACTAAGAGGTGAGATGCAAGGACAAGAAAAAAAAAAACCCCACATTCAATTTAAGAAGAAATGATGCCTAAGTGTGGACGTCATATTTTCAAATGGGAGAATTAGAAAGGGGAACTATAACTTTCAAGTCTTACCCAAACAGAAGACTCTGCTGACATCAATGGAACTCTTACTCATTTTACTAGCAATGCAGTTGAGCGCATATATTAACATTAAAAGGGTTATATTGTTTTATTTGATTTTAAGGGAGTAGGGGAAGGCAGTGCTTTGTGCCCATTAACAGTGTGATATCAAAATGGAAATGTATGTCTTTCGGGATGAAATCTAATAAATAATTGAGAACTACTGTGATGCCTGACACTTTACTACCAAATACTCACATCTAACAGTTCTTTTTAGATTGTCTATAGAAGCAAGATAAATGTGTACCAAAAAAAAAAAAAAAGACCAAAGTTCACCAAGATTTGAAATGCAAATTCATCTTCTCTTTGCTAATTAACGGGAGAGACCAAGATTTTTCTTACCTGCACATGATCTCATGTGTGAGCAAGACTCGGCACATTTCTGGGTTCTTGTCTTGGCCTTCATACACTATGGCCTAAAAGCAAAAGCACAGTTTTAGCTAAGAATGGAAACAAGTAGCAGGAAAAAAAAAAGAAAGATCACAATTGAGTTCTTAACCACTTCACCACTACTGAAGGCCAAATTAGCTTTGAGGAGCCAAAGACATCACTGGGTTAATTGTCTGAAGGTATGTTATTCGGGATTAACCCGAAAGGCATGGAACAAGGTATGTTCCTCTCTGCCCCTTCAACCACCTTGCCACAATGCACATCTTTGGATCAGAGTGTGAGACGGGCAAGACAGCCAGAATTCTCCTTTTAATACAGAATATAAATAAATCTCATCAATAAGGAGGGAAACCCCAGAAGGCTTAGCAGATTGAGATACTATTCAGTGAAAATATAGAAAAGCATTTGGATTTGATTTTTAAATGATATGTATTTGCCTCCTCACTTTACTACTTCCAGGCTCAACATTTAGTCTTCTAGGGGTGAGTAGTAGAAAACAAGTGTAGGTGAACTAAGGAGTCCATTCACTAACTGTGTCACGTTTGCAATGATTCATCAATCAGGGAAAATCCCTGTTCCCATCAACAGGCTGAGAACATGTGCTCTCACAGGGTGTACACCCACCCAAACAGGAATACTCGCTGGCATATGCTGTGTGTGTGGATTTAAGCCATAGAGTTATCTCCCTAAACTAAGAAGAGTTACAACTGACTCTCAAAATCTGGAGTCCCAAACCACCTCACCAGTCCAAATAGTTTTTTCTATTTTTTGTAATGTGTTTGTAAAATGAACATTTTACTCAAGGACCCAAGAAGATTCCCTGGGACTTCAGCGTTCATGGACCTACATGTTAATATCTGGACCAAAGCAACACACACAGCTATTAGCAGAGCAGGGCTCTGGACTGGGCTATATTTAGCTAATTTAACACTGTATCACTGCATAATACTAATATCACATGGCTTCAAATTGTTAATAAAATTACTTTCACACATTCCTATAGCCCTCAATTCCTTGATGACAAAACTACTTAAATTAGCCGGAGACTATCTTTATATAGTACATAGAGATGCTACAAGACTAACTTGTAGTTTGCTCTAATGTGCTTTGTTTTTGAACCTGGGACTTTCAGAACCTGTAAATGATGAGTATAACTTACGACCCAGTGTGTATAGATCCTCAGAGAGAACTGTGGTTATGGTATCTGATCCCGTTACAAAATGAACATTGCAGTAAAATAAAAAATGAGAAAATGTACTCGCATGAGGAGAAAATACTTCTCCACCATTGGCCCATCGAAACCACTTCTTATGGCTAACCTATAATACCTTGTATTTTAAAAATGTTTTTACTGTGACATACTTGTAGACCTACAAAAAACTTTCAAGAATATGTAAAGAATTCCAAGATACTCTTCATCCAGATTTTACCAGATTACTAAAATGTTTATATTTTATTAAATTTGCTTTATTCTTTTCTCTGTATTTTTTTCTGAATCATTTATTAAGTAAATTGCAGACATGCCCTAAATACTTCAGCCTGTATGTCTTCAAAACAAGGAATTCTCTTACATAACCACAGTACAGATATCTAAATCAGAAAATTAATGTTGATACAATAATCTAACCTACAGACCCTACTGAGATTCACCAGTTACCCAATAATGTCCTTTACAGCAAAAGAAAATCTAATGCTGCATTCAGTTGTCACGTCTCCTTTAATATGGAACATTTCTGAGTCTCTATATTTCATGACATTGATATTTTTGAAGAATACAAGCCAGTTATTTTGTAGAACATCCCTCAATTTGGGTTTGCCTGCGTTTCCTCAGGCTTGGATTAAAGTTACATACTTCAGGGCAGGGATACCACAGAGGTGATTTTGAGTTCTTCTCAGTGTATCAAATCATGTTGTTGACTAGTTCCACTATTGGCAACATAAATTCTGACTGGTTAAGGTAGTGCTTGCTATCAGAGATCATCAGCCAGGTTTCCCCAGGGTAAAGTTATTATTTTACCCTATGCAATTCATAACTATCTTCTGTGGACGTAATCTAGATTGTGTTAACATCTTATTATGTGTCAAATTTTCATCCGCTAGTTTCAGCATGCATTGATGATTCTTTCCTGTATTCTTAAAAGACCTTTTCAAAATCCTAAGCAGTTGCATTACTCAAGAAAATGCATTAACTAAAAATGTTTTGAAAACCAAAAATTATATCTGCCTGCTTTATTTCCTGCAATCACTCCTGAAAACATTTTTAAAAACACAGTAAATTACTTATTAGATCTCATACATGATGCTAAAAAACTCTAATGAAGCATTTCTTCTAGATCCTATTAGTACTACATGGTTTGTATGTTCTCTAAATACTCATAATAATCTCTGTTTCAGCTTTAATATTTGTCATGTTTTGGTTCCACCACTCTTTAAAAAATAATATATTTGTCATGCTAAGCTAAAAGAAGTAAGCTGGTAAATAAATTCACAGATACAGATGGGGCTTTCCCTAATATATATATGTATACACACATACACACACACACACATATATATATATAATATATATATAATATATATATACACACAGACACATATATATATATATAGAAAAGCTTGGTTTTTGGAGGCAGGGGGAATTATCAGTTACATCAGATCTTTTCATTTCAATTCTTTCTAGATGATGCAAATATTAGTTTTACTAAGACTGCTGGTTCCATTGAAATTAGTGGGCCCATGATGATATTCAATGGATGCAATGCTGCAATGCAAATACATTCATGGCTTCCCTAAACAGCAGATGATACAGACTTCCAGAAATCCTGTGTCACTTCTTTGGTGACTGAATATGACTTGTTTAAGGCCCTGTGCCTCCATGATACATCCCTTCACCAAATACCACACTGCCACTATGCTTCCAGCAGCAGAGTCAAAACAGAATCTTTCTCCAAATCAAGCATAGAAAAATGAAACCATCAGTTTGGATTTGCTCAGAAATAGTTAGGAACTCTAGGGAGGAGTGCAAGCATGAAGTTTCTTCTCTCCCTCTCGTTGGGGCCTCTATAGAACAATATTTTCAGCACATAAAGGCAGAGAAAGAAGTGCTGCCTCTGTGACTTCTGAAATAAAAGCAAGTGAGACTCCACCATGGAGTAGGACTAAAATCCTGTAACTAAAGTAAACTAGAAACTCAGTGTAATGAGGTTAGCTCTAGAGTGGAATTCAGTCAAAGACAGATCCACCTCTAACCTCACCAAAGCAGTTTTTGCTACTGAAAAGTATTGTTAAACACACATACACACATGTACCCATATCATACAGAAGGTATGGGCATGGAAATCAACATCCTGATTGGATCCACTATAAGAATATATGATAAATTCATTTTGATGAATGTCTCTGATGCAGAGTGGCAACAATAAGAATTTTCAAAATGCCATAAAGTTCTCCCTGCAGCTTGCACACCCAACTGATAGCCCTACATCAATTTTACCATCTACATTTAGCATACAGATCAACACTGGTCCACAGTTCAGCAAACCCAGACTTTAAGCCGTAAAAGACAGGGATCCTGCTAACACCAACTTCAGGAGAAGTTTCTGCGTTTCTTCCTAATTTAAATATGTGCCTCTGTGGTGTATGAGTAAAGCTGGTTGGGGTTGGATCAGCTGGGAGATCACAGAAGCATATAAACAGCATTGGCTATTTTAAGTGAAAACATTTTAATAGACAGCTGGTTTAGGGCCCAGACAATGGAACACCAAGAAGAAGGCTTATTTTCATCCTCCACAGTAAATCATGAGTCTGCTCACTATGAGGAAGGTTGTCTGTTGTGAGAGGGACAAAGACAACACTGGTTTAAATAAATCAATGTGTTTATCTGAAGTGAAGATGGGATGCCTGCTATATAGATGGGTGGGAGGGGGAGAAAAATAATATAAAATATATTATTTAAGTAAATCAATTGTTAGTGAATCAAGTTGAGGTTTGTAACCTAAGAAACAAAAATGCAATATCAAGTAGAAAACAATGTTTAAATTAATCCTGCCAATGGCAAATAAATCCCTTAAGGTGACAGGAATGCTTGTGTAAGAGGAAGAGTTAAATAGTAAACAACATTAACCTCATCTCAACTTTAAAAACCTGGTGAAATTGACAAACAAGCTGTCAAAAGTGGATATATTTGGAACAGATTTATTTTTGTGATATACTAACCTGCCTTTTCTACTGTCATACTCTAATAAGTAGAAAGAAAATATCTCATATTATTTTTTGATACTCTCTTCACTTCAGATTAAGGGGCTTTTAAAGGATATTTAAAATAATTAACTAAAGAAGAAAACATAGAAATTGTTAAACTTTCATATTCTTATGCAAAAACAGCTCTGGAAATTTTACTGTTATGAATAAAATATCATCAATTCTAAACGCTCAATTATAAAGTAACCTGTAATATCTTTGAAAATCAACCAATCAATCAATATACAAAACCTGCCTTAGTTGCCACTGTTTTGAAAGGCATACTGTGAAGCATAGTTCATTCTAGCTTTTCTTAAATACCGCTAGGTCTTAAAAGTTAATTGAAACTTACTATGGGTAAAGACCACACAGTAAAATGAAAAAATACACAGTGAATGTACACCGGGATCACACTTCAATAGGATGCCAAAGGAAATACAGAGAATTGAACATGGTTTTTCTGTGTTTACTTTTCTAATAGTTTTAACTCTTTGTGTTCCACACCAAAATAAAGGCGGTGAAGAGAATACTTTTGACTTTGGTTCAGCAAAATCCAAAGGATTTTTAGAAACAAAATATTTTCATTAGGAGCCTTTCTTGATTTATAACCAAACAAAAGGAAACTTATCATCATTAGTTGAAGAAGAGGAAGAGAAAAAAGAAAAGAAAAGAAAGAAAGAAGAAAAGAAAAAAAGGAGAAAGGAAAGGAAGGAAAAGAAATTAAGAAAAAGAGAGGAAGGAAGGAAGGATTGGAGGGAGGGAAAAGAAAGGTTATCAGTAACTAACAAAGACTCCTAATTTTCTATTTAAATCAAAATAGTACCTTGAAAATATGTTACTCCTTTTCCCCTTACAAAATAAAAAGCCAAACCTACTTTGTCACCTAAGAGAATAAGTTCATGAAAGTACAAAGTACCTGCTTTAACCAAAAGTGAAATATCTTCTGAATGCAAACTGTCAACAAGACTTTGGCAGCAAATTACCAAGAATTGAGCTAATCAAAAAATGATATGCACACCTACAATATCAACACACTATAATAATAATCATTACATTCAACCACCAAGTTCTACTGCTTGTCGTTAAAAAAAAAAAAAAAAAAAAAAAAGGTGCCAGCTAATCTGATCTTAGAAATTTCCAGTAGGTGAAGGCACACTAGTTAACAATTAAACCATGCCAAAGGAAACACTACAAATCTGACATTTCATAAACAACGTGTCAAACAGCAATCCAACATTAGTAGTGGAATAAAATAAAAAAATAATTTTGCTTCAATTAGTAGCTTGGCTACTGGTGAACAAATTACAAAGATGTAATTTCAGCTCAGCAGCTAAGCAGGCCCATTTTCAGAAGTGAATTAGGAAAGTTGCGAAGGAATGATATCAGATTCAGTATGCTGTTCAGTTACATCACAGCCCTGAATAAAAAGAGAATGTGCACCAAAAGCAGTTAGCTTTAGAATGCATCTTTTATGTCTCAAAGAGCTAAAACCCCTTATATTATTCAAATACCATAAAAAAACTAAATCACTCTAACAATCCCATATTGTATTTCTTTTTCTAGCACAAATAAAAGATATTTCTCTCCTATGGTAACTATATTTACACCTATATTAGTAAATACAATTGGCTTTGTCAACCCAATGGGGCAATAATAATAATAATAATAATAAAACATCTAATTTATTAAGCACTTAATTTGTACCAGTCGCTGTTCTAAGTTCTTAACACGTATGAAGTTATTTAACTCTCACAACAGAGCTTCAAGGTAGGTGCTAACATTATTTCCATTAGTCTGATTCCAAACATTGATGTATTTTAATTGCTCACTAAGACCAGACCATTCTTGCTCAACAACTATGTAGACAATTCACCAATGTCCAAACACTCCTTCATTGCTCTCAGCAATAGAAGACAGAGAGAACAGACTATCTGTACAGTCATATGAGTTCAATAAATGCATCTCTACTAATATGTTCATTTTTAATGCTGTTCAAACATTCACATGGAAACAGCTCTAGCGTAAATATCCCCGAACAAATGGCTGTATATTATCCAGGAGGGAGCAGT
Organism: Hylobates moloch; assembly: GCF_009828535.3. NCBI lineage: Eukaryota > Metazoa > Chordata > Mammalia > Primates > Hylobatidae > Hylobates > Hylobates moloch. Next base: position 136,104,847 of record NW_026652281.1, read on the forward strand.
TGGCCCGCCAGACTGGGGAAGTACTAGGCCATCTGGCTCCGGCAATCTCTCCAAAACCATCAGCTTTGTTTTCACCCCCAGACTCCAAACAACACATTTTCCACTGTGATGAGTTTACATTTTCCCAAACACAGGTCCTGATCATGCATAAAAATTCCAAACTTCTTCATTCCTCTATGTGCAAGGAAATTTAAATCACCTGCATTTTTGACATGTTACCAAAAGAGAGAGAAAGCTGCTGAAATATGGCCTCTGACTATAAACTTGCTGTGTCCTTTTTTGTTTGTTTATTTCCCCAAATATATGAAAGAACCTCTCTGCTGGCCTAGTGAATTCCTTAGGAACTTATTGATATACTGAAAATGTGTTTATCTACCAATGAAGAACCAAGAACTGAAAGGGTTGTTAATCAAATCTATGTAGCCATGGCAGGATATAATGAAACAATCAATAGAAAAAAATACATTTGCATCAATAACTTAAAGTATGGGGAAGATCAAAACAAATATATAAAGAAGTCTAGCTGGGAAGAGAAACCTGATAGCATTTCTGATGATTGTACCTTGGACCCCCCACTGTCTTGGGACCCTTTTCACAGTCTCCTCACTACATCACCTACTTTCAAATCCATACATACAAGGATTATGTGACTATGATTTTCTGCTTCTCAAACAGGCTTTTGTTTAGGGGAAGAGAGTGTTTTGTTTTGATAACTTAATACAATTTGGTATCTTTTCTTTGAATTATAAAATATCACTCTTTAAAGCAAGATGGTAAGAGGGGAGACAAGCTAAACTTTAAAAAAAACTATTTAAAGATAAATAACTCACTATAGCAATCCACAGAATGTAATCATATTTCAAATACTACATGAAAATCTGAAAGGATGCCCACTAAACCTCAGACCTCCCCCACTGGATTCATTTGAGCTTCTGCAGTAGATATTGTTTCTGGATGCAATAGCCATAAACTTCTGGGTCCTACAGGGCATTCTGCATGCTCACTAATGGAATACCAAAAACAGTAATGACACGAAAACAAACTATTTTTAGTCCAGCTAAACTTGGTTTTGAACAACGCTTCACAAAAGCAAGCCTCTTATTTTCTAGTTGGTGGATGAATTTTTAAAATATTATATCCTGTGTGCTTTACAATGAAGGCATAGTGATAAGGGATCTCAGATTCTTATATATTCATTTCTAATGAAGCTTCATCTTTCCTGGTAGAGTCCAAAAATTAAGAGTCATTACCCAAAATAGTCTAACGAGACACTTTGAAAAGGTGTGAAACACTGTGTCATACCAATACATCTTGGTTGATTGAGTACATTTCTTTTTTATCTCAATGCTGCTTATTCCACCCAAGATCAAGAACAGTTTATGGAAATGTAGAATGCACAAATAGTTTTAAATTTTGCTTGCCCAAAATTCCTTTTGAGTTTTAACCCCACTTTCTAGTCAAGGATATGACATCACTCACATAAAGCTGCGTCTTTGACAGGAAAAATGTTATAATAAACAGGCAGATAAGAAAGACACTTGAACAGTGGCTAGGTATTCCTTCCACAATTGATGATGTTATCAGAACTTATCGGACCAGAAGGGTTTCATTCTGTACTCTAAATAATTATCAAAATCCATAATCTATGAGGAAGAATTTCACAGGAAAAAAAATGTAATCATTTAATCAATCAGTTTATATCAAGACTTACATCTGATTTAAGGAGCCACTGTATATTAAACTAAAATCAAAGATTCAAGAAATTTTAAATCAGACTTGGTATTTAATTATGATAGAATAATTTCAAGCTAGATGAAGATTCACTGTTTTACTCATTAAGGCTAAATATAAATTATTTTTTTGTCACACCTAGGGAAAGTTAAGCTTCTTCACCCTCGTCTATCTGCTTTTTGGAGGCCATTGTATTAACCCTGTAGACAAGAAGCTAACCTACTTCCAAAACTTGCAGCACATAATCAAAGAACAAGCAATTGGATAATGAGTAGGAACTGCCTTTCAAAGTGAAAGCTACAGAGAGGTGGTTATTTAAACAATTATTATGAAAGCACACAGGTATGCTTTGAAATATTCCTTTTCCTGATATTTTTTAGACTTAGATAATTATTAAACCTTTTCTCAGGCCACTCCCCACCCAAATATATCATTGCATGCATTTATAATTTTGACTTTTACTGAGATATCATATTATGGCAAATGACTTTCTTGTAAGTGCTATTATCGAAAATAAAACTAATCTTGTTCTTATTCCTCTCTCTCTCTCTCTTTCTCTCTCTCTTCCTCCCTCTTTCCTGATAGAATTTATGACACCAAGTGGCCAAAGAATGCCTTAAGCTGCAGTTTTTCTTAAGCTCTATGACCTTGTTAGTAAAATGATATTTGATGTATTGCTTTAAAAATATCAAAAGATGATTCTCCCCCATTTTTATATGAGTATAAAGTAAGTTCATCCCGTAATGGGAAAATCAATTAGTAGTGGCACTTTTTGACTAGAGAGACTTAAAATAAAATTTTGAGGAGGTTTAATTCAGAGAGCGATTAATCACTTCAAACATGTCTTAATTCTGTGCTTCTTACAATTGTTCATTTCATAGTGCTATCTATAATTTAATATTTCATTGGTCAATGTTGCACAAGCAGACGGGCCTTATGTACTGATTTGTGTATGTGTGCCTTTTATCTTTTAGAAAGTAAATCTTAATAAATACATATAGAGTATGTCTTAAGAGTTCCTACTTTCCCCCTCCGGCTCTCAACTTTTTTTTTTTTTTTTTTCCTGTAATGAGTATGGCAGGAAAGGATATCCAGGGTATCAAAGACAATTTTGGAAAACAATACTCCACTTAAGACATTTTTATTTTGACATCGCAAAAGAAAAAAAAGTTATTAAAAATCAGGCTTTTGTGTTTCTGCCTTGGAAGGCAAAAAAAAAAAAAAAATGCAGTGTCCAAATGAAAGGGAATTATCCTATGTAATGATTAAATCCATTAAAGAAAATAAAACCAAGACCAAAATTATAAATGGTGATTTACTCTGAGCAATCAACTGAGAAATAAACAGATTTTTAAGAAAGCCAAATATTTTAGGCAAATAACATGAAACAGATTTCAATCAATACTTATTTTTATTTTAAAAGATAGAGCTTATACTCTTGTTTTCTACTGGTGTCACATCGAAATATGAAAGTGATCATCAAAAATAGCTGTTAAATTGGTTGAAGATTAGATTTTAAAATGCCCAACAACTTATTAATGTGACATTTCTACCACATATTTAAGCCGTGGTGTATCTAAAAACAATTTTTAAACATGCATATATACCCTAATTTGAAACTTTCTTAGCAATATCTATGAAAGAAAATCATTTCTCTTACTTTAAAGGAAACATTCTAAAATCATAATCAAGTAAATAAATTTTAATCCTCTTGCTAAATTGCTGGCTAGTACACAATGGATAACTTTTTTCTTTGTTCTGATTTCTTTCCCCCACCCAATAAAGCTGTCTTCTTTTTTCTGCTACTAACTCCTCCAACTACCTAACCAGCTACTTAATTCTGAAACTAAACTTTTTCTTAAAATTAAGAAGAAGGGGGAAAAGCTCCTGTGCCTCATTAAAACGTCAGGCCTCTTTTCTGACTCGGCTCATAATTGTATCTTTTAAACCATAACTCAACCTTAATGTATACTGCTTGACACCCGAGTGTTGGGAGCTTAAGAAAATGCCGTCTATGTACCTTTAAGACCACAAGCTCACTCATGCTGCCTGGCTTCCTGCCAAACTTGGAGGCAAAAGCAGGAGGGTTTTTGCAAAATATCCTCTAACAATTGTCGCTCCCTCTTTCAACGCTACCTTCACCATCACTCCCTTTGAAAACAAATCTGCAGAATGGTCATCTGCGCTCTCAGCCCATCTCATCATTCCTGGGGAAGCCGCCTCTGCCACCCCTCCTCCGCTCCCGCAGCCCCTCGCCCCTCTGCCTCCCGGGGAGGCCTGGCTAGCTTGGGTTTCAGAGGTTCAGCCCACTCCGCACCAGGGTCCCTGGGCACCTTTTGCGCCCTTCGGGGCTCCCTGTCCGGGTCAGAGGAAATTCAGCCTTTATTCTCGCCACTCAGCACCCTGCAGTCTTAATTCACAAGGCCCGAGTTCCCTTGGAGGGACGGCGCCGTCGAGCCCTCATCCCCACGCGGCGGTGCAAGTGCATGAATGGACACTGGAAGGCGGTGCAAGTGTGGTCTGAGCCGCCCCCTCTGGCTTTTAGAGTTAGAGTCCCAGCCCACCTGCGGTGGAGCAACTAGCTTCTTGACTGCCCTGAATTTTGTGACAGAGTCCCCCGTGGCCCAAAATCAAGAAACTTACTTGTTTTGTCATGGAGTCAATGAGGCGCACGTAGAAATCCTGCTCCGTCCGTATCCCTAGGGTTAGAAATGAGGAAAGGGAGGAGAATTAAGTGAGAGGCGATGGAGGGTGGGTGGACAATAACTAAACAACAACAAAAAATAACAACGAAACCCCCACACACATACCACGAAAGGGGCTCCAAGGCTGATTGGAACTCCCACTGTCCTGGAAAATACAGCCAGGATCTCCCTTCCCCAGTGTCCAGAGAGGTGCTGCTGGCCTTGCCTTAGCGCTCCTGGAAGCCAGACCGCAAGTTCTGCAGCTGGGACTGGGATGGGGGTACCCCGACTTGTCTATTCTCACGGCAAGAGTCCCTCTGCTCTCGCACGCAGCCTTCAAGGCCATGACCCTTCCTGGCCCCTAAGCCCAAGGGGCCTTGGGCCTGGAGCCTGGGCCAAGCCAAAGGAACAGGCCTCAGGAAGGGGAGGAAGAATGAAAGTGGCTCAGGGAGGGATGAGGCACTACACCTGGCCCCAGGTAAACGCGAGACCCATAAGGCTCTTGGGCCACTCGGAGCCTCCTCAGGTGAAACCTCCTGGGGCGAAATTTAGGAGAGGCTGATTCACCTCGAATAAAGCGGATGACTGACCTTCGCTGGAGGATTTCTTCCACCTGGAGCTCCCTGCGCCCCCTGCCCAGACCCGGAGCCCCAGAGTGAGGGCATAGACCCGACCCGGGCCTCACCATTGCTGTAGAGAAGCTGAAGCCGGTAGTGAATTCCGTTATTGGTCTTTTCGCTGTTGGCTTCCTGGGTTGCATCAGGACGCAAAGACACAAGAGATGCAGGAGAGAGGTCTGCGTGAGCGAGTGGACCAACTTTCGAGGCAACTTTCCCCAAGCCGGGACCCCCGCTAGCGAGCCAGCCAGCCACGGTAGCAGCAGAAATTGCGGCCAATTGTGATCCCTCCTCCGCCCCCCGTTCCTGACTGCTCCCTCTCTCCCAAAAGAAAATTCCGTCGGGCCCACACAGGCGATCCTCTTTCCAGGGCCTAGGGGCTCGTGCCCCGGCCACCAGAGGCAGGCGGTGCGTAATCTGGTAGTGGAGGGCGGGTTCATCCCGGGTGCCCCTGGCTGTGGATTGTAGAGCCAGGCCTGCCTCTCTCTAGCTCTGGGGGCTCCGTGCGAACTTTTCTGGAGAAGGAGCCAGTGGACCAGGACCCTGGGTTCGTCTGGGATGGGAAGTAGCTTGGGGGACCCCCACACAGAAGTGTGTTATGGATGCTTTGCACTCAAGGAAGGGCGCGCCGCCCAAGGCTCCTGGGCCTGCTCCCGAGCCGAGCCGGGGACGAGGGGCGACAGCGCTGCGCCCACTTACTTTTTCCTTCTCCACGAACCCCACAAACGCTGTCCTCTCGATCTCCACGGGCTGGCCCTGTCTGTCGTAGAGGGCCAGGACGAAGTGAAAGAAGTTGGATTTCCGCAGATTGGAAGGCGGCTGCTTCTCAAAGTGAGCCCGGGCCAGACCCACCCCGCTGCGGCCAAAGACGCAGAGTTAGATGGCTAAACCGGACGCCGACCCGCGCCCCTTGTCACCCTGTACACACACTCGAACCCTCAAACACCCACCTCCTCTTCCCCCAAAACATCTAGTGGGCGCTCTTCACGCCCCTTCAGGCGACATAGACCCAGCTGACAATGGGACGCACATGTCCCCTCATGTCCTCGTCCTCTCCGCCAAGGACGCGTGCGTCCTCAGAACTCGCTGAAGAGGTGTGAAAGTTTTGTTTGGGTTTTGCGCGCGAGATGAAACGCTATAAACATTTACTCCTACCTGACACGCACTGCGTGGGGAGGAAGAAAAGTGGCGGTGGATGAAGTGAACCCACCTTCGCGGAATAGAACCCACAGTTCTATTCCGGCACCCCTCGAATCTCACGTCTCAGCTAGCAGGGCAGGTGGGAATGGATGGAAAACACGCTCGGCGTCTCGCCGCAGCAGCCACCCTCCAGGAACCCCTCACACTCCGGCCAACTGCGAGTGCCCGGCCTTGGGAAGCCACATCCCCCCACCACCAAAAAGCATGTGGAGAAGGGTCCGAGGGCGGGGCTCAGAACTGTCGCGGGTGGTCGCTGTGAAAAAGGGAAGAGGGGTGTTTTCTTAAAGACCTGTCCTAACAAAGTTTCGCTGTTCCGCAGAAATCCTCACACTCATTCCAGAAATCCTAAAGGCCGGGGCTGCTGGCTCAGTGCGCCGGCCGGCGACGGGAGGCTGGAGCGCCTGGGGCGCCAGGCGGCCACTGACAGCCGGACCTGCCCAACACAAGCGCGCACAGGCACACACATACACATACACGAACACACACGAGCGCCCTGCGCACACACTTTCACTTCCAGCCCAGTTACCCAATTCACTCTCACTACCACCCACCCCCATCCTAATACTCAGTGGGGATGGGAACAGCGTTGGGGACAATTGTCCCCAGCCCAGGGAAGCTGGAGATGATGTAATTAGTCATCTTCCTTCTTCCCCTTCCGCACTCTGAGTCCGATAGGGCCTGGGGCCACCAGATCCCCCACTGTCCCAAGCTCAGCTGGTGACTTAATGGGGGGAAAAAGGCCATTTCTCACTTGGGACCAGGAGCCTGGGAAAGGGCCTTGGGTGTGCCCAGGAAAGTTCCTTCAGGTCAACCTCCAAGGGCAATGCCTCCAGGCCACACAGTCTAGTGTCTAGGGAGCTGCGAGTGAGAGAGGGGCTGGAAGGGGCCATGGTGACAGGGGGTGGAGAAGACTTTTGGGAGATGTCAGAATTAAAGTTGGGAGTTGCTATTCTACCGGTAGACTAAGAAAAACTGAAAGACAGAGAGGGAGGGAAGGAGAACCAGATAGCAGAAATAAGAGAAGACTCAGGGGAGAAATGCGACGAAAAAACAGGAGAGCCAGAGAGGTAAGGAAAGGAGAAAGAGGAGAAAGGAGGGAAGCTGAAGAAAGAAGAGAAAGAAAATGGAGAGAGGAAGGGAGGAAGGAAAAGAGTGAGGGAGGAATTAAGGGAAGGTGGGGGAAAGAAATGAGAGAAGGAAATGAAAGAAAGAAGAAAGAAAAGAAGGCAGGAAGAGAGACAGGAAAGAAAGAAGAACGAAAGAAATGGAAGGAGGGAAGAAGGAAAGAAAGGAAGAGGAAGGAGAAGAGAAGAAAATAAAGGAGGGAAGAAAGGAAAGAAGGAAGAAAGAAAAAAGAAAGGCAGGAAGAGGGAAGGGAAAGAAAAAGGAAAAGGAAAGAAGGAAAGAAAAAAGAAAAGAAAAAGAAAAGAAAGAAAGGAAGGAAGGAAGAAAGAAAGAAGGAAGAGAAAGAAAGAAAGAAAAGAGAGAAAGGAAGAGCGAAGGGAAAGAAGAAAAGACAGCCGGCCGGAAAAGAAAGAGCAATCACATAAAAACATAAAACACAGATATCCAACATGCTGTGTTGAGACGCCTCTTCTGGGTTAAAACAAAATGAAAACAGTCACAGACGAGGCAGGGGAAAGTGCTGGCAAAGCGTGGGCTCCTCGCAGACAGCTCCAGGTCCTCCGGCCGAAGGCGACGAAGGCAGAGCGGCTGGAGGGCGCGGAGCCCCGGCGGAGAGCGGAGCGCAGCGGCTGCGGACGCACCCCGCGGCCCGGCCCCGCGGCAGCAGCTGCCGCTGCCGCCGCCGCCGCCGCCGCCTCCCGGCTCTCCCGCTCGCGGCTCACCTCGGCCTCGGTCCCCGCGCGGTACCCACCTCTGCGCCGCTGTGTTGGCGTCCAGCACCCCGGCGCCCTGCATCCACGTCCGCACCGCGTTCATGCCGCTGCCCAGCGGCTCTTCCTTCATGCTGCTTCCACTCCGTTGGATGCTTTCCTGAATCCCAAACATGAAAACAACCTTTTCTTGTGGAAAATCTCCTCCCCCTTTCAAAGAACGAAGAAGAATAATTACAAAAAAAAAAAAAAAAAAAACCCTGATGGCAATTTAAGAAACAATAGACTCAACTCGCGCTGCCGGCTTTGCTACTTCAAGTGTCATTTTCCACAACCAGGCAAGTTTTTTCCTCTCTCTCTCTTTTTTTTTCCTCCTTCTCTCCCAACCAAAGATGTTTCTTTCCTTTGCGTGTAGATGAGGAGGACGCTGGTTGCCGTAGACAGATACACCAGAGAGGGTGGGGGGAAGGGGAGAGAGGGAGAGAGGAAAGGGGGGGAGGGAAAGAGAGATAGAGAGAGAGGAGAGGGAGAAAGAGAGAGGGGTGGACCCTGCTGGATGGAGATTCTGTTTTCTCCTTGCTAAAATAGAAGTGATTTGCAGGCTTTCCCTATGGAATCCAGTTTGACTCTCCCCAGAGCTAAACACAGGCACACTAACCCCAAAGGGAGGAGGCGGGGCCCGCGCCTCGAGGCCCCGCCCCTTCATTTGCATAACGTCATCTTTCCGCCTGCCGCAGCCAATCGCGGCCCGGGAGCCGGCTCGCTGGCGGCGCCAGGCCACGCTCTCTCATTAACATCCCGCTCCCGGTGGCGCAGGGGAGCCGGCCAAAGTTCCTAGCAAAGTGGCGAGCGAGGGAGCGCTGAGCACTGGCGTCTGGGCTGGGGAGGAGCGGGTCCGAGCGAGGACGGAGAGGGGACAGAGGGAAAGGGAGGCGGGTGTCTTCCTCAGGAAATTGAGCTGGGGGTCTGCATCCTGGCCATTGCAGTCCATTAGCATCCTCGCCGCGCCCTGAGCGCGCTGGAGGCTCGCAGGCTGCGCCCTCCCAGGGCTGATGCCGCGTCCTGCTCCGCTGTTCTGGGACGTCGGGGACAAAAGTGGAGGAGACGGGAGAGCCCGGGCAGAAAAAGCAGGACGCGCCTCCCAGGTGCCCACCTCTTCGCTTTGAGGCGGGGGTGGTGGGATGGAATATGGGTGCGCGAGGTCGGGGCTGGTAACTCGCGGAGGGGCACGGCCTCCACGCTGGGAGGGATGAATGGACGCTGGGCCCCGGCAAATGAGGCGCTGTGGGTCCCCAGGAAGTGGGGTACCAGGCTCTCCTCCCACCTTGGCCTCTGAAACGCTTCTCTCCCAGCCGCTAGCCTAGAGGCTGCCAGGGTTGGGCACTGTTCTCACTCACACGCTCACCTCTCTTGGGCAGTCCTCGAGATATGTGAATGGTGGAATGAATGCTCTCACTGGGGCTGTGTCAGGATGCGTTTTTAAATTTTCTCAAATTAAATGCCAACCCCTCATCCCCACCCCAAGTAGTTGGTTTGTTTGTTTGTTTGTTTGTTTTTAGAGTAACTACCAAAGCAACAGCAATGTTAACCGTCCTTGATTAGCTGGTTATTTGGTGCAGGGTTTTTCTCATCCTCCTTTATTCTTCCTGTTAAAAAGGAGGGCTTGAACAAATCATTCCTAACTCTGTCTCTGCCATATGAAAAGGGTGGGGGTAGAAGAGAAAGATGGTGGGGAGGAAAGAAGAAAAGGGGAAGGAAGAAGGGGAAGAGAAAATGGGAAGGAAGGAGGGAGAGAGAAAGAAGGAGACAGGGAGGAGGAACGAATGGAAATGGGAGAGATGAAAGGAAAAAGGGAAAGAAAAAAGGACGAAATTGTCTACTTCCTCAGGCTTTTCAGCATGTATCTTTGTGGCTGGCAAAGGAAATAGCTAGAAGTTTCTGGGTAATGTGCCCTGTCATTTTTTAGCAGGTTGTAACCTCTAATAAGCACATGGTGAACTTCTGTTTCATTGCCCTCAAAGGAACTCCCTGACTGCAGCCAAATCTGCTAAGGACTCCTTCGGGGAAATCATCTGCCAGAAATCCAGGTCCCCTTTCTGCTGGCCTTCCTTGGTCCTTTGATTTAGGAAGCTTATGGGGTCAGTGATGGAAAAGTACACATGCCCATGTTGAATAGAGACAGGCAAGAGTTATGCTTTGTGCTCTTGGCAGAGCAGTGGAGCCACTTCCTGATTCCTAAACTGGATGAAAGAGTGTGGTCCTGGCCTGCAGTGCATGGCCACTGTCCTCAAACACTGCTTTACCTTCTGTGCACCAGGCCTGCCCAGCTCTCACACATGTAATCTAGACCTCTTGTGTGCTGAGCACTTTCCCCTGGTACCATAATTAATGCCATCTCTTTCAGGACTTCCCCAAAGGGATTGGTCTGATCTTCTGGGATCCCCATAGCATTTACAAGGGTTCCTAACATAGCGTTCATGTTGAAGAAGGGTATAATGGTGGAGAGACTTGAAGGGCTGTAGGTTTGTGGGGATAGGTATGTGAACATTTTCAGTCTCTATTGTATTTAAATGCACAATTGAAACTTGGCCTGCTAAAAACTTTCTGAAGCTCCAAACTTAACCTGATGCTCCAGGTCCAAGGGGGTCTCCAGAGTCAATCCCTCCCCCTGCCTGGGCCATATTCTCCAGCTCAGAGAGGATCCTTGAAGGTAAGGAGATGAGGAAGCAAAGCCCACCCATCCTATCAATGGGTCGCATATAGCCCTGGCAAAAGGCCTAGGCCTCCTTCTCCTTATCTGCCTGAACCTCCATTTTACTCTCCAGTAAACCGTCCTCAACTGCAGGACTCCCAGCTGAGTCTGGTGGGGTGTCTCCAGTGGTGAGGGACACAAAATAAGGGAGCAGATCACTGCGAAAGGAAGGCGACAAAAGTGCCAGGGAAAGGAAAAGCATAGACACCCTCAGGTCCAGGATCAGCAAGAGACACACAGCAGATAGATTTCTGGGGTTGAGCAGAATCTAGAAGCATCTGCAAAGGATGCGTTTGTTGAGAGCCTGAAGCTGACTCACCCAAATGAGAAAGTGGCACAAAGCAAGAAGTATTGAGCAGCTCAATTTCTACCCCAGAGCCAGTCTCTCCACGAACTAAATATGAGGGAGGCAATTTCCATACCTGCCAGGCTAGAGAAGGAAGAAAAATAAAAGGGGGCAGGAATATTTTGATAAGACTAATTTCCTTTGGCTGTGCAGAGGCAGCACATACCTCACCTGGGGTGGTGAGTGTGCTTTATTTTAATCAAGCAGAGTGTATTCATAGCTTTTCTTCTGGGTGTCCTTGTGCTTTCAACCTGGCTTTCTCATCCTGTAATAAATGTTTAAGTAGGAAGGAGGCTAAAGAGAAAGTGGAAGGGAGACAGTGTGAGTGACAGAAAACTGGAAATGACGCACAGGCCAGCAGAGCAGTAGTTTTTTTGTGGATTTTCTCTGGTGAATATTGAACCAGCAATTGTAATTTTAAACTTTGAAAAAGAGCCTATTAAATACTTCTAAATCTTCATGTGAGGGTAGCACTACCTCCAGAGACAAAGCATGTGTGTAGAGGGTGATTGCCATCATACCTGAAAGCAGATACTTCAAGCACTATCCATCACAATTACCTTAGGTATATACTTTATGGTAAAGGTATCCTGTAATGAGATATTCTAGTATGTACAGCATTGCCTAGGCTTTATGGCATATGAGGGATTTGACTTTAGGGTAGTTTATAATAGTAATCCCCAAACTGGGTTCATCAGGCTAATCACATGGGGAAGGGTGCAGGCACTTGTTAGAAATGCAGATTTCCAGGCCTTATCCTGACCCACAGAATCAGAACCTCCTGTGTTGGTGCCTGGGATCTGTATTTAAAGTTATTTGGAAACTCTTGATTTTTGAATATATATCATCTCTGAGAGAAAGAAGGAAGGGAAAGAAGGCGTGAGGAAAAAAGACTTTTGCATGGGGAAAACATACAGCAGAATGAGTTTACACCTGGAAAGAAAAACTAGAGAGGTTTGGGGTTTCCCCTGGAGCCTAGTTTCCCTGCTGAGCTCCTCAAAATTTCTGCAGCTGTGGGAGTTCAGGATACACAGCTCCTCAGATGCTCCCAGCGGTAGGCAGGGCTGTCCAGCTCTCGGGATCTCTTGACCTGGGCCTGGAGGAAGCCCAGGGCAGTGTGCAAGCCCTCCCTACCCACCCACTCCCACCCTGACCTTCTGCTCCCTGGCTATCCCAACCCTCTTGAGGCACAGGGAAATCAATTCCCCTTCCTGAAAGGCAACATCTACTAGTAATTTCTGGGGACTCCAGTAGAAACACACCGGCCTCCCCAAAGAGAAGAGACTAGATAAATACAGCCAAACTAAGGCCCGTGGAAAGGTCCCAGCGAGAGGGAATCGTCTCTGCTCGTCCGCCCCCAGGAGGCCAGACTTGGGACCTGTCACTTGGAAAATTCTCTTGATCTCCATTCCCCTTGTGAGGGCGCGCCCCCAGAAGGGCAAACCGTCCCGGGACGTGCCCCCTTCCCTCGCCACCTGCCAGGGACAGCTTCGAACGAGGCGGGAGGACAGATGCCTACTTCAGTGTTGGGAAGGGAAAGGGGAGAAGAAAGATGGAACGACCTAAGCCAAGGCGCAAAGTCCCTCAGATTGCGGCCGCTCCAGAGGAGTGGACCGGCAGCCTGGAGTCGGGGTTGAGGTGGAGAGGAGCAGGGGCCACGGCGCTGCCCGGTGGAGGAGAATAGGAGTGGGTGGCGGCCCGGGGCCCTGGGAAAGCCGGGACCTGCGCGAAGGCGCGGCTCTGCGGGGCCCCTGAACTGCACCCGGAAGATGGCGGGAGTGACCCAACACGGTGACACACCGCCAGCCCTCGAAACCGTGGCTCTTTTCCTCGGTGATCTCCATGCACAGTCCTCGGGGAACGCGTGGGAGTAGCAGGCCAGGGGTCCACTGGAAATCCAGAATCTGATTTCTGTTTCCGACTCCCTGCGCTCCAAAGAAGGCCTCCTCTGCTGGCCCAGTATGACCGACACTTCCCGGCCCTGGGAGCGCACCTCCACCTCCCACCCCCCATGGTACATACAGGGAAACTGAGGCCTAGAGAAGGACAAAGACACCCACAGACGGCTGGGAGATAGAGACCAAGCAAACAACACCGCGGGGCTCTGTCCCAGGTTGGGAGCGCTTAGTCTGATAGGGCCAGAAGCCTGGGGCAAGGGGTTCCTTACAGATCTTACTGGGGTGAGCCTGCCGACTCTCTTGGGTTTCCCCCCGGGCGGCCCCAGATAATAATAGATCCCATTTGTTGAAGGCTTTACGGGCAGGAACTCACTGAATATCCGCCACAGACCACGGCAGATAAGACCACTCCGGCGTTTTACAGGTGAGCAAACGGAGACCCTGTGAGCGAAGTTGAAAAACCTGTCCCAAGCCAGAATATCGCCAGAGCCTGTCCCCTTAAATATAGAGCCAAACCGTCCACCCAGCTGTGGCGCGAATCTCTTGTCCCCAAACGCTCAAGTGTCCTTTGGCTCTGGAGCTCCTAGGCCCGGGTTCCGCATCCGGGAGGAGAAAAGAGCGAGCGCGCACGGTGCCTCCCGAGGGCAGGGAGCAGAGGAGAGAGAGGAAAGGGGAATATTATGAAATGTCCTAACTAATGCGCGTACTGAATGCGCATTCACGTGGTCAGTTACCGATGTGCTTCTCTCTCTCCTGGCCCACAGGGACAGAGCGCGCCAGGGACGTGCCAGCCCCGGCCCCGGCTCTGCCACATTTACTATGTGACCTCCTGTCAGTCACTTCTGTCTCCCAGTCCTAGATGAGATCTTAGAGCTCACGCAAGCTCGCCTGTTGGAACAGACTAAGCATCTGACTTTGGGGGGATGTTCCTGATGCCCATCGAAGGACAGAAATCTGGACACTTGCGGTTGGGCTTTAATGGGGGAGATGCTGATTCGGCCCTGGCATGACCATAGATAGCTAAAAGCTGAAGTCATTCTGAGTCGGGAGACTACAGTTGGGGGCACTGTCGGAAAGGATCTTTAAATCCGAGGATGCCCTAGGGCGCGATCATATCCCACCCAGTGGCCCTTGCCCACAGTCCCCTAGTCCACGAGATTGGAGTCCGATCTGGGAAGGTCCCTGCTCCCTCGGTAGAAGGAGGCTCTGGGATGGGAGAAGGGAGCTTCTTAGCGATTTGAAAATTAGCATCCCTTCAGTAGCGCAAACCTTATGGAAGAAACCTTGGCCTTAAAACATTCTCAGAGGGGAGACTGGGAGGAATAGGCCTGTTTATTCAGGGGAAAGTTGGAGGAGGGAGGGCGAGTTTAGTAGAAAAGCTCGAGATGCCTGGATAACAAAAAGTTTGCGCGCACACTTCCTTCGAGGGACAATTTGCTGGATATTTACACACCTTTGCGTGCTGTGAGGTCTTTGTTGGCTACTAGGATGCGAGATGTGTATGATGTGAATGTGCAAATATGTTTGAATGTGAGAAAAGTGGCTGCACATTTGTGGGCCGGTGCAGTAAGTGTGTGTTTGTGCGGGTGACAGCGAGCACTTGCCTGAATGTGTGCGTGGGTGCGTAAGGCATTGGAGCACATGGGCGTGAGTGCGCATGTGTATAGTGTGTGCACGCGTCATGTGTAGACGTGTCTGAGTGGGGTGTGCATTTGCAAAAGTCCGTGTGTATTGTGCAAGAGCATCGTAAACGTGTGTGAGCCTGAACTCACACGTGGTTTTGTGTACACGTGTGCGTATGAAATTCAGCAAAAAAAAAAAAATCCAAAAAAATCTAGGTCCAGGCAGGGTGCGGACCGAGGGCCCAAGGGCAGGCGTGCAGACTGCTACGACTTCGGCTTTAGGGAGACGCCTACGGGGCGCTGGGCCCGCCCGAAGACGCGGGTTAGCGTACAGCTCAGCTCCCGGCAGGCGATGCGGGTTCCCGCTGCGGGCCTACGGATTACGCGGACTGAGCTGGGAACGGTCCCCGCTGGACAGTTCCGTGCTCTTAATCCTTCCTCGCCGACGGTCTCTGATTATTGATGCTTGCTGTGTGTCCTAAAAGGGACTGCTTCCGGTTTATTTGCTTATGTATTTATTATCTTTATCAACGTCATTTTTTGGCAGCTGCCGTGAAGATGCCAAACCCACCAAGACTGCGCTGCCCCACCTCTCCGAGGCTGCCCTTGGAGTGCGGGTGACTCGCGAGCTCCAGAATGTTCCCTTAAGGTGGAGCCACAGCGCCACCTCGCGATCCTCCAGCTTCCCTCCCTCACGGCCACAGAAGGCTGGCCCTTTCTGGTCCAAGCCCCCAAGGTTCCACACTTACTGGTTTTCCATGCACTTTCATTATTTCCTTTTCTCTCGCTCCAATGTTCCCTTATCCTGAGTATTGAGGTCCCCAAACACGCCTTTCCACCCCACATTTGGACATAGCCGGAATGTCTACCTCCTTCTACATCCGGTGAAGCACTGCTCCCCCTAAAATCACCAGCTCAAAAGTCACCTCTATGAAACCTTTTTAGACTTTTCCAAGGCAGTCATTCGTGCCTTTCCCTGGTTTCCCTACTGCTCGCATCACATTGGACAGGAAATGCCATTTAAACGTTTTCCTCCTCTCCCTAATCAGGGAGCTCCTCTGAGAGGAGCCATGGCTATCCTTGCTTATTCAACAATAAAACCTAGTACATATATCAAGTGCATACTATGGAGCGTTTAATGCACTGTACTGTGCAAAAATATATTGTCTTATTTCATTTCCCTAGCAAAACCATGAGGAAAGCACGAATATTGTTTCCCATTTTGCAGATGAAGAAACTGAGGTTAGAGAAAATAAGTACCCATCCAAGGTAGCATTGCAGAGCCTCATCCAAGTCAGCCTATCTGATGCCAGAGCCCACTTTTCTTAACCTCTGTCTTGCAGACTTATTCAGCTCTATATCCGTGGGCTTTGTGATAGGAAAAGACACAGAATTAGTACTTGTGTGTTTATCAATGAATGTATCATTTAAATTATTTCTTCTCCTAGTGAGTTGGGTGTGGGAAGGCACTGCAATTATCAGATACTTTGATTGAAATGTCACCACAATTATTTATCTCTAAAGAGTATTCCTCTGCTAAGTAGCTAGGAGACCTTGGTCAAGTCACTTCATCCTCAGTTTCCTAAGTTCTAAAAGTAGGTTTACTGTGGAGGATTAAATGAGGAAAAAAATGTGAATTACATGATATATAGCATTCTAGTCATTACTCAGTAATTATAATAACTTGAAACTACTGAAACACAAAAGAAACAAAACTAAAACACAAAATTGACTTACCCTAGTCACACAGAATTCACTGTACCTCTGTGTGAAATCATCTTACTGTTATATCTTCATTTTCATCTTAGACATGAATTATATAATAAATATTTTTAGTTTATGGTGGTTAGGGTGTTAATGTTAACACTGCTCTGTTACAAATATTTAAGGGGTAGTGGGGAGAGATATAATTAAACAGTAAACCAGCAAACTTTGCCTCTCGTAATTTCCTCCTGCTTTGTAGATCTTTACCAAGAAAGATTTAAAGAAATGCTATAAAAGTACTTATTGGCCAGGCACGGTGTCTCACTCCTGTAATCTCAGCACTTTGGGAGTCCAAGGCAGGCGGATAACCTGAGGTCAGGAGTTCGAGACCAGCCTGGACAATATGGTGAAACTCTGTCTCTACTAAAAATACAAAAAATTAGCCAGGCGTGGTGACGGGTGCCTTTAATCCTAGCTACTTGGGAGGCTGAGGTAGGAGAATCTCTTGAACCCAGGAGGCAGAGGTTGCAGTGAGCTGAGATCGTACCATTGCACTCCACCTGGGCAACAAGAACAAAACCCTGCCTCAAAAAAAAGAAAAAAGAAAAAGAAAAAAATGCTTATTATTCTGGAAAGTACAAAACTCTATTTTTTAATTTAGGGGAGATTCTGAGCTAGTTTAAATGTTTCCCTACTTGAAAACATCATTGCTACCAATACATTAAAAGTTTAAAAATATGTGTCTAAGCAAATGATTGTATCCAAATAAAAGAAAACTCAAATAAAATAATGTATTACTACTAATACATTAAAAGTTTAAAAATACATGTCTAAGCAAATGATTGTATCCAAATAAAATAAACAAATGAAGGTTGTCTGAACATATTCTAGACCTTCAGACATCTCCCAAAAAGGTTAAGTTTTAAAGATTTAACATCTCTTTCTAGAGTGACCCATTAAACAAACATTCCTATTGGCAATTAGATGAAAATGAACTTTTTCCCGTTACAGCTATAACTTTCCTACTGTCCAATTATTTTGGAAAGATTGTTGACTAGTATTGTCATGTCATAAACACATGATTTCTCCTCTGAGAAATGAGGCTAATAAAAACCACAAAAGCTATAAACGTGCCTCCACATTTTGCGGCCCACAATCCATTTCTAGAAACTTCACTCCAGCCCCAGTTTAATTTACTTTATTGTACTTGCTTCCCATTCTATGCAATTCTCTTGTAAAGAGATGAAGAAATGGATTCAGAAAACTCTATAATGTGTTAAGATATTTTATTGTATAGCTGATGGATATTTGAGAATTTGATTCATATTGATGGTGTGAGACACTGGCGTTTTGACAAAGTTGGGGTGTGTTCTGTTTTCCTTTTTTATTCCTAGTATGGTGGCCATTAGAGATGTTCACCAAAATTTTGGGTTTTCTTCTTCCAGGTGCATAGAAGGATGGAAGTATTCTGACCCTTCTGCATTTAGCTGTGATCTTGTGATTTGCCCTGGCAAATAACGAATTAGCAGAAGTGACATGTGTCACTTACAGGCAGAAGCATGAAGAGCCATTGTGCAATTTACCAAATCCCCTTCCCGGTGGCACAGCTGTTGCTGCCCCCCCACATGGAGTTTCCATCAGCATCCCACCCCCGGCACAGACGTGTGGAGTGGAGACCTCTCCTACACCCATAGACATTTAGCAAGAATGAGAAATAATCCTTTGTTACCGTAAGTCCCAGAGATTTTTCTGTACTGCAGTATAACCTAGCCTCTCTGGAATAATACACTTAGAAAGGAAACTATCTTTTCTTTTCTTTTTGGGGACAATTTGAAAATTCTTCTCCTAGAGTGAAAAGTAGACTGCCATGTCTAGTTAAATAAAATAATCAGAAAATGAAATCATTCAACTAGAAATCTGAATCTCATTTTCTTAGTCTATTCATACATTTCCCCGGGGTCAAAACATCTGGAACCCTCTGAAATAAAGAGAACAACTAAATTTTACAAATACTTAAAAGGAATCTCAAAATTATTGCTAGACCTCGACAAGAATATTCAGTGGGTCCTTAGTCCACTTGCAGATACATCATGAAGTGGGTTACATAGGTTTTGATTAGAAAATACTTTATTAGCAATTGGCCAGGCACGGTGGCTCACACCTGTAATCCCAGCACTTTGGGAGGCTGAGGCGAGTGGATCATCTGAGGCCAGGAGTTCGAGACCAGCCTGACCAACATGACGAAACCCTGTCCCTACTAAAAATACAAAAATTAGCTAGGCGTGGTGGCACACAGCCTGTAGTCCCAGCTACTCAGGAGGCTGAGGCAGGAGAATCGCTTGAACCCAGGAGGCAGAGGTTGCAGTGAGTCAAGATCATACCACTGCACTCCAGACTGGGTGACAGAGAGAGACCCATCTCAAAAAAAAAAAAAAAAAGACAGAAAAAAAGAAAAGGCTTTATTAGCAACTGTATGCAGACGTAAAGGAACTTTTCTCTCTGCCTCATGTTCAATTCTATAACATCAGATTGGTGAAAAGGAAAAATATTTGACTAATCAACTTGAATTTAATAACGTGATCTAGGGCAAGTCATTTAACTTTTCCAGACCTTCTTGTCCTCATGTGGTGTGATGGACTGAATGTTTCTGCCTTGCCCCGCTCCTCTGCCCTGCCAAATTCATATATTGAAACCCAAATGCACAATGTGTTGGTATTACTTCCCAAAGATAATTAGGAGGTAATTAGGTTAAGATGAGGCCATGAGGGTGGGATTAGTGTCCTTAAAAGAAGAGGTAGAGACTAAAGCTAGCGTGTACTCTCCATCTGTCTCTGTCTCTCCCTGTCATATGAGGACACAACAAGAAGGTAGCTTTCTGCAAGCCAGGAAGAGAGCCCTCACCAGAACCTCATCATGTTGGCGTCCTGATCTCATACTTTCCAACTTCCAGAATGGTGAGAAATAAATGTTAGTTGCTTAAGCCACCTAGTTTGTGGTATTTTGTTATAGCTGTCCGAGCTGACTAAGACAACTAGAAAATAAGGGTAGACAACATGAACTTCAGGGTACCACTCAGTTTTACTAAGCTAGAATTTTGAGGTATCTGGGTGATAGCAGTTTCAGCGTTGATGCTACAGTATAAAAATCTTCCTGTGTCTCCATCCCCAACACTATTTTGTGAACCTTTTTTCATTTTTTCATACTGATCTCAATTTAAAACAACTGCTTCTTAGGCAAAATAGTACTTCTTTCCTTAAACCTCAAATCTTTTAAATGTGGGAATCTGCTAGAAAAGTGTGCTGTATAGATTTGGGGCCATGTAAAATGCTTTGTCATTTTCTAGCCAAGAGGAGAAATTTGCTTCTATATTGAAGAGCTATTCTCTATAGGTTTCATTATCTGATAACCTAAAGAGTTTTTCTGTGGATTTTCAGGAAACTTTTGTGAGAAAATATTGATTGTATGATGAGTGCTATAGGGTGAAATCATTACTGTCTATTCTTTATCTTTGGTGTGGCATGACTGACTGCCAAGAATAATATTGTTATAATATTTTCATTTGGATAATAATTTAAATTTGGCAAAGAAGTTTCACATGAGTTACTGCCTTGACTTCTCGCAACACACCATGCAACTGACATTTCTGCCCCGCTTCACAGAGGAGGAACGGGTTTAGATCTGCCCATACCGTGTGGCTAAGAAGCACCAGATTTGGGATGTAACTCAAAAGCCACAGCTGCCTATGTAATTTAGAAAGCTGTCTGAAGCTTTAGTAGGGAACAGAAAGTGTCAGAACAATGCCATGGAGCACTATTTTATAAAAAGATGCAAGATGCTTTCTGTCGCAGACATGATCGCTGGTAACAGATGCCAGGTTCACTCTCATCCTGGCCATACCTGAGGACTATGCTCCTGTTCTAGAATTTTGGTGCGGTCATCTGACTTACTTGATTCAGTGCATTTATCTGCAGGTGAGAGAACCCCCAGAGCGCTCGTTTTCCTCAACCAGAAATATTACTGAGGGTAGATCCATCAGTTTGGGTCCTGCTATGATGATCAGTTTGGGTCCCGATATCCATATAGATATCCAGCCCTGGAAAGTAAAAACAAGCTTCTTTTCTGAGCAGTTCATCATGTACTGTTTTCTTTCTGTGAACAGAAGATGTTAACACTAAGACGATTTTATAGGCAGACATGAAGAAGAAGCTAGCAGAGGTTTCTTAAACCCATTTGCGCCTATAGAGCCATACAGTTACCCAGGCGTGAAAAATATTAACAACCTTTTTTTTCTGAACACTTCATCATGTACTGTTTTTGCTCAGTGAATGGAGATTTTATCACAAAGAGAAGTTTGTAGGCAGACATTTAGAAGAAACTGGCAGAAGAAGTTTCTTGGACTATATATGCCTATAGGGCCAAACAGATGTCCGTCCCTGAAAAGCAAAAACAAGTTTCCTTTCTGAGCAGTTTATCATGTGCTGTTTTTGTTCAGTAAATGGAATATTTTAACACCAAGAGGAGTTTGTAGGCAGACAGAAGAAGCACCGTGAGCTCTTTACCAATATGCAATGGATTTAATGTAAGCAAGTGGTTTAAGCCACTCAGATTTCTGGCTTGCTTGTTATTGCAGCTGAACTTAGCTTGTCTTCACTGGCACAGTTACCTAATTCAAATTTAAATCTTTTGTAAAAGAGAACTATCTCTGTAGGGTAGACACTCTTATACTTCAGCCATAGACACATACCTTTCAAGGAGAAAGTATTCTTCTAGACCTTCATGTTTTTATTTAAATTAATTTTATTATGTAACTAAAATACGTGCAAGCATAAAACTAGAGATCAATTCTTCATGCATAACAATGCTTAAACAGTGGTGAAACTAAATTGCAAACTAAAAGAAAAAGAAAAACCCCACAAAACCAAAGATTTATAAGTAAACAATAATAAAATATACTGGATGACATTGTTTTGTGGGAACTGAATTGCCTCTCAAATATCAACACTGTTTTGAATTCAGTGGAGTAGATTCTTTTGGATATGGCATGCCTTTATAGTTATGTCATTTGTAATGACTTAATTCTTCTACCACTTTTCTCTTTTTTGTGAACTACCACAAAACATTCCTTAGTTCATAGTATATAGGAAAAGCTTAAAGGAATAATTTCAGTATCAAATCTATTTCAGCCCCTTCTTACCAGCCTATGACAATTCAGAATTACCATTAGCACCAATAAACATAAACTAAAATTTAAGCTCAGAAATTTCATGTCAGTCTTCAGTTTGAAGGTATTGCCCAGACGAATCTAACTTTTTAAGATTATCATTGAAATGAAAACCCTAAGTTTTAAATTTCTTATTAACAACTGGGAAACTTCCCACTCTCAAGAACACATTTCAGATGCCACTGAAGTGCACACTTTAAAAATAGTTAGAGGAGTACATGTCATGTGAAGTATTAATATATTTTACCACAATTAAAAAAGATTTTTCAGAAAGAATAGCACAAGTATGATGAGAATCTTATTGCTACTACAACTACAAATATTTTGATGCTGGGTGACCTTGAGGCAAGTTGCTTAACCTCTCTGAACCTCAGATAACTCATTTGCAAAGCAGTTCTGTCTTTGGTTTTTGTTTGCTTGATTGTTTTTTAGAGACAAGGTCTATGTTGCCCAAGCTGGAGTGCAGTGGCTGTTAACAGGTGTGATCAAAGATCTTGGCAGCCTCAAACTCCTGGGCTCAAGTGATCCTCCTGCCTCAGCCTCCCAAGTTGCTAGGACTATAGGCTCAGGCCACCATACCCAGCTTAAAGGGTTGTTTTGATGAACAAAAAGGAGAGAGTGAATGGAAGAGTCTAGCACAGTACCAGTCTGTGGAGAACTGCTTTGCATTTTCCTTCCGGGCAATAGCAAGGCTGCATTTCCTAGCTTCTGTTGAAGTCAGGCTGAGGTGGGATTGAAGAAAGCCATTTCCATAGTCCATCAATCCTCCTGCATAATCTTCCACTCTTTTTCTCCCCATTCTGTGGGCTGAATCAGAGAATCTAACACTGGACTCTGATGCCCTCTGGCAAGACTTAGCAAATTTTCTCTGTAACGAGACAGATGGTAAATATTTTAACCTTCATGGGCCATACAGTCTCTGTCACAACTGCTTCACTCTACCATTTCAACGTGAGAGCAGCTACAAAGCACAGATGAAAGGGAAGTGAATAGGTGTGACCGTGTTCCAGTAAAACTTTATTTACAAAAAAGGAATGTTTAAAAACAGTAGATTGGCCGAGGCAGGTGGATCATGAGGTCAGGAGTTCAAGACCAGCCTGACCAACATGGTGAAACCCCATCTTTACTAAAAATACAAAAATTAGCCGGGTGTGGTGGCGTATACCTCTAATCCCAGCTACTCAGGAGGCTGAGGCAGGAGAATTGCTTGAACCTGGGAGGCGGAGGCTGCAGTAAGCCAAGATCGCGCCACCGCACTACAGCCTGGGAGACTCTGTCTCAAAAAAAAAAAAAAAAACAGTAGGTAGGTTGGAATTGACCCATGAGCCACAGTTTGCTGACTCCCACTCTAGGGTATCTCAGAGTCACAAAATGGAAGGAGTCTGTGTCCATAAACTACTACATGAGGAAATAGACTTTGTATGAGCAAGACATGAACATCTATTTTGTCAAGTCATTGAAATTTTAGAGCTGTTTGACAATAGCCTGCTCTGATATAATATTCAAACACACAGATGGCTTTCTGTAAATACTATACTTCCCTTTTCTCCCTACAGTTCTTTTAAAGACAGGGACTGTGGATTATTCATCTGTTTACCCTCTCCAGAGCCTTCCCAATACCCATTAATGAAATAATATAATTCCCATCAGAAACATAATGATGTGTATGAAGAGATTAATGGATGCAGCATCTATAACATTCTAAGTTGTCACTGCCTCCCCCTCCTTCATTCCACTGCCCTATTCCTAGACACATATTTGAGATGTTTTGTGCCCCATCCCAGATAACAAGATACATGTATCTGTGAGATGATTTTCTTTCTTTCTCTCTTTTTTTTTCTTATCACCCAGGCTGGAGTGCAATAGCACGACATCGGCTCACTGCAACATCTGCCTCTGGGGTTCAAGCGATTCTCCTGCCTCAGCCTCCCGAGCTGCTGGGATTACAGGCACCTGCCACCATGCCTAGCTAATTTTTGTATTTTTAGTAGAGACAGGGTTTCACCATGTTGGTCAGGCTGGTCTTGAACTCCTGACCTCAGGTGATCCACTTGCCTCAGGCCTCCCAAAGTGCTGGGATTACAGGTGTGAGCTGCCGCACCTGGCCTGTGAGATGGTTTTCTTGGGTAGAATGAAAGAAGCTTGGCTACTGGGTCCATTTTATGTGAACATGTTGCTCCCTATTATAGTCAGTCCCTGCAACCCATTGTTTTTGCTTAGCTACCATGTAGTAACAGTCACAGCCTGTCTCCTGTCACCCTAACACCATCACCATTGCCAATGGATATTTTTACCCCTAGTTTATAGTTAGGAAGCCTGAGACCCAGAGGGATTAAAGAGCTTTTCCAAAATCATATGGCTGGCAACACTAGTAATCTGGGCTGCCTGAGTCGTAAACATCATTCTACCCCAGCACTGAATTCCGAGGCCTCTAGAATCTTACCCACCTTCCCTGTTTGAAATGTATTTGTTGGGGAACAATTGACCTCAGAATGAGTAATTTGTCACTACTCTGAGAAAGTTTCACCGAGTTTCACATTTTCCCATTACAAAAGGAAAATGAGAAAATATGTCCTAGATACTACAGAGAAAAATACTTCATTGTCTTAATTGCCTTTCTATTTCAATCAAGGAAGGCATTTAATTATTTCTGAACTACATTCAAAACTCTCTCTCAAGAATATTACTCTCCCCAGGTGAGTTAACCAAAGCAGTACACATTTCTCAAGTCTGAATAATAACATCAAAAAATTTATTGAGCAATTTTTATATGCCAAACTAGTCTAAATCCTTTGTTTATGACCTCATTGATTCCTCATGGCAAGTCTATGAAGTGGAAGCAATCATTATCTCTTCTAACAAATGAGGAAACTGAGGCAAAGAGGGATGAGACAGTTTGTCTAAGATCGTAAGGCAGTAGGTGGTGAAGTCAGCATTGGATCCCAGGCTAAGCCTGAGGCCATCACTCCACCATGCTGCCTCTCAAGAGAAAGATTTGGTTTCCCCTTTGAGATACCCATTTATAAGTATATGTGGAGAAACCAACCCAGATGACTTGATTAAGCTACAGAAGTGACATCTGGGGTCTCAAGCCTCTGGAAATCAAGGTGGAGCATGTAGAGGCTATGGGGTCAGGAGAGACAGGGTTTGACTTCTTTGTTTTTTCTTTGAGACCAAGTCTTGCTCTGTTGCCCAGGCTGGAGTGCAGTGGCGTGATCTTGGCTCAATACAACCTCCACCTCCTGGGTTCAAGTGATTCTCCTGCCTCAGGCTATTGAGTAGCTGGGATTACAGGCGCATGCCACCAGGCCAGCTAATTTTTGTATTTTTAGTAGAGACGGGGTTTCACCATGTTGGTCAGGCTGGTCTCGAACTCCTGACCTCGTGATCTGCCTGCCTCGGCCTCCCAAAGTGCTGGGATTACAGGCATGAGCCACCGCACCTGGCCTGGGTTTGACTTCTTAAGCAACCTGAGGAATGATGTCCTTGCTGCTGAGCACGGCTGCCCTGGGCCCCGGAAAACCCACATGACACTCACTCAGCACCCAATGCTAGCTTCATCGTGGCTGTTGGAAACCACGTGGAAAAGAACCTTTTTTTGTGATCTGTACGTTATGGCTATTACTTTTTTACCTCGCTTAGCTTTTCAAGAGAATGAAGACCAGTCGACTTAGTATTTGTACTCTGAAATTGAATGGCATGAACACATGTGTTGTATAAGTGAGAAGAAGTATTTTCTTGTGTGATGGACTATAGCTTTCAGAAAGCACCTACTATTAAACAGAATAGAGATTGGATTTTGAAATATGTAGGCCACATCAGTAGGAAAGTTGACACTTCAAATTGCTCACAAGGACTTTAAACTTTACAATAGGTAAAATGTGGAGTACCTTATGTTTTCAGACCAAATGATTTTGTAATTTGAATTCAAAATGTTTTTAGTCTTCACAGTAGTCTTAGCATTAAAAGCATAGTTATTTTGAATATTTTGATAAAATATTCTATTTCATTAATTTTGTATAAGGGCATGTGTGAGAAGCATTGATATTTTTAAAATATAAAAATACAGCCTCTTTCTAATAAGCAAAAGCAATTGTTGATTTTTAAATTTTGTGTTTTTGGAGGCTTCCATTCACAAATCTGATTGTTTAAATAAATCTGTGTCCAGTTAATATGTTGGCACTTAGACTACGAGTTCAGTTTCTTATGTTAAAATTTGTGGACTTCATACTGTCTTGAGATGTGCAAATGGTTGTTGTTAAATAAGGACTTGGATAATATTCTTAAATAACTAGAATTGGATAAGAAATCTAAGCAAAGTTAATTTCCCCTTCCTTTTCCTTGATGCTAGTCCATAATCATATGCATAGTACTTCACATGCAGTTAAGCACTCAAATTCCATTATGTTGTGGGGCTATCATGCCAACTTGGATATACTCAAGAATGTGAAAGACCAAAAATAGTATCATTGAGCTTCTGATTTCCAGCCATGGCAGCTAGGTCATTCAAATGAACCCTCTACTACCAAGACACACACACACAGGTCAAAATAATTTTGAACTCTCCTGAAAAGGACTGAAAAGAAAAAAACAGCAGTCGGAAGTTCCCAGGACAATTTGAGGGCACAGACTTGTAACCAGAAAAAGGACTGGAATATCAGACACAAAAGCACTTAGGCCTGAAAGCATTTCTGGTTGTAGTTCACTTGGGCTCTGCTCAGGGGCTGTATGGGGAGAGGCAGCAAAGGACAGGGCTCAAAGCCATCCAATGTGGGAAATTTTTAGGAGACCTCCTCAAATTAAGCTAGAATTTCAATGAGGATCCACAGAATCAACAGAAAGCAGAAACATCTGCACTCCCCTCCTGTATTGAAAGTATCATACAGACTAAAATATCACTGTAGTTAACCATGTGTAAAGAAGTAAATGACAAACTCTACAATATCTGCAGGAAACAGAAAAACTATAAAATTTGTCATACCAGATTTGAAAAAAACAATTTTTATAAATAAAGACTAAAATAATGTTAAGAACTCAGTGAATGGATTCAACCACAGATTGGATGAGAATTAATGAATGGAAAGATAAACTACCCAACCGAAACATGGAGCAGGAAAAATAAAAATGAGAGTAAGACACAAGGAGGATATAGTGAGAAATCTAACATTGTGTCCTTGGGAGGAGAGGAAAGAGAAGATGAGGTGCAGGAAATGTTTGGAGAGAAAATGGCTGAGAATTTTCCAGAATCGAAGGAACATGTTAATCTATAAATTGAGGAGATCCAGAGAGCCCCAAGCAAGTAAAATAAAACCTGCAACTAGATGCACTATAGTAAAATTGCAGAAAAACAAAAGTAAAGAGAAAAATATTTAAAACAGCCAGAGGAAAAAAAGATAAGCTACTTTTTTTTTTTTTTTTTTTTTTTTGCTGAGACGGAGTCTCGCTCTGTCACGCAGGCTGGAGTGCAGTGGCGCCATCTCGGCTCACTGCAAGCTCTGCCTCCCAGGTTCACGCCATTCTCCCTCCAAGTAGCTGGGACTGCAGGCACCCGCCACCACGCCCGGCTAATTTTTTTGTATTTTTAGTAAAGACGGGGTTTCACCCTGTTAGCCACGATGCCCTTGATCTCCTGACCTCGTGATCCTCCCGCCTCCGCCTCCCAAAGTGCTGGTGAGAGGTGACAGCATGCTGGCAGCCCTTGCAGCCCTCACTGGCTCTCAGTGCCTCCTCGGCCTTGGAGCCCACTCTGGCCGCACTTGAGGAGCCCTTCAGCCTGCCGCTGCACCGTGGTAGCCCCTTTCTGGACTGGTCAAGGCCGGAGCCGGCTCCCTCAGCTTGTGGGGAGGTGTGGAGGGAGAGGGGCGGGCAGGAACCCGGGCTGCGCGCGGCGCTTGCCGGGCAGCGTGAGTTGCAGGTGGGCGTGGGCTCGGCGGCCCAGCACTCGGAGCGGTAGGTCGGCCGGCAAGCCCCGGGCAGTGAGGGCCTTAGCACCTGGGCCAGCAGCTGCTGTGCTTGATTTCTCACCGGGCCTTAGCTGCCCCAGGGCAGGGCAGGGCTCGGGAACTTCAGCCCGCCATGCCTGAGCCTCCCCCCACCTGCCATGGGCTCCTGTGCAGCCCCACCCTCCCCGAGGAGCGCCGCTCCCTGCTCCCGGCACCCAGTTCCATCAACCGCCTAAGGGCTGAGGAGTGCAGGCGCAGGGCGCTTGGGACTGGCAGGCAGCTCCACCTGCAGCCCCGGCGGGGGATCCACTGAGTGAAGTCAGGTGGGCTCCTGAGCCTGGTGGGGACTTGGAGAAGCTTTATGTCTAGCTAAGGGATTGTAAATACACCAATCAGCACTCTGTATCTAGCTCAAGGTTTGTAAACACACCAATCAGCACCCTGTGTCTATCTAGCTCAGGGTTTGTGAATGCACCAGTGGGCACTCTGTATCTAGTTAATCTGGTGGGGACTTGGAGAATCTTTATGTCTAGCTAAGGGATTGTGAATATACCAATCGGCACTGTATCTAGCTCAAGGTTTGTAAATGCACCAATCAGCACTCTGTGTCTAGCTCAGGGTTTGTAAATACACCAGTGGACACTCTGTATGTAGCCAATCTAGTGGGGACGTGGAGAACTTTTGTGTCTAGCTCAGGGATTGTAAATACACCAATCAGCACCCTGTCAAAACGGACCAATCAGCTCTCTGTAAAACAGACCAATCGACTCTCTGTAAAATGGACCAATCATCAGGATATGGGTGGGGCCAGATAAGACAATAAAAGCAGGCTGCCTGAGCCAGCAGTGGCAACCCGCTGGGGAAGTTTTGTTACTTTACGTTTCGCAATGGATCTTGCTGCTGCTCACGCTTTGGGTCCACACTGCCTTTATGAGCTGTAACACTCACCACGAAGGTCTGTAGCTTCACTCCTGAAGCCAGTGAGACCCCGAACCCACCGGGAGGAACTAACAGCTCCAGACACACAGTCTTGAGAGCTGTGACACTCACCGTGAAGGTCTGCAGCTTCACTCCTGAGCCAGCGAGTCCACGAACCCACCAGAAGGAAGAAACTCCGAACACATCCAAACATCAGAAGGAACAAATTCGTGTCACCTTTAAGAACTGTAACACTCGGCTGGGCGGGGTGGCTCAGGCTTGTAATCCCAGCACTTTGGGAGGCCGAGGCGGGTGGATCACGAGGTCAGGAAATGGAGACCATGGTGAAACCCCGTCTCTACTAAAAATACAAAAAATTAGCCTGGCGTGGTGGCGGGCGCCTGTAGTCCCGGCTACTCGGAGAGGCTGAGGCAGGAGAATGGCGTGAACCTGGGAGGCGGAGCTTGCAATGAGCCGAGACTGCGCCACTGCACTCCAGCCTGGGTGACAGAGCGAGACTCTGTCTTAAAAAAAAAAAAAAAAAAAAAAACTGCAACACTCACTGCGAATGTCTGTGGCTTCATTCTTGAAGTCAGTGAGACCGAGAACCCACCAATTCCGGACAGAGATTAGAGGCATGAGCCACCACGTCTAGCCCGATAAATAACTTTTTAAAGCATGGCAATTAGAGTGATTCCAACGAAGAGCTAGCTTTTCTCTCAGCAGCAGTAATGGTAGAGAGAAGATAGTGAAATGCTGTCTTAAGTGTACCAAAAGAAAATCATAGCCAAATAGAATTCTACACCCAGTGAAAGTCAAACTAAACCTGACAGAATTTGTGGTCAGCAGATTCTCACTACAGAAATCTCTTCCTGTACTTAGGCAGAAAGACAATAACACCAGAAAGAATATCTGAGATGCATCAAACTTTGTGGAACAAAGCAAGTAGATAATGTGGGTAAACAAAATAAGCATCAACTGTATAAAATAGCAATCGGAATTTCTAGTGGGGAAAAGGGGGGATTGATTAAAGTACCAGACAACAAAAGCATATGAGTTTGAAGAAGGGAAATAGAGAAATAATAAAAGGTTCTGCTTTGTGGTTTCCCTGTGTTCCGCATTTGTCCATGAAGGGAATAACATTCTGATTACTTGTAAACTTGGGTACATTAATTATGGAGGTTGGAATTTCTAGGATTAGTTTCCTACCCCTGCCATAACAGAGTACCACAAACCGGGGGACTTAAACAACAGAAATATATTCTTTCATAGTATCAGAGGCTAGAAGTCCAAAATCAAGGTGTTAGCAGGGCCATGTTCTTTCTGAAGGCTCTTGGGAAGAAGCCCTCTTTGCTTTTTCTAGCCTCTAGTAGTCTCGGGCATTCCTTGGCTTGTGGCAGTATCACTCCAATATCTGACTCTGTCTTCACCGGGCTGTCATCCCCATGTTTTACTGCCATCTCCTCTTACTAGGATGCCAGCCATATTGGATTAGGTTGCACCCTGATGACCTCATCTTAATTTGATTACATCTGCAAGACCCTATTTCAAAATCAGGTTACAGAGTGGAGGTGGGAGGTTAAGGCTTCAGTGTATCTTTTGGAGGAAAACAATTCAATCCATAACATAAGGTAACAACTACAGTTATAGAACTAGAGTGTGTTACTTCCAAACGAGTAGGGGTAGTGCCTCCTTATCCCACGTTTCACTTTCCTGCATTTCAATTACCCAAGGTCAACCATGATCTGAAAATAGGCAAGTATATGTCTCTAAAAGAACCATTGAGTTAAAAAAAATTAAAGAAAATAGATGAGTATAGTACAATAAGATATTCTGAGAGAGACCACACTCACATAACTTTCATTACTGTATGTTGTTTTAATTGTTCTATTTTATTATTAGCTATTGTTCATCTCTTACTGTGCCTAATTTATAAATTAAACTCTATCATAGGTAAGCATATATAGGAAAAAACATAGTATTGATAGGGTTTGGCACTATTAGCAGTTCCAGTCATCCACTGGGTGTCTTCAAAAGTATGTCCTGTGAATAAGGTGGGACTACTGTAATGGAATAATGATACTCATGATTAAAAATAACATTGATGCCAGGAGCGCTGGCTCACACATGTAATCCCAGCACTTTAGGAGGCAAAGCAGGCAGATCACCTGAGGTCAGGAGTTGGAGACCAGTCTGGCCAATATGGCAAAACCTGTCTCTACTGAAAATACAAAAATTAGCTGGGCTTGGTGGTGGGCACCTGTAATCAATCCCAGCTACTCGGGAGGCTGAGACGGGAGAATCGCTTGAACCTGGGAGGCAGAGGTTACAGTGAGCCAAGATCGCACTACCAATGTACTCCAGCTTGGACTACCAAGTAAGACTCTGCCTCAAAAACAATAATAATAATAATAATAATAATGATACCAAAACCTAACAGAAACAGTGTAAGAGAAGAATATAGGTTAATCCTATTCATTAACCTAGATTTTTAAAAGTTTAAACAAAATATTAACAAATTGAATTCACAATATACAAGAAGGACAATAGTTCATGAACAAGTAGAATTTATCCTTTGATTTTAAGGTTGTTGTAACATAATGAAAAGCAAGTAATTCACCACATTCATAGATTAAAAGAGGAAAATCATATTGTCTTCACAATAGAAGCAGAAAAAAGTTGTTAATGTAGATAATAATAGTATGTACTACTTAGCTTTATTGTGATGATAAAATGAATCTTTATCTAGTAATTAGTGCCTGGCATGTAGTAAACACTCAATAACATCTTATATATTATCACTATTTATAAACTCTAACAGGCATTTTACACACATGTACAAAAGATACCAAAATGGCTAACTGCACATAAGAAGGTGCTCAACTGTATTACAATTCAGGCAAATACAAAATAAAACCAGAGTAAGATAGTCTTATACCTATCAAATAGGCAAAAGTTAGGCTGGGTGCGATGGCTCATGCCTGTAATCCCAGCAATTTGGGAGTATGAGGGGGGAGGATTGCTTGAGCCCAGGAGTTAGAGACCAGTCTGGGCAACATGGGGAGACCCCATCTTTACAACATTTTTTTTTTAAATTAGCTGGATGTGGTGACACATGCCTGTGGTCCCAGATCTTCAGAAGACTGAGGCAGGAGGATCACTTGAGCTCAGGAGGTTGAGGCTGCAGTGAGTCCGTCTGGGTCACAGAACAAGACCTTGTTTAAAAAAAAAAGTAGTCAAAAGTTTAAAAGTCTGACAACGCCAGTGTTATTTAATACACGTGAGAACTCTCATACACTGTTAATAAGTACAACCACTTTGGAACCAAGTCTGAGATTATTTACAAAATATTTTACCCAATAATTTAGAAATTTCACCTCTAGGTATATACTCTACAAAAGTGCCATTAAATCACCTAACATGTCAGGGATATATCTTACTTGGTCGTAGTGTATAATCCTATTTATATATTGCTAAATTCAAATTTCTAATATTTTGTTGAGAATGTTTGTATCTATGTTCATGAAGGAAATTGGTCTATAGTTTTCTTTTCCAGTAAGGTCATTGTCTGGTTTTGGGTAATAGTGACTTTATCAAGTGAGTTCAGAAGTGTTCCCTCCCCCTCTATTTTTGGAAAAGGGTTGTGAAGGATTGGTATTATTTCTTTAAATATTTGATTGAATTTACCAGTAAAGTCATCTGGTTCTGGACTATTCTCTCTGGAAATATTTTTTAATTGCTAATTCAATTTCTTTTAAATTCAAATATTTTAGGTTTACTCAGACTTTCTTAATTGCTAATTCTTCTTTTTATAATGTTTTGGAATGCATTGAGTTTATACAAGTGTAATGATGTGTTGAAGTCTTGTGTTCTCCAAGGAAGTTTCTTTTTTAAAAAACTGTGGTAAAACTGCATAACATAAAATTTACCACCTGAGTCATTTTTAAGTGTACAGTTCAGTAATGTTAAGTACAGTCAAACTTGTGCAACCAATCTCCAGAACTATTTTCGTCAAACTGAAACTCTATACCACTAAACATCTTCCCATTCTCCCCTCCTCCTGCAACCACCATTCTACTTTCCGTGTCTATAAATTTGACTAATCTAGGCACCTCATATAAGTGGAATCATATAGCATTTGTCTTTTGTTTTTGAGGCAGAGTACCCCTCTGTCATGCAGGCTGGAGTGCAATGGCGCAGTCTTGACTCATTGCAACCTCCGCCTTCTGCGTTCAAGTTATTCTCGTGCCTCTGCCACCCAAATAGCTGGGATTACATGTACACACCACCATGCCCAGCTAATTTTTTTGTAGAGACAGTTTCACCATGTTGACCAGGCTGGCCTTGAACTCCTGACCTCAGTTACCCATCTTCCTTGGCCTACCCAAATGCTGGGGTTACAGGTGCAAGCCACCGCACCCAGCTGTGTTTGTCTTTTTGTGACTGAAGTAAGTTCAAAGTTTATTTATGTGGTAGCGTGTGTCAGAATTTCCTTCTTTTTCAAGGTTGAATAATATTCCATTACATGTGTACACCACATTTGTTAATTCATTCACTTGTCAATGAATGCTTGGGCTGCTTCTACCTTATGGCTATTGGGAATAATGCTGCTATGAACATGAGTGTTCAATTTCTTCACTTCTAATCTATCCATATTTTCTATTTATTAGTGTTTGTAATTTATGTCTTTCAAAGAATGTTCTCATTTCATCTAAGTTGCCTAATTTGTTGGTATAAAGTTATTCATAATATTTTCATATAATCCTTTTAATTGCCATAGTGTTGGTAATAACGTCCATTCTTTAATTTCTGATTTTTAACAATCTGTATCTTCTATTTTCTTTTCTTTGTCAGACTTGCTAAGAATTTGCCAATTTTCTTAATATTTTCAAAGAACCAACTTTTGGTTTCACTGATTCTCTTTATGGGATCCACTGATTTCTGCTCTAATATTTTTTATTTCTCTCTTTTTGCTTATAGTTTCTTAAGGAGGAAGTTTAGATTACTGATTACCTTTAGATTACTTTTGTTCTTTTCTGATACAGACATTTAGAGCTAAAATTTTCCTTCTAAGTGCTTATTTAATCAATCCATACATTTTCTATGCTGTGTTTTCATTATCATTTAGTTCAAAGTGTATTTTAATTTCCCTTGTGATTTCTTCTTTGACTCATGGGCTATTTAAAAGCGTGTTGTATAATTTCCAAATATTTGAGTTATACTCAGAATTCTTACTGTTGTGGATCCCTAAACCTAATTTAATTCTGTTGTAATCTGAGAACAAACTGTAGATGATTTCAAACTTTGAAAATTTGTTGAGATTTGTTTATTGATACATTATATGATTTATCCTGGAGAATGTTCCATGTGCACTTGAAAATAATATGTATTTGGGATTTATTGAGTTGTTTGCTCTATAAATGTTAGTTAAATTGATTGATAGTGTTGTTCAGGTCTTAGTGTTGTTCAGGTCTTCCATATGCTTCTTGTTTTTCTCTCTAGTTGTATCAATTATTGAGTGCGAAATCTTCAACTATTATTGTTAAATTGTTTGCATCTCCTTTTAATTCTGTCAAATTTTGCTTTATGTGTTTTGAAGCTCTATTATTTGGTGCATAGAGATTTATAATTTTTATATTTTCTGAATGTATTACCATTTTATTATTATAACATGCCCTTTTGTCTCTGATAATATTTCTTATTTTAAAGATTATTTTGTCTGATAAAAGCCATTCCAGCCCTCTTATGGTTAATGTTTACATGGTATATTATTTCCATCCTTTTCTTTTAACCTATGTGCCTTTGAACCTAAAACAGATCTCTTATAGACAGCATACTATTGGCTCTTGCTTTTTCATTCAGTCTGACAATCTCTGCCTTTTGAGTGGAGTATTTAGTGAGTGTTTAGTCCAATCTTGTTTAATGTAACTGTTGATAATCTTTGCATTATGCCTGCCATTTTGCTGTGTGTTGTTTGTCATGTATTTCCTCTGTTCCTGCTTTACTGCCTCCTTTTGTGTTAAATATTTTTAATGTGTCATTTTTAATTCCTCTGTCTACATTTTACTACATGTTGTTTAGGTATTTTCTTAGTGGTTGTATTAGGGTTTACGATATGCATTTCAACTTATCACAATCTACTTCAGAATAATACTAAGTCATTTCTGGTAAAATATAGAAACATTGCTCTAATACAGGGGTTTCCAGTTTTTTTACTTCCCTGGGCCACATTGGAAGATAAAGTGCCTTGGGCCACACATAAAATCCAATAACACTAATGATAGCTAATGAGCTTTAAAAAAGTTCCATGCATAAATCTCATAATGTTTTAAGAAAGCTTACAAATTTGTGTTGGGCCACATTTAAAGCCATCCTGGGCTGCATGTGGCCCACAGGCCATGGGTTGGACAAGCTTGCTCTAATATATCTCTTTCTTCCCCCTTCATTGGTGCTATTATGTTGTATAGATTATGTCTATATATTAACTCTATACAACTAGATTTTTATAAGTATTGCCTTATACAGTCTTGTACCATTTAAAGAAATTAAAATAAAAATGAGAAAAACATTTCTGGAGACTTTTATATTTTCCCACATATTTGTCATTTCTGACATTCTTCATTTATTCTTTAGGATTACAGCTATTTTCTGTTATCACTTTTTTTCAGCCTGACAGACCTTTTCTGTATTTTTGTAATGCAGCTCTGCTAGTGAGGAATTCTTTCAATATTCATTTATTTCCAGAACATCTTTATTTTTGTATTCACTTTTGAAGGATAATTTTGTTTGATGTAGAATTCTAAGTTTGCAGGCTTTTAAAAAATTTTCCTATCAGCACTTTGAATATAGCTTTCTACTGCTTTTCTGGCCTCCATTCTTTCTGATAGGAAATCAGATGTTACTAGGATTCTTGTTCCTCTGTGTTGTGGGTTTTTTATGTTTTTGAGATTTTTTTCTTTGTATTTATTTTTCAACAGGTTAATTCTGAGGTGTTTAAGGAGGATCTTTTTGTGTATATCCTACTTGAAATTCTTTGAAGTTCTTGGATCTGTACATTAATATATTTTCATCAAATTTGAAATGCTTTGGGCCATTATTTTTAGGTGTTTTTCTATCTCATTTTCCATTCCATCTCTTTCTGAGACTCCCATTACACCTAGGTTGGTACATTTAATATTATTCCACAGGTCTATAAGGATTGTCTATTGCTCTTTCATATTTTTTCTCACTATTTTTCAGATTGGGTAATTTTCACTGCTCTCTTTTCAAATTCCTGGTTCTTTCTTTCTTTCTTTTTTCTTTTTCTTTCTTTTTTTTTTTTTTTTAAGGTCTCACTCACTCTCTCACCCTGGCTGGCGTGCAGTGGTACGATCTCAGCTCAGTGTAACCTCAGTCACTCGGGTTCAAGCAATTCTCCTGCCTCAGCCTCCCGAGTGGCTGAGATTATAGGCACATGCCACCATGCCTGGCCACTTTTTTTTGTATTTTTAGTACAGATGGAGTTTCACCATGTTGGCCAGGCTGACCTTGAACTCCTGGCCTCAAGTGATCTGCCTGCGTCAGCATCCCAAAGTGTTGGCATTACAGGCATGAACCACCACACTCGGCCCTAGTTCTTTCTTTTTCTAGCTCAGAATTACAGTTGAGCTTCTGTAGTAAACTTTTCATTTCAGTTATTAGAATTTTTAATGTCAGAATTTTCGTTTGTTTTAAAAAATTTTTATCTCTTTATTGAGATTCTCTATTTATTCAGTCATTGTTGTCATGTTTTGATTCAATCTTTAAAAATTGTTTTCTTCATCTCTTTGAACACATCTATAATAGCTACTTTGAATTTTTTGTCTTCTAAATTCATTATCTGGAATCACTCAGAGACAGTTTCAGTAGACTCAGTTTGGTCACCCTTTTGGTTTCTTTATATGCCTTGTAATTTTATATTGAATATTGAACATCTTAGCTAATACTGCAGCCACTCTGGATTGTGATTTTTTTTCCTCCTAGAATTGTTTTGTTTGTTTGTTTGTTTGTTTGTTTTTTAACTTAGCAACTTGCCTGAGCTAAATCTATAAAGCGTGTGGCCACTGTTGACTTTGATCAGTTTTTATCTTTGTTTACATTTTAAAGCCTGGATGCCTAGGAATTGCCCTTGATAGCTTAGAGTTCAAGTAAAGAATGGTCAGGAATAGCACTCAAACACCTCAAGCCAGTGAGGCTTTCACTCTTTGCTAATGGGCTATGTGTGGAGTGGGGAGTACATTCAAAATTTGGGAAGTTTTTAAGTCAGGCTTGACTTTTATTTTCTGATGGGCTTTCTTATTTCTCTTCTGTTCACGTGTGCAGGTTCTATTTGCCAGGCATGTGTGAATGGCGTGGGTTCAAGCTTATCTCTGTAGTACATGAGCACAGCCTCCAGTCAACCCAGGATATGTGGGGAGATTATCAAGCCCCTGGGGCTATCTCACATCTGTGCATCCCTGTTAAATCCCTGGAAGCCTCTCAGTCCATCCCTTGTCCCAAATAGGGCCATAATCTCAGACTAGTAGAGCTGCTGGCTCTCCCTATCCACTTGTTACTAAGATTGCCACTTTAACTGACAACATTCCAAATCAAGGAGCACCTTCTGGCAGCAGCAACAAGGCTGTGAGTCTCCATGACCTGGCTCCCCTGGTTGAACTACCACCACAGAACTGGCAGGCGGGGAGGGGATGGGAGCAGCCTGGGCAACACCACCACAGACTCATGCTGTTCTTACCCAGACTTCAGGACATTTCATCAGTTTGTGGTATGCTTTTGGTCAACTTCCAGAGCACTGAAATTGTTGGTTTTGAAGTTTTGACCAACTTAATAGTTGCTTTTTGAGGACAGAATTTCTCTGCCTTCTCATTCCATCATGCTAGAAGTTGAAAGTTTAAAATCATCATTTCTATGTGCTTCTCTGCACAATAATTAGGGAAATAATTATACTAATTATTATTACAATAATTATCTCGCTAATTATTTGTAAAAATAATTATTTATAAACATTTATAAAATAATCATATGTATAATTACATGTACACTTATACTAATTATACAGATAATTAGTATAATTTTTTATAATTATTTATAAATAGTTTTCTAGATAATTATATATAATTATTTTCACTAATAATTAGTAAAATAATTATTGTGCAGATAAGTACATATAGTATACTAAATATATGTGAAATAATTATGGTATAAGTGTAATAATTATTATAATCAGTATTTCCACTAATAATATAAATAAATATATAATTACATAATAGATAATATGATATAATAATATTTAACATACCAATTATAATACAATATAATTACATAATAGATTATTTAAAATAATTATATGAAATAATTATTAGTGAAATAATTGTGCAGATAAGTGCATATAATTCCATTTATATCTAGTTCTAAGTTCAGACAAAACTAAACTATATGGTTTAGTGATGAGTGTATAGGTGATAATACTATGAAGAAAAGCAAGTAAATGATTATCACGTAAGTGAAGATAGTAGTCACCTCTAGGGGAAGAAGGGGTTTTGATTGGAAATGGATACATGAAGTGCAAAGATCGTTTCTTGGATTCCAGTACTGTTCTGTTTCTTGACTTGGGTAGTGGTTAACAAATCCTCACTTTAGAACCATCTCTTCAACCGTGCATATGGTCTTACGCATGTTTCTCCATGCGTGTTATCTATTACACTAAAAAGTTGTATAAAACATGTTAATTTGTTAATTTATTTAATTAATAAATATTTATTGGGCAACTATAGTCTAAAAGGCACAATTCTAGGCAACGAGTATATACAATAATACAAAGACAGAGAAGGTCTCTGTTCTCATGGAACTTAAAGCTTAGTTTCATGGGAAAGATAGACGAAATGTAAACCCCCAAAAAGTAATTTTATATTGCAATGAAGAGTATGCAGGGTGGCAGACAGAGAGAAGCATTGAGTACGAGGGCCTTGAGCTTGATATGTCCGATTAGGTCTCATCTAGAAGATGAAATTTGAGCTGAGAACTGAAGAGTGAAATAGAGTCAGGCATGTAAGGATTTGGGGCAAGTGCATCCCAGCAAAATAAAATAGCTAGTTCAGAGCGCCCAAAAATATCTAGAGAAGGAGAGAGCAACTTGCAAAGAGAGTTTGACTTGCAAGCTGACATCAAACATCTGAAAGATGTGCTTTGGATGAGCTCAAGAATGTGTAGCCAGGATCAGTAGAGGAAAGTCGGGGGGGGGTGTGGGGGGCTGAGCTCTCTTGAGGAAAAGGCAGGATTTGCAGCCATCAGAACTTCTCGAGAGGCTACTTGAAGAGTCAGCACAGCCAATATCACTGAGAGTGATTCTCGCTCTCTTGGTAAGGTAGTGACCACATCTTTTTTGGCCATTCTCTCTCCCTTGGGGAACAGCCCCCAATTTTCCTTCTGGAGAATTCCCTCTCCTCTATTGTGGCAGCCTTGACTTAAACAATGACACTGGCCAAAGGGTGGTCACACACCTAAGGTTGTCCAAATGGAATTTCTTCCCCAGGACTCTCTTCTCTGCAGTGGTTAAGTATGGGGTTGGGAAGACTATGCAAAGCTGATCCCCCAGTGGTTGTTTCAGTGGCAGCCTCATAATTTCTATGTAGAAGGGATGGGGCTGGCAGTCTGTTGAGGGCAGGATTTGGGGGGCCACTTTAACCTATCTTCACATAGCATTTTGCATAAGGGTAGGAAAGCTCAACTTCTCACACAAAGAATTAGGGTAGGATGGAGGGGTTTAAAGTTCCTCCAAATATCCTCAAATATCTCCTTGGAGTCACCACTGGGTGACAGCACTGGTCAGTGCCTGTCACCTAGATCCTCAGAATCTTCATGGTTCCTGAGTCGTCCTAGCCTGGTTCTTCTGCTGCCTTTTTATTTTTGGAGACCCCTTTCAATAACACAAATACCCTTTTTGGTTTAACTTGCCCAGAGTTGGTGTCTATTACTTGTACCACAAAAGGCTGATGGGGGATGGGGATGGACCCAGGCCCTAGATGACATGAAGGAATTTTTAAAGCCTCTTTCAATGCTGTGGTTTTAAGATAAGCACAAATATAATTAGGCCTCTCTCATAGGAATCAATAGTTATAGATGTGCTGGAAAGACAATACTTGGCTCAGTGTCTTAAACAGATATGTTGGCCCTACACACTTGCAAACAATGAAATCAAGTATAATTTGCAGCCCTGGGGATATAGTTCCAGAAAGAGGCTCAAAGTACACTTACCAGTGGTATTCACAAAGCCATGGAAGGGGACTCTGCCAGAACACCATCGTCCACAGGCTGATGTCAACACATAATAAAACAATAGAGTGAATGTTGGGGGAGGGAGGAACCTGTAACATAAAGAAGATAATGGAATCATAAACACTGATCAGCATCAGGAACAAATGGGGCTGGAGGAAACCTGAAGAATTCTTCAGAAAATCTCAAGTAAGTCTCCCCCCAGAAACTAACCATGCCTCACATTTGATTTCCACTGGCATATTTAGTACATTTCATGAAGTTGTGTAATATCTGCCCCCTCTGCTTTGAATTTCAGCATAGTTATAGTGATGAAAACTAACAAAAAACAAACAAAAAACCCCCAAGAGATTCTTACTCTGATTTGGGGGTGGGGCCTGGGAGGTACAGTATAGCTCAACATAATTTGTTATAGAAAAAAAAGTTTCTATTGATTCATAATCAACCTTTTCAGTGATAATTTCTGGGGGGACATGATCTCTCTGGACAGTTTTTTGGGAAAACATTGTTTCCTGCTAGACAAAGAGCAGTCTGTTTTGAACAGTGAAACTGACCTCTCAGCTTTTGAATTTCTAATAGCAAATTAAATCTACCCCACCAAGAAAAGAAAATTATGAAAAGGTAACTTTTATAATGCAGGAAATAATTGGTGTATTGATCTTTATGAATTTCCTGATTTCTTTACCTTATAATGGTTTTCCTTAATGGCAACACAGGCATTAAGAAAACAAAGCACATTTGATGGAAATTCGTTGTCTTCCCCTTTTTAAATTATTTAGTAACATCGGGCAGCTAAGAAATTGTTTCTGCTTCTATTAAACCCCCTATGCTAATTGTGGCCAGCAAATTAGTAATTATAATAGATTATACAAAGCAGGGAAGGGCTAAACTAATGTTAGGAAGTAAAGAGTGCAATTAGATGGCTCAGCCTAACGCATCTTCACTCTGAATCTCTGTGAAGAAGGAAGAAAAAAGCTCTGCACCAAAATTAAAGGGGACTCGTTTTCTGATTGTGTCCTAGGGGATTTGGAGAAAGCTCAAGCAATTTGAAGAATACCCTCAGGTTGTACTCAGCAGAATTCCTGACCTCTGCCACATCCTATCTATCATGAGCCTTTATCAGGAGGAGATGGCACATCACAAGCCATTTGGTGGCACATAATTGCTTCAACATTGACAGCAGAGGGGTATATATCATCTCCTCTGTTAAAAAGAGAGTGTGTTTTAAGTGGAAGAAGACTGAATGTAAAGGCAAATTTAAATAAACATTAAAGGGAAGTTAAACCAATACAAAACTGAAGTGGATACCAAAATAAAATGAAAGCTTAAATATATATTGAAGAAAACATTTAATAATGTATGATTTCCAATCATGCCCTTTAGAAATATTGAAGAATCAAGAATAAGGAAAAAAAAAAGAAGAAAAAGAATCTTATAGCTTAGAACAGCTTATGAAAGCATGAGACTGGTTTTGGACGGTACATGAAGTATTGTGGTTGGTTTTGTGAACTGCACAGAGAGAAAGGTCTTCTCAGTCTCGATTCTTCTGCTGACATTGAAAGGAAAGTCTCAGGGCTGGTCTGTCTTCAACTCCTCTTCAACACTTCCAAATCTCCTTTTTAAAAAAATGAGGGAAAAAGAGTAGACTCACATTGTGAGCCTTTGGCAAACAATTGCTTGAATTTAATTATATTACGTTGTTTTTATTGCATTTATTTTTGTGGTTACCTTTATTTATGTCAAGTGAACTGGTTTCCACTTGTGATGGGCCTATGACATTTTTTCTTTATTTACATTTTAAAAAGCTGAGTCAACTTAAAGACAAGTACTATATAAATAAAAGCTCTGAGTGAAAAAACAAAACAAAACAAAGACAAAAATCAGTAGTGGGTTCAATGTCGTTGGACAAAAATCTTGTAAGGGGCACTGAAGTAATTTTAGTTGAGAAAACATCGGTTTAAAGTCATAGACTATGAGAGCTAGAAGAGACTAAGAGCAGGCAATCCAAGTCTCCTCCACGTGTGGAAACCAAGTCCAGAGACAGAGCAGGAACTGCCCCGCTCCCACGGCTTGTAACGGCAGAAACAAGCTTTAAGCCGGCTGCCTCCTTCCTCGTTGCTTTTACCGTTATTTAATTTGCAGGCTTCACAAAGGCTATATGTGTTGAAATTGGCTAAATGTGCCCAGTCTAGAAACGAGTCAAAGTCGAGGCAGGCCACCAAGGAATGTAGTCTTTACTGAGAAAATTTGTGCAACCTGCGAAACCACAGTGACATCTAGTGGTATTCCCTGAAAATGCAACTTTAAAAATATTTTCACGTATTTAGAGGGTACAAGCGCAGGTTTCTTACATGCGTAGTAGTGAAGTCAAGGCTTTTAGTGTGCCCATCACCCAAACAGCGAACATTGCACACAACAGGTAGTTCTTCAGCCCTCACGACCCTCCCACCCTTTCACCGTTTGTAGTCTCTAATGTCTATTCCACTCTGTATGTTCCTGTGTATCCATTGGTTAGTTCCCAATTATAAGGGAGAACATGGGGTATTTGACTTCCTTTTCTGAATTATTTCACTGAGGATAATGGCCTCCAGTTCTATCCATGTTGCTGCAAAAGACATGATTTTATTCTTTTTTATGGCTAAGTAGTATTCCGTGGCATATCTTTACTTCATTTTCTTTATCCAATCCTCCATTGATGGAGACAGTCAGGTTAACTCCATGCCTTTGCCATTGTGCATAGTGCTCCGATAAGCATATTAGTGCAAATATATTTTTTCTATAATTGTTTCTTTCCCTTTGGGTTTATACCCAGTAGCAGGATTGCTGGATCAAATGGTAGTCCTATTTTTAGTTCTTTGAGAAATCATACTGTTTTCCATATAGGTTGTATTAATATACATTCCCACCAACAGTGTATAAGCATTCTCTTTACTTCACATCCTTGCCAACATCTATTGTTTTTAGACTTTTTAATAATTGCTATTCTGTCTGACTGTTGTAAGATAGTATCTCGTGGTTTACTTTGTGAAAATGCAACTCTTGATACAACCCTTGACTTAAGCAGGCTTGTCATTAAAAAGGAAACATTGTTTTGTAGAATATCTCTTAGTGTGGGTTTGTCTATTTCCTCATGATTAGATTATTCTTAACAAGAATATCTCATAGGTGAAGGGGTGTCTTCCTTAGTGCATTATGTCAAGAGGTACATAATGAAGGCTTGTTCTATTATTGGCAATGCTAACTTCAGTCACTTGGTTACTGTGTTATCTCCCAGGTTTATCTCCTATAGAGTTACTGTTCTTCCCTTTCTTAATCAATGATTTGAGGGACAATATTTTGAGACTATATAAGCATCATTTTCCTTTTCAAACTTTCATCCACTAGTTTTAGTATCCATGGATAATTCTTGCCTAAATCAATTATTATTATAATAGTTGCAAAATGATAATTTTCTAATTCTGTCATTCCTTTCTCCATTTTATTAGTTAACATTTTACTGAAAGAGGGGCTTCCCCAATTCGCTTATGCATGTTTGTATTTATTTATTAGAATAAACTCATGAATGCTTACACAATCTACAATCTATGGATCTAGAATTCATGAGTCTATCATGAATAGGTTATATAGTAGATATTATATATCTTTAGATATATTATGGAGTACATATGCATGTATAGATTATGTCTAAATCTATAATCTATTGCTATTGTTATGTATTTCTTGTTAAAAATATAAATGTAGAACATCACACACCGGGGCCCGTCGGGGGTTGGGGGGCTAGGGGAGGGAAAGCATTAAGTGAAATACCTAATGTAGTTGATGGGTTGCTGGGTGCAGCAAACCACCATGGCACATATATACCTACGTAACAAACCTGCACGTTCTGCATATATATCCCAGAACTTAAAGTATAATAAAATAAATAAATAAAAATATAAATGTTTTGAAAGTCAAAATAGCATGAAGAATTGTTTCGGATTAAGGAGACCAAAGAGACATGACAACTGAAAACAATGCAGAATCCCGGGGTCAATTCTGCAAGGCACGTCAGGGGAGGTGCTGCAAACAACTATGAAGAACATTATTGTGATAATGGGTGAAAGTTAAATAATTCTGTGAAGTAGATACTGCAGGTTAAATAATAATACTGTATCTGTGTTACATTTTTTGGTTTTGATCATTTTACTGTAGTTATGTAAGAAAATGTCTTGCCTTAGGAAATACACACTGAAATATTTAGGGTTAAAAGGGCATTACATCTGTGGCTTATGCTCAAGTGGTTCAAAAATAATAGTGTGAGTATGTGTGTATTGTGAAGAAATACAATCAAATACATCCTATTGTAATAGGATAATCAAATGTTGCAAAATGTTAACA
Organism: Hylobates moloch; assembly: GCF_009828535.3. NCBI lineage: Eukaryota > Metazoa > Chordata > Mammalia > Primates > Hylobatidae > Hylobates > Hylobates moloch. The sequence goes on from NW_026652281.1 coordinate 136,148,983, forward strand.
ACTGGTGAATCTGGGTGAAGGATACATAAAAGTTCTAGCAACTTCTGTAAATTTGAAATTAAATCAAAATAAAAGTTACAAAAAAAGGTAAAATAAGATTTTAAAGAATTTTAAACTTTTTTTTTTAAAAAAGAGCAAAATAAACAAGTAAACTTGCACCTAGAAGCTTGAGAATGTCAAAGTCCTGTTAAGTTTCTTTCCAGTGCTGCATACAGTTTGAGATAAAGCCCCACTCTTTTCATTGTGGAATTATCTTGCTAGTCAAGGAAATCTATTATAAATTACTAGTTCAAATTCCCTAAATGCCTGAAAAATTCCTAAAAGGTACACACAATTTTATAAAAGCTCACACATTTAATGTCATCACATACAGAAAACTGGCTATCCAGGTTGGGTCCTGGCATTGAACCCAACCAACCAACCATCTATGTTTGGACTAGAGGAAGCTGGCAATGAACAAATAAACAAAAGCTGCTCTGAAATATAATTATCCTCATCTTGAAAGGAAAAGAAACTGGAGTGCTGGCGAGGATGCAGTTGGGACAGTGAGTCACTGGATCTGGAGTCGCTTATTAAGGTGGTGCACCAGCCCTACCCATGACCTCATGGTTGTGAGTGTGTGTCTAGCCTACTCTCTCATGATTCCCCCTCTCTGCCCTCTTTCCTTAGCCTCCTCCACCCTCTAAAGAAATTGAAGTGCTGGGCAGGATGCAGTTGAGAGAGTGAGTCACTGGATCTGGGGGGGAATTTGATGCAAAAGGGAATGAATTGGTCACCAGCAAAACGTCAATTGACAGGTAATGTGTATTGCATATCCTTAGGTTGTTCTCCTTCATCATAAGCCTGCTGTGTGTATTAATAGGCACATTGCTACATATGCCTTGAAAATAAAGGAAACGGGACAGAACTTGCTACCAGGTGTGAACTGAGTGACACAGCACCCTCCCAGACATGACACTTAGGGTGGTGTGGAGTTAGTGCTCCTCAGATCACGTGACTGTGATGCAGAGCCTCTTCCCTACCCTCCAGGAAGTTCCAGTTCCACTTCACTCTGCCAGGCCTAGAGCTCCTGCTCCTCTGTCTCTGTGTTCCTTGCTGTCTCTTCTAGGAAACAAACATTGTATAGAGAAGAAAAGCAACAATAAAAAATATCTGGGCTGGGCGCAGTGGCTCACACCTGTAATCCAGCACTTTGGGAGGCTGAGGCGGGTGGATCATTGAGGTCAGGAGTTCGAGACCAGCCTGGCCAACATGGTGAAACCCCGTCTCTACTAAAAAATACAAAAATTAGCGGGTGTGGTGGTGTGTGCCTGTAATCCCAGCTACTTGGGAGGCTGAGGCAGGAGAATTGTTTGAACCCAGGAGGCAGAGGTTGCAGAGGGCTGAGATCACACCACTGCACTCCAGCCAGGGCGACAGAGTAAAACTCCATCTCAAAAAACAAATAAAATTATACATATATGTGTGTGTGTGTGTGTGTGTGTGTGTGTGTATCTTAGGCTTTGGAGTTACATAGCTGTGTGTTAGAATCGCAGTTCTGGAACTTACTAGTTGTCTGGTCTGTGGGGTTGATGTATTTAACCATGCAAACTTCAGTTTCCTCGCCTGCAGGATGAGGGTTATTTTGAGTAAATATTCTAGACCTGGCGCTTATAGGTGATGACTGTACAATAGGTCCTGGGTGAAGCATTGTGGATCATGGAGAATGTCTGGTCCCTGAGCATCCTCCTCTCTTACCTTGACTGCCACAATCTCTCGAGTGATCTCTGGCATCCACTCTTGTCCTCCTTCCTGTCCATTGTCCACCCAATAGCAGTGTGAGTTTACTGAAAGGCAAATCTTCAGCACCAACTCCAAACTTCTTAAGGTGGTATACCAACCCACCCATGACCTCATGGTTGTGAGTATGTGTCTAGCCTCCTCTCTCATGATGCCCCCTCTCTGCTCTTTTTCCTTAGCCTCCTCCAGCCTCTAAGCTCTAGTGCTGTCCAATAGACTTTTCTGCAATAATGGACATATTCTGTATCTGTAAAGTCCAAGGTCATCACTGATCACGTGTGGCCATTGGGCATGTGGAATGTGGCTAATGTGACTGAAGGACTGAATTTTTAATTTTTGAAACATTTTTAATCCAAATGTAAAAAGCCATATGAGGAGTGGCTGCCATAGCAGGCAGAGCAAACACATACAACTTCTTCAAGTCTCCAACCAGCTATGTTCTCTCTTGCCTCTGGGTCCTTGCGTCACTCTTCTCACTCATGTAAACACTTCTTCATCCTTTATGTCTCAGCCTACGTGTCAGATGCTATGTGCGTTCATAGGACAGGATGAGATGAATACAAGCTCTGCCACTGACAAATTTTCAACCAATAAACATTCATTGGTGCAAGTAAGGCTATGCCTCAGGGAAATAACCCATTAATTGTACCTTTTGCTTTCTACCAACAGATATGCAAGGTATTTTTCCCTCTGCCCTTGACTGTTTATTAATCCATGGTAGGGGACACCAATGGATGGTCACAGATTATAATTCCTCCCATCAATGTGTTTTGCTTGGTTTTCATAGCATTTTTTATTATTTATTTTTGGAGACAGAGTCTCATTCTGTCACCTAGGCTGGAGTACAGTGGCGTGATCTCAGCTCACTGCAACCTCCACCTCCTGGGTTTAAGTGATTCTCTTGCCTTAGTCTCCTGAGTAGCAGGGATTACAGGTGCCCACCACCACACCTGGCCAATTTTTGTATTTTTAGTAGAGACAGGGTTTCCCCATGTTGGCCAGGCTGATCTTGAACTCCTGATCTCAAGTGATTCACCTGCCTCAGCCTTCCAAAGTGATGGGATTACAGGCGTGAGCCAACGCGCCTGACTGGATTTCATAACATTTTTTTAAATGGAGCCAATATTTTAAATGGAAAAGACTTCACTAAACATATGGATTGGGTTCCTGGATGATCTAGAATGTGTCACTAGGCACATGTAGCTACTTAAATTTAAGTTAATAAAAATGAACTAAAATGTAAAATTCTTCAGTCTCACTAGCCACACTCAACTGCTTGATAGCCACATGTGGCTAATGGCTACTGTATTGGACAGGATAGATGCAAAACATTTTCTTTTTTTGAGATGGAGTTTCACTCTATTGCCCAGGCTGGAGTACAGTGGCACAATCCATGATCTTGGCTCATTGCAACCTCTGCCTCCTGGGTTCAAGTGATTCTCCTGCCTCAGCCTCCCGAGTAGCTGGGATTACAGGCACCCCCACCACACCCAGCTAGTTTCATATTTTTAGTAGAGATGTGTTTTTACCATGTTGGCCAGGTTGGTCTTGAACTCCTGGCCTCAGGCAATCAATCTGCCTCAGCCTCCCAAAGTGCTGGGATTACAGGCATGAGCCACCGCACCCAGCTGCAAAACATTTTCATCACAGCAGAATTTCTGTTGATCCGTACTCCTGGAGGGTATTTGGGGAGGGCTGCTTCCTGCAAGTGGAGCAAGTGCTCTTCAAGTCTCTGTGGTCCTCAGCTGGCTGGCCTCTTTTACCCGCTTATGTCATCTACCTGATCCCTGTAGGCATTTGAATTCTAGAACTTGGTCTGCTACATGCTTTGGGGTTTCTGCTTAGTTTTGTGATGTTTGAAAAACACCACTAACCCTATGCCATCTGGAAGCTACAAAAAAAGCACTGGAAGTTATCTGAAAAAATGAATACGAAAGTAAGGATACCAAACCTGGAAAGTGGTGTGTGTGTGCATGTGTGTGCGTGCGTGCACATAAATGAGATTGGTGGTTCTATAGTAGAAATTGTTTTGAAGCAAACCATGGTAAGAAAGCACTGTGCATATACAGTCAATATTCAGCAAAAGATAAACAAAAGCAACTACCAGTCCGTTCCAAGATGGACGAATAGGAACAGTTCTGGTCTGCAGCTCCCAGTGTGATCAACGCAGAAGACGGGTGATTTCTGCATTTCCAACTGAGGTACCTGGTTCATCTCACTGGGACTGGTTGGACAGTGGGTGTAGCCCATGGAGGGTAAGCTGAAGCAGGGTGAGGCATCACCTCACCCAGGAAGTGCAAGGGGTTGGGGGATTTCCCTTTCCTAGCCAAGGGAAGCCATGACACACTGTACCTGGAAAAATGGTACCCTTCCACCCAAATACTGCACTTTTCCCATGGTCTTAGCAACCAGCAGACCAGGAGAATCTCTCCCATGCCTGGCCCAGTGGGTCCCACGCCCACAGAGTCTTGCTCACTACTAGTGCAGCAGTCTGAGATCGACCTCCAAGGCTGCAGCCTGGCCTGGGGAGGGACATCGGACATTGCTGAGACTTGAGTACGTAAACAAAGTGGCTGGGAAGTTCAAACTGGGTGGAGCCCACCACAGCTCAGCAAGGCCTACAGCCTCTATAGACTCCACCTCTGTGGGCAGGGCATAGCTGAACAAAAGGCAGCAGAAACTTCTGCAGACTTAAACATCCTTGTCTGACAGCTCTGAAGAGAGCAGTGGTTCTTCCAGCATGGTGTTTGAGCTCTGAGAATGGACAGACTGCCTCCTCAAGTGGGTCCCTGACCCCCATGTAGCCTAACTGGGAGACACCTCCCAGTAGGGGCCAACAGACACCTCATATATCCGGGTTCCCCTCTGGGATGAAGCTTCCAGAGGAAGGATCAGGCAGCAATATTTGCTGTTCTGCAATATTTGCTGTTCTGCAGCCTCTGCTGGTGATACCCAGGCAAACAAGGTCTGGAGTGGACCTCTAGCAAACTCCAACAGACCTGCAGCTAAGGGACCTGACTGTTAGAAGGAAAACTAACAAATAGAAAGGAATAGCAACAACATCAACAAAAAGGACATCTACACCAAAACCCCATCTGTAGGTCACCAACATCAAAGACCAAAGGTAGATAAAACCACAATGATGGGGAGAAACCAGAGCAGAAAAGCTGAAAATTCTAAAAACTAGAGTGCCTCTTCTCCAAAGGATCACAGCTCCTCGCCAGCAATGGAACAAAGCTGGACGGAGAATGACTTTGATGAGTTGACAGAAGTAGGCTTCAGAAGGTTGATAATAACAAACTTCTCTGAGCTAAAGAAGCATGTTCTAACCCATCGCAAGGAAGTTAAAACTTGAAAAAAGGTTAGATGAATGGCTAACTAGAATAAACAGTGTAGAGAAGAACTTAAATGAACAGATGGAGCTGAAAAGCATGGCACGAGAACTTTGTGGCATATGCACAAGCTTCAATAGCTGATTTGATCAAGTGGAAAAAAGAATATCAGTGATTGAAGATCAAATTAATGAAATAAAGTGAGAAGATTAGAGAATAAAGAGAAAAAGAAATGAACAAAGCCTCTAAGAAATATGGGACTATGTGAAAAGGCCAAATATATGTTTCACTGGTGTACCTGAAAGTGACAAAGAGAATGGAACTAAGTTGGAAAACACTCTTTAGGATATTATCCAGGAGAACTTCCCCAAGCTGGCAAGGCAGGCCAACATTCAAATTCAGGAAATACAGAGAACACCACAAAGATACTCCTCCAGAAGAGCAACCCCAAGACACATAATTGTCAGATTCACCAAGGTTGAAATGAAGGAAAAAATGTTAAGGGCAGCCAGAGAGAAAGGTCAGGTTACCCACAAAGGGAAGCCCATCAGACTAAAAATGGATCTCTCTGCAGAAACCCTACAAGCCAGAAGAGATTGGGGACCAATATTCAACATTCTTAAAGGAAAGAATTTTCAACCCAGAATTTCATATCTAGACAAACTAAGCTTCATAAGGGAAGGAGAAATAAAATCCTTTACAGACAAGCAAATGCTGAGAGATTTTGTCACCACCAAGCCTGCCTTACAAGAGCTCCTGAATGAAGCACTAAATATGGAAAGGAACAACCAGTACCAGCCACTTCAAAAACACGCCCAATTGTAAAGACCATCGAAGCTAGGAAGAAACCGCATCAACTAACAGGCAAAATAATCAACTAACATCCTAATGACAGGATCAAATTCACACATAACAATATTAACCTTAAATGTAAATGCGAATGGGCTAAATGCCCAAATTAAAAGACACAGACTGGCAAATTGGATAAAGAGTCAAGGCCCATCGGTGTGCTGTATTTGTATTCAGGAGACCCATCTCACGTGCAGAAACACACATAGGCTCAAAATAAAGGAAGGGAGGAAGATCTACCAAGCAAATGGAAAGCAAAAACAAGCAGGGTTTGCAATCCTAGTCTCTGATAAAACAGACTTTAAACCAATAAAGATCAAAAGAGACAAAGAAGGCCATTACATAATGGCAAAGGGATCAATTCAACAAGAAGAGCTAACTATCCTAAATATATATGCACCCAATACAGGAGCACCCAGATTCATAAAGCAAGTGCTTAGAGACCTACAAAGAGACTGAGACTCCCACACAATAATAATGGGAGACTTTAACACCCCACTGTCAATATTAGATCAACAAGACAGAAGGTTGACAAGGATATCCAGGACTTGAACTCAGCTCTGCACCAAGCAGACCTAATAGACAACTACAGAACTCTCCACTCCAAATCAACAGAATATACATTCTTCTCAGCACCACATCACACTTATTCTAAAATTGACCACATAATTGGAAGTAAAGCACTCCTCAGCAAATGTAAAATAACAGAAATCACAACAAACTGTCTCTCAGAACCACAGTGCAATCAAATTAGAACTCGATTAAGAAACTTGCTCAAAACTACCCAACTACCTGGAAACTGAATAAGCTGCTCCTGAATGACTACTGGTTAAATAATGAAATGAAAGCAGAAATAAAGATGTTCTTTGAAACCAATGAGAACAAAGACACAACATACCAGAATCTCTGGAACACATTTAAAGCAGTGTGTAGAGGGAAATTTAAATGTCTGCAGGAGAAAGCAGGAAAGATCTAAAATCGACACCCTAACATCACAATTAAAAGAACTAGAGAAGCAAGAGCAAACAAATTCAAAAGCTAGCAGAAGGCAAGAAATAACTAAGATCAGAGAAGAACTGAAGGAGATAGAGACACAAAAAACCCTTCAAAAAATCAATGAATCCAGGAGCTGGTTTTTTGAAAAGATCAACAAAATTGAGAGTCTGCTAGCAAGATTAATAAACAAGAAAAGAGAGAAGAATCAAATAGATGCAATAAAAAATGATAAAGGGGATATCACCACCGATCCCACAGAAATACAAACTACCACCAGAGAATACTATAAACACCTCTATGCAAATAAACTAGAAAATCTAGAAGAAATGGATAAATTCCTGGACACATACACCCTCCCAAGACTAAACCAGGAAAAAGTTGAATCTCTGAATAGACCAATAACAGGCTCTGAAATGGAGGCAATAATTAATAGCCTACCAACCAAAAAAAGTTCAGGACCAGACGGATTCACAGCTGAATTCTACCAGAGGTACAAAGAGGAGCTGGTACCATTCCTTCTGAAACTATTCCAATCAATAGAAAAAGAGGGAATCCTCCCTAACTCATTTTATGAGACCAGCATCATCCTGATACCAAAGCCTGGCAGAGACACAACAAAAAAAGAGAATTTTAGACCAATATCCCTGATGAACATCAATGCGAAAATCCTCAATAAAATACTGGCAAACTGCATCCAGCAGCACATCAAAAAGCTTATCCACCATGATCAAGTCGGCTTCATCCCTGGGATGCAAGGCTGGTTCAACATATGCAAATCAATAAATGTAATCCATCACATAAACAGAAACAAGGACAAAAACCACATGGTTATCTCAATAGATGCAGAAAAGGCCTTTGACAAAATTCAACAGCCCTTCTCGCTAAAAACTCTCAATAAACTAGGTATTGATGGAATGTATCTCAAAATAATAAGAGCTATTTATGACAAACCCACAGCCAATATCATACTGAATGGGCAAAAACTGGAAGCATTCCCTTTGAAAACTGGCACAAGATAAGGATGCCCTCTCTCACCACTCCTATTCAACATAGTATTGGAAGTTCTGGCCAGGGCAATCAGGCAAGAGAAAGAAATAAAGGGTATTCAACTAGGAAAAGAGGAAGTCAAATTGTCCCTGTTTGCAGATGAAATGATTGTCTATTTAGAAAACCCCATCGTCTCAGTCCAAAATCTCCTTAAGCTGATAAGAAACTTCAGCAAAGTCTTAGGATAAAAAATCAATGTGCAAAAATCACAAGCATTCCTATACACCATTAACAGACAAATAAAAAGCCAAATCATGAGTGAACTCTGATTCACAATTGCTACAAAGAGAATAAGATACCTAGGAATACAACTTACAAGGGATGTGAAAGGCCTCTTCAAGAAGAACTACAAACCACTGCTCAACAAAATAAAAGAGGAAACAAACAAATGGAAGAACATTCCATACTCGTGGATAGGAAGAATCAATATCGTGAAAATGGCCATACTGTCCAAGGTAATTTATAGATTCAATGCCATCCCCATCAAGCTACCAATGACTTTCTTCACAGAATTGGGAAAAACTACTTTAAAGTTCATATGGAACCAAAAAAGAGCCCACATTGCCAAGACAGTCCTAAGCAAAAAGGACAAAGCTGGAGGCATCATGCTACCTGACTTCAAACTATACTAGAAGACTACAGTAACCAAAACAGCATGGTATTGGTACTAAAACAGAGATATAGACCAATGGAACAGAACAGAGGCCTCAGAAATAACACCACACATCTACAACCATCTGATCTTTGACAAACCTGACAAAAAAAAAAAGAAATAAGGAAAGGATTCCCTATTTAATAAACGGTGCTGGGAAAACTGGCTAGCCACATGTAGAAAGCTGAAACTGGATCCTTTCCTTACACCTTATAAAAAAATTGGTTGAAGATGGATTAAAGACTTAAATGTTAGACCTAAAACCATAAAAACCCTAGAAGAAAACCTAGGCAATACCATTCAGGACATAGGCATGGGCAAAGACTTCATGACTAAAACACCAAAAGCAATGGCAACAAAAGCCAAAATTGACAATTGGGATCTAATTAAACTAAAGAGTTCTGCACAGCAAAAGAAACTACCATCAGAGTAAACAGGTAACCTACAGAATGGGAGAAAATTTTTGCAATCTCCCCATCTGACAAAGGGCTAATATCCAGAATCTACAAAGAACTTAAACAAATTTACAACAACAACAACAAAAAAACAACCCCATCAAAAAGTGGGTGAAGGATATGAACAGACACTTCTCAAAAGAAGACATTTATGCAGCCAATAGATACATGAAAAAATGCTCATCATCACTGGTCATCAGAGAAATGCAAATCAAAACCACAGTGAGATGCCATCTCACGCCAGTTAGAATGGTGATCATTAAAAAGTCAGGAAACAACAGACGCTGGAGAGGATGTGGAGAAATAGGAATGTTTTTACAGTGTTGGTGGGAGGGTAAATTAGTTCAACCATTGTGGAAGACAGCGTGGCGATTCCTCAAGGATCTAGAACTAGAAATACCATTTGACTCAGCAATCCCATTAATGGGTATATACCCAAAAGATTATAAATCATGCTACTATAAAGACACATGCACATGTTTGTTTATTGCAGCACTATTCACAATAGCAAAGACTTGGAACCAACCCAAATGTCCATCAGTGATAGACTGGATTAAGAAAATGTGGCACATATACACCATGGAATACTATGCAGCCATAAAAAGGATGAGTTCATGTCCTTTGCAGGAACATGGATGAAGCTGGAAACCATCATTCTCAGAAAACTATCAACAGGACAGAAAACCAAACACTGCATGTTCTCACTCATAGGTGGGAATTGAACAATGAGAACACTTGGACACAAGGTGGGGAACATCAAACGCCAGGGCCTGTCGAGGGGTGGGTGGCTGGGGGAGAGATAGCATTAGGAGAAATACCTAATGTAAATGACGAGTTGATGGGTGCAGCAAACCAACGTGGCACGTGTATACCTATGTATCAAACCTGCACATTGTGCACATATACCCTAAAACTTAAAGTATAATAATAATAAAAAAAAAGCAACTACCAAAAAGGAATAATGATCTTCAGGGGTCACAGATAATATAAATGATGGGATCTGGGTAGGACCTAGTGAACTGGATGGGTGGGAGGGAGTAAGTGCCTGTTAAAGGGCAGAAGCCCCTGGGCTCCTGCTGAATATTATGGTGGAAATGGGCTGAGACCTTCTAATTTTTCCAGAGAATCCAGGAGTCCATACTTTTTGTGTGAAATCTCACCTTTTTTATTTTTTCGAGACAGTGTCTCACTGTGTCACCCAGGCTGGAGTGCAGTGGTGTGATCACAGCTCACTGCAGCCTCCCTCAACCTCGTGGGCTCAAGCAATTCCCTCAGCCTCCCAAGTAGATGGGACTACAGGTGTGCACCACCACACCAGCTAATTTTTGCATTTTTTAGAGAGACCAGGTCTCCCTGTGTGGCCCAGCCTGGTCTTGAACTTCTGGCCTCAAGTGATACTCCCACCTCGGCCTCCCAACGTGCTGAGATTATAAGTATGAACCACCATACCCAGCCTGATTTTTAAATGTTCAATTTTTTTAGAATCACCATCCAAGCAAAACAAAAGAAGTTTGCCAGTCAGATTCAGCTCACAGATGCCAGTTCACCAGGTCTGAGCCCCAAAATTAGCGGCAGCATGAAAGTCAATGAACTTGCCTGATGCTAATTTAAGAGAAGATTGGTTGTTGTTCAGAGTGGAGGAAATCATGCTACAAACCAGGGACACTGTTGCGAGAAGATCTATCTCAGGTGTCAATGGCAACAGAACAGCAAAATGTTGATCTCTTGGGACACTGTGATTCCCAAGCTTTAGTGCACACTGGAATCACTAAGGGAGCTTCTAAGAATTCCAGTCCCTAGCCCAACAAAATTAGAATGGCTGGGTGTAGGACCCCAGGTGATCTCAATATGCAGCAAAGTTTGAGAACCGCTGTGCTAAGGGACTCTCTCTTGAGTCTGAGAACCTGTCTCCACAGTGTTGATAAAGCTGGTTTTGGGGGAGCAGGGGCTATGCCTCACAGAAGACAAGGAAGTATACTCAGTTGTAAAGATTTGAAGGTTTTCCCGCATCTGGTGAAAAGGAATCTGGGAGCGACAAGCTTAAATCCATCCTTAGTGACTGAACTTACGAGCAGTGGACTTTGCCAACAGCCACGAATAGGTAGAAAAGTTTGGTGCTCCCTTAAAAAAAAAAAATCACACTTTATTGTTATCATTTAACTGTGAGTCTTCCAAGTGCCCCATGCGAGTCCTGTGAGGGCAGGGGTGATGTCTGGTGTTAGTCTGCATCTGGTTCCTAAGGGCTACTTACAAACATGTATTGGTGAGATGCCATGGAGACGTTGGGAAAGCAAGCTACTAGCTGGGGACAGGGAGGGCTTGGGGGTGGGACTCTGGAGAAAATGTCAGGTGTCCATATCAAAGAACAGGGGTGAGAGGTCTTCGGGGTGGGGGTCATCTTGTGGCAGCTACTGAATGAATGAAACCGGTGAAGTCCCCAGCACATAAAAGCATCCAGGAGTTACTTCCTAAGATGCTTTCCCTACTACCTCCTCCAATTTTAAGTGCAAGAATGAAAAATCCGAAAAATACATGTCTGTGAATAAACACTGTAATGTATTGGTTAAGTGGATTCTGAAGCCAGACTGCGTAGGTGCAAGAACTTACTACTGTGGACTTTGAGCAAGACATCGAACTCTGCCTCAGCTTCCTCATCTGGATATGTAGATGATAATGCCTACAGGTGGTTCTAAGGAGTTCATGAGTTATTCATAAAGGGATTAGAAGGCCACAGAGTGTGAGCTATTGTTTTCTTGGAGACTATCAGTAAAAAGGATATAGTTTGCTAATTATCAGATAAATGAAAATCAAAACCACAATGAGATACCATCTCACACCTGTTATAATAGAATCTCTATTATCAAAAAGTCAGAGGCTGAGCACGGTGGCTCATGTCTGTAATCCCAGCACTTTGGGAGGCTGAGACAGACAGATGACCTGAAGTCAGGAGTTGGAGACCAGCCTGGCCAACATGGTGAAACCCTGTCTCTAATAAAAATACAAATGTTAGCCCGGTGTGGTGGCTAGTGTCTGTAATCCTAGCTACTGGGGAAGCTTAGGGGAGAGAATCTCTTGAACCTGGGAGGCAGAGGTTGCAGTGAGCTGAGATCGCGCCACTGCACTCCAGCCTAGGCAAGAAGAGTGAGACTCCGTCTCAAAAAAAAAAAAAAAAAAAAAGTCAGAAGATAACAAGAGTTAGCAAGAATATGGAGAAAAGGGAGCCCTTGTAATCGGTTGATGGGAATGTAAACTTGCACAGCCATATGAAAAGCAGTATGGAGATTCGTCAAAAAATTAAAAATAGAACTACCATGTCATCCAGCAATCCTATCTGGGTATATATCCAAAGGAAATGAAATCAGTAGCCCAAAGAGGTATCTGCATATCTGTGTTTACTGCAGCATTATTCACAATAGCTAAGATATGGAAATAACCTATCTGTTGATAGATGATTTGATTTTAAAAATGTGGTGTGTGTGCATACACATATACACATGATGGAATATTATTCAGCATAAAAAGGAAGGAAATCCTGCCATTTGCAACAACATGGAGGAACCTGAAGGACATTATGCTAAGTGAAATAAGATGCATAAAGACAAATACCACATGATCTCACTTATACATAAAATGCAAAAAAGTCAAACTCATAGAAACAGAAGGGATTGGGGCTAGGGAAAATGGGGAGATGTTGGTCAAAGGTACAGACTTTCAATTATGAGATGAATAGGTTCTGGAGACCCGATGTACAGCATGGTGATTGTAGTTAATAATACCGTATAGTATACTTGATATTTGCTTAGAGTGGACCTTAAGTGTTCTCACTACATAAGGGAAAAAAAGGGAAACTATGTGAGGTGATGGATATGTAAATTAGCTTGATTGTGGTGATATTTTACAATATATACGCATATCAAACATCATGTACACCTTAAATATATACAATTGTCATTCATCAATTATACCTCAATAAAACTAGAATAACTAACTAACTAAATAAATATAAATAGTATGGTTCTTAAAAAGAAAGTAAAAAGGACATAGTGTTTCTTTTGGATGTACGTGTCAGATGTTTGGATAACATGGACCATTAGCTCAGTTGACCAGAACGGAGGGTAAATAAGGCCTGGGGGGTCAAAGTCTAAGGAGGAGAGGAAAGGGAAATAGTTCTCTAGTTTTCAGACTATTTCTCTCTCTAAGTACATGGTAGTAGTCACTGCAAGAATTGGTTAATTCAGTGAAAATGACTAGGCACACACTGACCTCCTCATCCCCATGCTGGCGGGGAGCAGTTGGTGGGGGACCCTCAAAGTTCATGTCATACAATGACGTGTTACTAATTGTCCTTTTTTTTTTTTTCCCAAAACAGGGTCTTACTTCATCACTCAGTCTGGAGTGCAGTAACACAATCACAGCTCACTACAGCTCCGACCTCCCAGGCTCAGGTGATCCTCCTGCCTCAGCTTCCCAAGTAGCTGGGACCACAGCTGGGAGTAAAACTGTGCCTCCACACCCAGATAATTTTTCATATTTTTTGTAGAGACAAGATTTCGTCATGTTGCCCAGGCTGGTCTCAAATTTCTCAAGAGATCTTCCCGCCTCCCAGAGTGCTGGGGTTTCAGGCGTGAGCCACCGTGCCTGGCCAAATGGTACTTTCATACTAGATTCTGAATGTATCACATTGCATCTGAGTTTATTGAATTCCATCCAACCATCTTTTTATAATTTTTATTTTATTTCAATGGTTTTTGGGATACAGGTGGTTTTTAGTTACATGGATAAGTTCTTTAGTGGTGACTTCTGATATTTCAGTGCACCCATCACCTGAGCACCATACACTGCACTCAATATGTAGTCTTTTATTTCTCACCCCCTTCCACCCTTTCCCCCAAGTCCCCAACATGCATCGTATTGTTCTTATGCCTTTGCATGCTCATAGATTAGCCCTCACTTATAAGGGAGAACAAATGATATTTGGCTTTCCATTCCTGAGTTACTTTACTTAGAATAATGGCCTCCAGCTCCATCCAAGTTGCTGCAAAGGCCATTATTTTGTTCCATTTTATGGCTGAGTAGTATTCCTTTATATATATATATATATATATATATATATGCCACACTTTCTTTATCCATTTGTTGGCTAATGGGCTTTTGGGTTGGTTCCATATTTTTGCAGTTGTGAATTGTGCTGCTATAAACATGAGTGTACATGTGTCATTTTCATATAATGACTTATTTTCCTTTGGGTAGACACCCAGTAGTGGGATTGCTGGATCTAATGATAATTCTACCTTTAGTTATTTAAGGAGTCTCCATACTGTTTTCCATAGTGATTGTATTAGTTTACATTCCCTAATATTTTCTCCCATTCTATGGGTTGTCTGTTTACTCTGCTAATTATTTCTTTTGCTGTGCAGAAGCTTTTTAGCTTAATTAGGTCTCATTTATTTATCTTTGTTTTTGTTGCATTTGCTTTTGGGTTCTTGGTCATGAACTCTTTGTCTAGGCCAATGTCTAGAAGAGTTCTCCCAATATTATCTTCTAGAATTTTCATGGTTTCAGGTCTTAGATTTAAGTCTTTAATCCATCTTGAGTTGATTTTTGTATAAGGTGAGAGATAAGAATCCAGTTTCACTCTTCTACATGTGGTTTGCCAGTTTTCTCAGCATCATTTGTTAAATAGGGTGTCCTTTCCCCAGTTGATATTTTTGTACATTTTGTTGAAGATCAGTTGGCTGTATTCGGCTTTATTTCTGGATTTTCTATTCTGTTCCATTGGTCTACATGCCTATTTTTATACCAGTACCATGCTGTTTGGGTAACTATAGCAGTGTAGTATAATTGGAAGTTAGGTAATGTGATGCCTCCAGATTTGTTCTTTTTGCTTAGTACTGCTTTGGCTATGTGGGCTCTTTTTTGGTTCCACATGAATTTTAGGATTGTTTTTTCTAGTTCTGTGAGGAATGATGATGGCATTTAGATGGGAATTGCATTAAATCTGTAGATTTCTTTGGGTAGTATGGTCATTTTCACAACATTGATTCTACCAATCCAGGAGCATGGGATGTGTTTCCATTTGTGTTCTCTCTGATTTCTCTCAGTAGTGTTTTGTAGTTTTCTTTGTAGAGATCTTTCACCTCCTTGGTTATATATAGTCCTAAGTATTTTTTTTTTTTGTAGCTGTTGTAAAAGGGATTGAATTCTTGATTTGATTCTCAGCTTGGTTGTTGTTGATGTATAGTGGTGCCTCTGATTTTTGTACATTGATTTTGTATCCTGAGACCTCTACTGAATTCATTTATCAGATCTAGGAGCTTTTCAGATGAGTCTTTAGGGTTTTCTAGGTATATGATCATATCACTGGTGAACAGTGACAGTTTGAATTCCTCTTTTCCAATTTCGATGCCCTTTATTTCTTTCTCTTGCCTGATTGCCTTGGCTGGAACTTCCAGTACTACATTGAATAGAAGTGGTAAAAATGGGCATCCTTGTCTTGTTCCAGTTCTCAGGGAAAATGCTTTCAACTTTTCCCAATTCAGTATGATGTTGGCTTTGGGTTTGACGTAGATGGCTTTTATTATTTTGAGGTATGTCCTTTCTTTGCCAACTTTGTTGAGGGCTTTTATCATAAAGGGATGCTGGATTTTATAAAATGTTCTTTCTGCATCTATTGAGATGATCATATGATTTTTGTTTTTAATTCTGTTTATGTGATGTATCACATTTATTGACTTGTATATGTTAAACCATCCCTGCATCCCTGGTGTGAAACCTACTTGATCATAATGTATTATCTTTTTGATAGGCTGTTGGATTGGGTTAGCTAGTATTTTGTTGAGGATTTTTGCATCTATGTTTATCAGGGATATTGGGCTGCAGTTTTCTTTTTTTGTTGCATCCACACATCTCCTAAGAGGAATGTAATCTATATATGCACATACATTTGACTAAGCAAAATGTTTTATTTGCATGTGTGTTTTAAGAAGTATATTTCGGCCCCATATTACATTAAAAATATTCAAGTTCTGGCTGGGCATGGTGGCTCTCCTGTAAGTGAGGTGGGATTATGCCTGTAATCCCAACACTTTGGGAGGCTGAGGTGGGCAGATCAGTCCTAGCTACTAGGGAGGCTGAGGCAGGAGACTCACTTAAACCCACGAGGCGGAGGTTACAGTGAGCCAAGATCACACCAATGCACTACAGCCTGGGCAGCAGAGCAAGACTCAGTCTTAAAAATAAATAAATTAATATTCAAGTTCTTTTTCTAAGTAGTTAATATTGCGTCTCATCTTTTTAAAAAGAAAGTTGTTTTTTCCTTTCCGTTGAAATAACAAGTACACTTTGGTGGCAGCATTTCTTTTCCTTTTATTATTATTATTATTACTATTATTATTTTGAGACAGGGTCTCGCTCTGTCACCCTGGCTGGAGTGCGGTGGCATGATCACAGCCACTGCAGCCTTGACCTCCCCAGCTTGGCAATCCTCCTGCCTCAGCCTCCCAAGCAGCTGGGATTACAGGCACATGCCACCATGCCTGGCTAATTTTTAATTTTTTGTAGAGGCAGGTTCTCCCTATGTTGCCCAGGCTGATCTCAATCTTCCGGGCTCAAAACATCTTGCCTCCTCAGCCTGCCAAAGTGCTGGGATTACAGGTGTGAACCACCTCACCCAGCTGAGCATATTCATTTATCAGGTGTCATTTGTTCAAGCTATATATTTTTTTTTCTTAAATGTAGAAGAAACTAAAAAACCTAAACCCATAACAAAAGATAAATGGCAATGGCATGGAGGCAGGCTGTAAGCCTGTGAGATACAGGTTGAAAGTCTAAAATGTTATGATACAAGTTAGCTCAGCGAATTGGCTTCCTTCTCTTGTGAACATACTTTTCTAACATACATGGCCTTTCTGATATCAGTCCCCCACCAGCAACAGCACTAGCACCAAAACACATACAGAGGTGACCATCTCGCAAGTTTATTTGTTTGAGTTGCACAATGTAGCTCATAATTACAAAAATAAATATAACTGCCCCCTTAAAACTTGGGCTTTCTTTTTAGGGGTAGGGGATGAGTTTCAAGGTAATTTTGGGAAGACGACTTCAGAAAAGATTTATTAATCAACTAGAGAAGAAAATGGGAATTTACAATGTTTATGTCTATCTATCCCTCACATGTGTTTCTTAGGACGACTTAATACTTATCTTGGGACGGAAGCAGTTTTATATTTTAAAATTCTCTAAACTAAGGCTTGACTCCTGTTTTAAACACAGCCCATCTGTTCCTGCAAATAGTGTGATTACACGGTCTGCACGGATCTCTGGTTTTAACTAATATGCAGAAGGCATTTTTATATTAAATGGTACAAGGGTATTTTGTAGCCAACAGTTTCCAACTCCAAATCTTGATGGGTTGTGGCTTGCCATATACTAAGATTTATTCTACATCCCATATTTTTTTACTGTTTGTTTTCCCTTTTTACATAATTTGCCAGACGTTTGATCTCAAATTGATAATTTTAAATATTATAATATCTCAGAAATTGTTTCAGATTTTCACCACATCTCCCTTGTAACATCTTTAAAGTTAATATAAATTTTATTGAATGCAACAAAATACACATGGGTGTTTGGATCTTTTTGAGGTGAGAAGGTGTAACAGAAAGAGCATTGGACTAGATTCAGGAGACCTGAGCACCCTTCCCCGCTTTGCCATCAATTGTGTGGCCTTGGGCACGTCGATAATTGGCTCTCTTGTAAAGTAGGATCACTGATCTAGATCTCTGAAGGCTGGTTTGCTTCCAAAATTCTGTGATTCTTTAATTCTATATGCTTGGGAAAGGGGAGGTGGAGGAGGTGCTAACAGTGTTTTACCTTCAAATATAAATAGCTTGAGACACTTTTGGGTGGTCAACCAACAAAAAAAGGTTGGTAGATTAGGCCAGATGGCACATGCACACCTGCATAATGTGTCAGCCAGGCTTTGCTGCTTCACTGCAGAAACCCCATCGGTTGTTAATGTTTGCTGAAATCCTTAACCACCAGTGTTTCCCAGAGGCAAACCTCATGTGTATTTCTTCTCTAAGAATCTTCTTCCATAAAAACGGTAGATCCAAGAACAAGGAGCCCCCTCTCACTGAAATAGCAAGAATATTTAAATGAAAGGTACTCACATTTCCACAGAACCAGAATCATCTGAAAAATTGGAAAAGGTAAGATACCAGGCTCCATCCCAAACCTACCCAGTCAGAATCTATGGGACTGGGTCTAGGCATCGTATTTTTCTTTTTTTTTTTTTTCTTTTTTTTGAGCTGGAATCTCACTCTGTTGCCCAGGCTGGAGTGCAGTGGCACGATCTTGGCTCACTGCAACCTCCACCTCCCAGATTCAAGTGATTCTCCTGCCTCAGCCTCCCAAGCAGCTGGGATTACAAGCATGTGCCAACCACACCTGGCTAATTTTGTATTTTTAGTAGAGACGGGGTTTCACCATGTTGGTCAGGCTGGTCTTGAACTCCTGACCTCAGGTGATCCACCCACCTCAGCCTCCCTAAGTGCTAGGATTACAGGCGTGAGGCACTGTGCCCAGCCGGCATTGTATTTTTCACAAGCTTCCCAACCTGCTTCCAATGCCCATCAAAGGTTGAGAAACACTGGTCATGGAACAACTTGGTGATATCAAAATGCAAAATTCTAGCATAGATCCAAATTGAAAATATCTTCAAATAAAACACTTGCTCATTGATTTTTTTTTTTCTTTTACTGTACTCCTGTCATTAAAGAAAAACAGGTTCTATACTTCCATAAATGAATGTCAAATTTATACACATTGCTTCTGGTTTTTAATCTTTTCACTTTAATCAATACCGAAAATCTGCACTATACATATTCATA
This sequence comes from Hylobates moloch, assembly GCF_009828535.3. NCBI lineage: Eukaryota > Metazoa > Chordata > Mammalia > Primates > Hylobatidae > Hylobates > Hylobates moloch. The sequence goes on from NW_026652281.1 coordinate 136,167,983, forward strand.
TAGGATTTGACTGTGATTAAATGAGATGTCGAACTTGCCCAGTGTTCACTTACGGCATCTAGTAAGCAAACAGAAGAGTCTGATGACAGCAATCTAATTTGCTAGAGCAAGCTGTGGTGGAGAGAACAGGGGTGAATTAGAAACTCAGCCCACCCCAGAGCTGACTGTTGCCAAGCAAGGATGAGTGGCCTATGCAGCCAGCACTTCCAATTTTTCACAAGAAGATATAAATTGAGTTTGTCATATACAATCTTGCAATTTTTAAATGGTTGGCAACTGATTCAAATATTTTTTAAAATATCATTTAAAAATGTACCATTGAGGCTGGGCATGGTGGCTCATGCCTGTAATTCCAACACTTTGGGAAGCCGAGGCGGGTGGATCACTTGAAGCCAGGAGTTCGAGACCAGTCTGGCCAACCTGGTGAAACCCTGTCTCTATTAAAATACAAAAATAAGCTGGGTGTGGTGGCACATGTCTTTAATCCCAGCTACTCAGGAGACTGAGGCAGGAGAATCACTTGAACCCAGGAAACGGAGGTTGCAGTGAGCTGAGATTGTGACACCGCACTCCAGCCTGGGTGACAGAGCAAGACTCCATCTCAAAAAAATAAAGTAAAATAAATGTATCACTGAGGCCAAACAACAAAACAAAGCAAAACTTATCATCCCAGATTTCCCCCAGAAGGCCCCAAATTTGTAATTTCTGCTCTAGAAACTGAGTTCAGGATTTGATCAGTTAAGATGATCAAAACCCACTCACAGAAATGACTTCATTTAGTTGCCATGCAATATTATACTCTCTGCCTCTGGAAAGAATAGAATTCTCTGCCATTTTTAAATCCACTACAGGGTAGATATGAGGAGCCACCTGCTAAGTTCATTTGTTCATTCTGTAGATATTTAGAGTGCCCCTGCCCTATACCAGACACTGAGAACACAGTGGTGAACCGAATCTTAGCTAAGTTTAATATGTAGCACAGCACATCAAAAAAAAATATGAAGCATCTGTCTCTAGTTTAAAACTGTTAAAAAATATGAAGCTCATTACTCAGTCAGTGGTGAGGATTAAAAATACAGATGGGCAAAACCTGAAACAGAATGACACTTCAGTGATGATTTTTTTTCAGATGAGGCTGATGCCCAGAAAAACAAAGGCTAATCAAAGATCACAGAGGACTTAAAATTATAACCCAGAGCTCCTGCCCTTAGTGCAAGTCCCTTTTATCCCTCTGTGCTGCCCATTTCCCTAAATCCAAGAGGATTGATAAAAGATTGTCACACTACTAATTCTGATGGCAAAGTGAATAAGGTGACAGACCTTATTACAAAGTTTTTAAGGGAATACTGATGCTTGAAAATAGGTATGCACTGTCTGAAAACACTGAAACCATTAAGTAAAGTGACCTAAAAAGGACTCATAAGAGAACTGATGATTCTCTCAATTTGATCAAGCATACTACAAGAGGAACTGAATCTAATTTTCTCATTTTCTCTTCAGTAGAACAAACCAGGTGGTTAAACTTTGTCTTCTTCCCAAGTCAAAAACTCTGCAGTGAGTTGGAAGCTATTACAAAATGGCTAGATTTTGAATATGGATGGCATTATACAATGCTACTGTCCAGTGGGTAAGGACAAATAACAAATTAAGTCAGAGGTTCCCAACTGGTATATTTGGAACCATTCACAGGTGTGCTCCCAAATTTCGAATAATCTGTAAAATGAAGTCTTGCTCCACCAGAGTGCTGATCACTGATATGCTCTCTTTCTAGGACGTGGAAGACAGCTTCTGTGCTGTTGTGGCTGGTGGGGCCATACCAGAACTACATACCGGTAGTTCTGGCCAAGGGAGTGAGTGGAAGTGACATGTCCATACCAGGGAGAAACGTGTAATTGCTGGTGTACAGCCTTGCAGTCTTCTCTTTGGCACGACCATCCAGAAAGTTCAATAGTGGCTGTTCCACCAGCCTACATCCCTGAGTGTCTGCACCAAACAGCGTATCCTTGTAGTGTACATGCATGACATAAATCTTTGTGGTTTTAAAGCCACTATAATTTTGAGGTTTTTCTGTTACAACCACATAATACATTCCTCCTGAAATACACACAGTGACATTTGTCCAAAAGGCTACTAACACACTCATCTAATTTGGTATGTACAGCTGGGATCTATTTGCTATTAAGAAGTAAAAAGTGTATTATAATGTGAAAGTGATTCCAAAGAACTCTACTTTTATTAAAATCCCAGATCATTACTGCTAGGTCTTTGGATAGCAGCCTTCCTACCACTAGAGGGAGCTATCTGCTTTGTCTTCTGCCTAACACGGAGCACCAAAAAGATGATAAACTTCCAGCTACACCTGGGGAGAAACGAATTCTAGCCTAGATACTTTCCCCCCCAACCAAGTCATACTGCCTTAGTGTTAGGCTAGCTGGATAGAATCTCTGAAATGCTCAGGCACCCCAAAAGGCTGATTCAATTCGAATCAGAAGTAAGGTTCAGAAATGTATACTTTTTTAAAATAAAAAGCTCCCCAAACACTTCTGAAGCACAGCTAAGTTTGCTAACACTGGGTGTAGAAGATTTCAAAAGAAATGGTCCTTTTCAATCAAAGAGTTTTGCCATCTACAGGGCATTTCTGACAAGGATCAACATGTAAGTCCAACTAAATTAAAAACAGAACCTCCTAAGAACAGAATTTCAAAAAAAAGCACTTTATAATGACAACAAACCACAGGAACAAAACATAATTATCTTCAAATTTAAATTTATTAAGACATTCAGCTATGTCTGTCAGTCTACATCCAAATTTGCTACTAAAAATAAAATAAAGTCACATCCCACATTAGGAATACCGAGGTCTGAAAAACACTTTTTGAGCCAAGCCTATTGTATAAATAAATGACTAGTTTCTTTTCATATCAAAATTCCCATAAAAAATTACATTCCCCCCTCCCCAGTTCTACCTGTAGCCATGATGAATGTAAAAATTTAAATATGACATATCCTTGTCAAAGAAAAGGTGCAAAGTCTATTAACAGCTTTAAAAGTGGCATTTGCAGAGTGTGATCATACAGTTATGTACTCATTCCCAAAGTGCAAATATTGCCATAATTTAACACTGTTTTGATTTAGTTGCAAGAATTAAACATTACACAGGATTGAAAAGTACACCCAGGGCCTCCATCAGTGCCCTAAAGCCCTTCCCACTTTGGTCTCCTTCACTAAAGCGGACTCCAAAGTGTTCATTAGAGTTTTAGTTTACTTCACACAGCCAGCGAAGTATACAATATATTAACAAAAGTTTCATATACATCAAAATATTGAAGACTCCGTCATAAAGTTCAAGAGTCTCAGATTACATGAATGCACCCGCAAGGCCCAAGTGCCCACCCACCCCTTCCCTAAAGCACATATAAAGTATGAGCGTGCTTCAATCTTTGAATACAATCAATGCTTCTTCATCTTTGATTTCATTTCAGTGCTGTACAAGACTCAATAATCACCTGACTGAGCTCCAATCAACTGAGGAGAAACGGGGTGGAGGTGAGGGCTGGTTGCTATTCAGACTTGATAATGAGAGTGATCTGTCCCATGGAGAGTGAAAGTTCAGTTCCACTTCTGCCTCCTTCTTTCCATGCTGTCCTCATGCTCTTTATCCTCACTTCCTCAGTCCCTTCAACACTCAAAATGATTTTATTTCTCTCTCACACATATCAGGGGCAGTTTCTGAAGTTGTTGAGGTTGAATTTTCTTCACAAACCTCTATAAAACATCAGCATAGAACATACGAATACATTTTGATTAGCATACATTGCAAAATTTCTCCCACAATGTCAGGGGATGAAAGTAGGTGGTCCCCACTGAGAGTACTTCCTGGATTAGATCCTTGGAATGTCAGTTTCCTGCCTGATCATCTCATTTTCATTCCTCAAATCAGAACATGAATTCCATCTTGAGTTAACTTCTCCTCCAGAGTATCAAAGCATCATTCCTGCTGCTTCTCCCCTAGGCTGATTCAACAGGATGTGCTTCATCTTTTGCGCTGTGAGGATATTCTTTGGGGTCAAAAGCCCCTTCCTGGTTATCTGGTCGTCTGGTGATGCGCTCATTATTGTCCCTAGAACCTTCCTGTATCCTGGTCCCTGGAGTATGCTCTTGGCCTGGGGGTTCAGTACCTTCCTGAAACATGACGTTTTGCTCAGCTCCAGCATGAGGCTGTAGAACTGGCTCAGTTCCTAATCCTGGAAGCTGGGAGGAGTTTTTCAGGTGGCAGTGGCACAGAGGGCAGGTCTCCTGGACATACAGCCATTTCTTAAGACAGCCTGCATGGAAAAAATGACTGCAAGGCGTGATCACAGCAGATTTCATGTCCTAAAAGTGGGGGAAAAAAGATACCTTATAAATGTCTGTTTTCTAGAATCTTTGGTGCTATCCCCAAAGTTCTGGTTCTAACATTTCTTTCCCACAACAGAAAATTTGTAACATAGATCTTAGAATAAAACTTACTTTATATATCAGTAATAATCCTGCTGCCATCACAGATCCCCCTTATACAAACAATGCAAGAAGTACTGGCTAAGTACTTTCTAAAAGTGAAGGAAAAACCAAAAATGAGGAAGAAGCTACCTTTATAACTGGGTTTTGCCTTAGTATGAAATGCAAGTGTTACACAATTGTTGCAGTATGATTACTGGGTCTCCACTGGTATGACAAGAGTATAATTACAACCTCAGAAAATCTGATGAAGACAGGACTTTTTCTACAGTTTTGCTTCAACACAGCTGAACAGATTATGATGAAATTATTGGCAAGGAGACAAAATCGGCCATATAATACCAGGGTATTGGCAAGGAAGTGGCAATCTCTCATTAGGGACAATGTATATACCCAGTTTTCAAGATTTGGTCTATACAAACCAGTGTTTCTCAACCTGCATAAGAACCACTTGTTAACACATAGTCTTGGGCCACCCAAGACCTACTGAAGTGGGATATGTAACGACGGGATTCGTAAAATCTATAGTTACAACAAGCCACCTGTGTGACTTTTATACACTCACATTTGATAACCACTGGAATAAGGAGTGGTGTACTTTGCATTAATATTCCTTGCATAAGATATATATGAAGAGAGAAGCCTGAAAACATGAAGTTAAAGTTATAAAGACATACGTTTCGTGAATCAACCATTAATTTTGTTTAAAAGTCCCAAAACAAGCAGGTGTGGATATCCCAGAAATTCCTTGCCAAGAACTGGTAACACCTGGGAGTCAACTTTTAAGCAGAAAGCCATCCAAGGAAAAGCAGCCAGCTGGGAAGATAAGCAGTTTTATTCTCATTTTCGATGTGATATCATCAGGTAGTTCTAGCACCTCAAAAAAAGTGATGTGACAACAGGAAATACAAACAGGACTCTTGAATCCCCGAGATGGAATATTCAGACATCAGCGGCTGAAGCTGAGGTGCTCCGACTCTGTTTTTGATGTGCTTTGTCCTGAGTACAATGAGGCTACCTAGCACAAAAGAGCTAGGGTTCACTTTAATAATAAACTAAGAGAATGGCTACTTTGAAGGGAGGCAGGAACCCTACATTACTCCTCAGACCCCTCAAATGCAAAACCACCTGGAGAACATTGTTTAGCTAGGATCAAAAAGTATGTTCTAATCACAATAAAAAATTGATAGTTGTATTTTACTATTAGAAAAAAATTATTTAAATATGCACAAAGTTAAATATACACAAATACATACATACCCCGCCTAAACTACAAAAGCAATCCTGAAGTAAGAATATCCCCTGTATATTATTGACACTGTCTATAGTTTTATTCTACCAGCCCATACTCTTTGAGAGTGACTTTAAAAATGGGACATAGTTTCTGCTGTTGGCCATCATCTCTGTCCATTATTTCCAACAGTGCAGCCTCTTGCACAGGTGACTGATGATTAAACTCTAGGTCTTTTTGTTGTTGTTTTATTTACAAAGTGATTTAAGTACTACCTCTAATTTGTAATAGAAGGCAATCATCAGGCTCTTTATGGTGCATGTGCTAAAGACTATAGGTAGGCCAACTTCAATTTTACATCAATTTGGTAGCCTTTACCACATTCACCCACTCCCACCAAATGCTTGTACCCTCGGATACTTAGCAACCCACAGGTGGGCATATATTCTCTCTACCTATGCTAGGTACATGAATATTTCTTCCCCACTCTGGGAATACTAGAGAGAAAAGAGTCAGAATTTTGGCACACCACTTTTCAGGAGTTGCTGACCCCTCATGGATAGTATATTCAATAGTCCGTGTGAGTGTGTATTCAGGAGTAAATATAAAATGCACCTGACCTGTTTTTCCTTTATTTATGGGTGAGCAATAATGTTGAAAACAACAATACATTAGAACCCAAGGGACTAAATTTAAAACTTAATTTAGAAATAAAATGGAAATATTTTATCAGGTCTATAATATAATTTCTGAGGTCCATTTTTTTAATCCAGAAGATAATTTTGCCTAGAAATTTAAGTTGAATTTGGTTAATATGGTTACAGTCCCAAGGGATACACTGTATGACTTACCCAAACAGATTCTTATTGAAGGAGTTACCTGATAACAGATGGCACAAATATCATTGTGTTTCTCAAGTTGCTCTTTCGTAGCAATGGGTAACGATTTAATCTTATTCACAGCATCCCTGCGGAGAAGAAAGCTCTTCCACCCCAGCTGGGCCCGAAGCCACACGTTATAGTAGGAATGAATGAAGATGATCATTGAGCCCATCACTGTCCATTCTCCAAAGATGGTCTCTGAGACGCCATAGGCCACCACACAGAGGGCCACAAGAAACTCCAGCAGGCGGTAAGTGCCATTCACATAGTAGATGACATCATCCATGTTTTCCACTGGCTCTTTTCTGAATTCCTCAACCATAAATAAGACATAAATAAAAAGTGTTCCTAGAACCTGAAAAAAAAAATGTACGTATCTTGAAATATGATCACTAAGATACTTTTTTCATAGGCTTTAAACAATAACACATTCTTGGTGTTTTTAGGATGCAATATTTCAAATATACAGAAGAGTATCCAGGGAAAAAAATGTTTTAATAAATAAAAAATCAACTCTAAAGAGAAGACACTGATGTAATTAAAATGTGGGTGATCTTAGTAATCCAGGCATAGATAACAAAAAGCCACACCGTCAGACATGACTTTCCTAAAATGATTCTGATGAGTAATCAATTTTTTGATTCATCTTTTTCCCTTATTCCTTAGGTCACCAAACCTTATCAACTCCATCTTAATTTTCCTCATACCATAGTCATTCCTGTTCTACAACTCTCAAAGAAGTTTTACTTCTGCAAAAAATAATGAATAACTCTTCACTGTGTTATGTTTTCTTTTACTTCTTAACTTAGGTAGCAAAGATCTTCAAGTTACAATAAGCTTATCATTTCTAGGGCAATATTTTGTGTGTGCATGTCTGTGAAACATGTATCATGTCTGTATGTGTGTAATACACATCATATACATATATATTTATATACGTCATGAAACTATTGGTATTTTTGAGTGGAATTTAACTTAAAAAACACACTCCAAATAAGATCTAACACAAGCTCTAAAAACTTTTAATATTTTAGTTACTTATCAATTTAAGATTTATATGACATGTCTGTATCATACCTTTTGAAAAAGAGAAACTGAAAGGCTTAATTACCTTCATGAAAAATACAGTGACATGAATAGGTTTATGTAGTATTTTCATAACCTGCCATCTAACTCCTGTTCTCAAATAAATGTAATGTGTTCTAGTAAAGAGAGAGAGAAGTTATCACCTGAATAGTCCACTTACAATCATTCATCTTGAAAAAATTTAATTCCTTTTCTGGGAGGAAAAATAACAAAATCAGTTATTATACAGTGTTAATTAATCATAGGCTTACCTGAAGAGAGGTAAGAATGCTGCTGGAAATAATGATAAGAAGCCAAAAATCCATGTGGAAAAACTGGCAAATCATATAAGCCATATAAGCAGGGAATACCAATAAAAATAAACAAAGGCTTACAGCACGGAAGTGTTTCCACAAGCTCCTGGAGAAAGACAAAATTATTCTTTTTAAATGCCTGCCACCTAGTAGCACAACCACTCACATCAGCAGCTAACATCTCTGGTGCCATGATCAAATTTCACAAATTCCCACTGAACACCCTTCTCCATACCAGTCACTATACTAGAGCTCAGACCAAGTCACACAGGCTTGGCATGTCAAAGCCACCACACTCAGTCAATTGCAAAGTACAGCTGATTTTCTTTTGTTCCTCAACACTTTGCTTTCAATTGCTACTCCTAGCAATTTCAAATTATTTCAGGCTTTTGTAGCCTTAAACCTTAACAATTTCAATAATTTTTCCTGGTTAAGACAGGGAGGGAGTATTAGAATAATCTGTGGTCTTTTTCAAATCTTATGACACCTTCTTCCCACTCATTCCACTTGTGATGAGAATCTCTGCTACAGAGAGTGCAGTGTGACTAATAGGAATGACTCTCCAACGAGCAGGTATACTCATCCTCACATCTGTTGTGGTCAGGGTAAGTGGGAGATGTGACTGAGAGCAACTGTATTGTAAAATCTACTAGCTGGTTTTCCTCCCTCCTCTGGCCCTGTCTATCCAGGACACTACCAGCCAGACTAACCTTCCTAAAGCTCTACTATCGTAATATTTTCAACACTGTCTCTAAATTCTTGAGTCTGGCATTTGAGGTCCTCCACTCCTAATTTTTCCATCCAAGCTTGTCAAATCTGTTCCTCATAAACCAAGCTGGTTAACTAACTGCCCTCTCAGCAAAACACAAGCACTCTTACGTCCCACTAGAAATTCCTCCATCATGCTCTCCATTTCTCTAAACCCTTTAGGCTAGTTCAAGCTAAACAACTTTGGCTTTCAATTGAAATAAAGCTCATGGCTACAAAAAAATTTAAGCTGTTTTAATTAAACATCAACATCTGTGATATGTTCTCAAATCCAGGTAAAGCATCTCAAAGAGACACAAATAACATAAATCATCTTTTCTACCTTTAATTATAATATAGTCAGGAAATCAAAATTACCACACACAAGGTCAAATGCTATACAGTGTGGTCCTATCATAATCAGTAATTCAGAGAAGAAAGTTAATTACTATGGTGAAAATTAAAGCCGCATACTTTGGAAAGTGTTTTACATTTTTTCTTGCCAAAAACTAATAATAATAATAATAATAATAATAATAATAATAATAATAATAATCAGAAATTAAGGAACAAATGTAAACTTGTCAGTAGCTTTGAGATTCAGCAATTTTAAGTTTTTAAAGAAAGGCAGTAGCTGTACTGTGTTAGATGATGAATTATAGATCTAATAGGGCAATATGCCTTAAAACCTTAAATATATTTTTTTAAATCAAGCCAGCTATGATTTATATGAAATATGTACATATTTATAAACACATGCATATATTTAAGCACACACACAGAAATGTATATACAATGTTATGTCAAGAGTTTTACATTTATGTCTAATTTTAATACAGGTGGATATATACACACAAACATATATATAGACACACATATATGTCCTTATCTAAATAGTTAAAATTAAATAAAAGCAAATTTCAAATAAAATATAAAAGGAATAAGGGAAAGTTACATTGAAACCTTGTGCAATTAATAGGTTAAGCACTGTAAAAATGACAACCCATTTCCTAAAGTATTTGCCTTTTGAAAATTTGCTACATAATTTGAATAAGTAGACTATAGTTCTAATATTCCTTGTTAAAAACTGCAATAAAATTTACAGATAAAATAACCAATTATTTCTACGGCTAAAACTAACTCACGCATCCTCCTAAGCTAAACGTGGAAATTACCTACAGTTCAAGCAACTCCAAAGACATATTTATGAAGATTTTCCCCTTAACAACTATTTCATTAATAGAAAAGTTGCTTCATGAACTAGTAGTATCATCTCTTAATTGTCCTCTAACTTGAGAATTAGGATGCTTTTCCGTTCCTTTTTTAATTCCCAGCACACTGAATTTAATTCATCACAATCCTTGATTGACGATGTACTATCATCATTGGTCTGTGCATGTCCCTCCTTTTACTTAGTAATCTAATTAACTATTGTCAATAATGTAACAAGCATTTATGAACCCACTTCCCACATACAGGCGAAGGCCTGGACAATAAACAACATCTAATGACAGGGGCAGGCCTGCCTATATATACCACGTCCTCGCCCCTCTGCCCCACGAAACTGCTATCTTGAATCCTGTGTGCTTCATTCTCTTGCCTGCTTCCCTTTTTATAGTTTGGTTTTATCTATATGTATTTCTAAGTATTACAAATTTTAAAATTTTGTTTTTAACATAAAAATAATATCCTACATTATGATCTTTTTGGATTTACTTTTTTACCTCGTGCTGCTATGATCATTCATACTGATTTGTGGGTCACTATTTTTAACATAGCACTGTGACTATTATCACATTTTATCATCTACTTTCTTGTTGCATTGGCATCTGGGTTGTTCCCAGGCTTCTGGTGAGGTGAACTGTTCTACAAACATTCTTCTACATGTCTCCTACTGTACACATGCAAAAGTCTTTGAATATATACCTATGAGGAGATCATGCCAAACTCTCTTCCAAAGTGACTACACCACTTTACACTCTCATCAGTACCATGGGATATCCTGTGGAGCTGCAACTTCCCCCATCATAGATATTGGCAGATTTTTTCCCTCCCCTTTCTATCTCCTTCCTTTTGATTGTGTGTAAAACAGTATCTCACTGTAGCCTTCACATTTCCCTTATCATGAATGATGCTGAACTTCTCTTCATGTCTGCATTTTTCTCTTTTCCTAAATGCCTCATCAAGTTTTTTGTCCATTTCTCTGACTGATGTGTAGGAGCGATTCTTGATTAGGAGTGCATACTAGAAATATTTTCTTCCAGTTTGTAATGACCATTTCTAACTTAAAAACTGCTATTCTAATATTAATCATTAAATGTATTAATCTTTTCTTTCATAGTCACAGTCAATCTCAGTCTTCCATAGTCAGTTCTGTCAGTTTAAGAAATCTTTTCCTACTCAAAAATATACTAATCTCAGTGGAATTTTAACTTTCTGTTTTTGACATTTAAGTCCCTAACATACTGGAGTTATTTTGTTTATAATGCGAGATAGGAATCCAGTGTTTTTCTAGCTTCATTATAGAGTAGCACCTGTCTCCACTCATCTGGCATGCCACTTCTGTCATATACCAGAGTTCCACCCAAATGTGGGTCAGTCTGGGGTCTCTATTCCACTGGTCTACCTTAAGCCAACATTACAAATGTCTCACAATATCTCCTGCCATGAGTGAAATACTTTAAAAATTGCCTCATTTATTTCAATATTGGGATTACAATGACTTCACAGAGTGAACTGGGGGTATTCCTCTTATAGTTTGAAAGTATTTGTTTTAAATAATCTGCCAAGTGTGGTTGTGTGCACATGTGTCCCAGCTCCACAGAAGGCTGAGGCAGGAGGACTGCTTGAGCCCAGGAGTTCAAGTCCAGCCTGGGCAACATAGCGAGATTCCATCTCTAAACATAAATAAATAAATAAAATAGGGATAACTGTCCTTTGGAATTTGGTAGAACTTGCCTGTAATATCATCTGGCTCAAGAAGTTTGCCAACTGCTTTAATTTCTTTAACTGTTATAGAACTATTCAACTTTTTAGTTCTTGAGTCAGTTGTGGTAAGTGGCATTTTTCTCTTAACTTTATTTCATTTGTTTTAAAAAGTACTGGCATGTAGCTGATGGTTAGTCTCTTATTACTGTAGGCAATGGTGGGAGGGAAGAACAGAACAGAACAGTTCATGTCTATTTTTCTTCCCACAGCCAAGAGGGCAGCCTTTCCTGCCTCAGGTTAATGCAGCTGCAGCCACAAGGAATAACACAGATACCAGTTCAAAGTACCCCAGACCCACATACAACGCTTCTCAGTTTGCTCCTTTTTCTCTCAATCTCCTCTGCATCTAATTTTGGAGAAAGCCAGTAGTGAGGACAGTTCAGTATCCTGGGAAGACCCACAGCAGCATCTACTGATTCTTATAGTAGCGGAACAACATATTATATCTCTTTTCTAAATATTAGTTTTATCAATATATACTAAATCAGTGTAATTAATAACAAATGACATTGACAGAGATGACAAAATACTAATTGTACTTAGGTCAAACAAATCTACTTTTCAGATCTACTAAGTGGCTATTTAATTGCGCTCACCCTTGAGTTCAACATTTTAAATGCTTCAGTCAAGAAACCTTAAACCTCACAAACAAATGTGAAATAACTACAATCAATTATGATGATTAAGAAAATCTGAAACATGTCTAAGAGTTTGAGCTTATTTAAATTGATTTTTCAGCCATCCTACCACTTGAGAAAATTATATAGAATGTTTGGCAATGTGTGTTATGGGGATACAAAGACGAATCTGATGTACTATAATTAAAATGCTAATTTGGAATGTTTTAGAAATCAGCTGATACAATTCTACCTCCCAAGAGATTAGCTGTTCCCTTACTATAAAAGGCTACCAAAGAGGCAATAAATTCAGATGTATTTCTATAATCAATAATCAGAATGCGGATAGAGCACTAGAAAAAAAACAGTGACACCGAATTTTAAGAAATTCCTTACAGAATTTCCTTGTATAAACTACAATAAAAAGACTGTATCTTTAAGGAACTAAATAATAGTTTGGCTTTTATCCCTCACAAAAATTTCTGGATACCTCAATTATCCTGATTTAATCATTATACGATGTATACAGCTCTCAGAATATCACACGAACCTCAAAAATATATACTATGTATCAATAAAATATACAGAGTTTAAAATTTTACTATAATGCAAGATGTACATGAATCCAACTATTAATTTCATTTGGTCCTATAAATTGTCAAGAATCCTTATAATCCAGTCAGTTGAAATTGTCTAAAACTTCATCAAATGAGGCTGTTTTTCCATAAATGTCTATTTTATGATTACCTGAGAGCCTCTATTTTTCCTCTCCTTCATTTGCATTTCACTTAATGCTTTCTCTCCTTTAACTAATTTACACAGAATAAAATTACATATTATTTATTACATTTATTATGCTAGACTAAATTTTATGCTCTATGTTCTTAATTTTAAAACTGGACAAATATAAAAAGTATTAAATTCATCTGAAGCAGAAAAAGTTAACTTATAATTACATGGCCTTTGATGTGATTTTTAAGTAAAAAATCTTGAGTGAAAAAAACAAAAGTCAAGTAAGTCAAACATCTCATATAGGAAAAATAAAAACATAAACTTGTTGAATTAACCTAAGCTAATACCAATTACCCATATCCATTTTCTGTCTCTAAATATTCCCTAAATATTTAGACAACAAATGCATGTAAAGAATATTACATGAGTTAATTTAAAGAATATTAAGAGGTTTCTTACTTGTCTCTAGATGCTCCCAGTGCCAAAACAATAGGATCTGCAATTTCTAACATAGACTGTAGGATAGAAGCTACGACAATGAAAAGGATAATACTGAGCAGGAACGCCCGATGAACAACCTGCAGTTCTATCAGCCCAGTCTGCACTGCCAAGATTAACAGCGTTACTCCTTCTGTCATGCCCCTAAAAAAAGCATACATTTTCAGAAAACATAAAATAATCTGAATCTCATTTAATTCAAAGAGAAAAATAATCCAAAGGCTTAGACTCTTGTTACATATTTTAAAATCTATTCTGACTTAATCCAGACTAAAAACCTGATCAGTATATTAACTTTATAACATTAATAAAATAGTCATATATATCACTACATGTGCAAAGGCATAATAGCTATTATTTTACCACACGATGACGGCAAAAATAATAACGTCTAAGACAAATAGAAGTTTTCCAACCAGACTTTGTAAATGAGCCAGATATTAATATCAAATACTGTATAGAAATCAGATTTTAACAGGGCTAAACTTCAAATGGGAAAAAGCAAGCTTCTGAAAATCTCTTAAAGAAATCTAGGAAAGGAAGGTGTCCAATATTCACCATAATGTATTAATACATACAATACAAATACATCTTTAACATGGAAATGTATTTTTTAACCCAAATGTTACAACCATTCAAAAAAAACTCTCCAATCCCATTTCTTCTAAAATTCATCAGCCAAAGAAATTCATCATTACTTCCTCAAGTTATCTATAGTATTTACATTTCTAGACATAATCAAGGAAGAACTTACCGATTCATGGCAGGATCATTCATGAAAGCTCGATAACCCTGCAAGTAAAACTTGCAGAGTGTGAGAACACCCAAGGCAACAAAAGAAACAGTGAAGACCAAACCCAAAAGAGAGTAAGGAGTGCTGCAGCATTCCGCAATACTGGAAAAAAAGAGGGGGAAATCAACAGATGTAAACTTTCCATTTGGAGTAAAAACATTTAAGGCCTTTAAATAATCACCAAGCTTGATTTGATCCTCATTAATTAAAACATCCTAAACCGAAATTTGAGGTGAAATCACCCAATTACTCCATTAATAATTTAACCATCTTATTCATCTTCAAACCCACATTTTTCTATCTCATTGGCAAATATGCAGTACATAGCACCAGATCTGAAACAAGGTCTTATTTTATTATCTATCATCTTCAAATATAGTAAAATTCAAAGAGCCTAAATCTTCACATCTTAAGAAATATATAATTAGCATGCTGACAAGTATTCAAAAGAAGCTTGTACAGTTGCCCACTGTTCTTCCTGAAAAATGTTGGCTGTTCAAATTGTTCACTGCGCTACATTATAATATGAATACTTGCTGCAACTCCTTATTTGACCAAACTGCTATGGAGCAGGGTGTATCACTCCTCCTACTCCATCAGTATCTTACATACTACTGGTATTTTAAAATTTAGGTTGAGACAAAGGCATTTTTTAAAAAAGGAGTTACTTCAAAAGCATGCCCAAGAATTTGATTCAAGACTATTTAAAAATAATTTTAATATTAATTTTTAACATAAAAGTTTGCTATGATACTATTCATAAGGATAACTGGAAGACATTACATTAGAACTTGGAAATATTTTCATTGAACTTCTTAGATACTAACTTATATGTATTTTATAAATACATGTACTATTATGTACTGAGATGGATTTAGCATTCACACAATATCTATCTTATATATACATATATTTATTTTAGACAGGGTCTTGCTCTGTTGCTAGGCTGGAGAGCAGTGGTACAATCATAGCTCACTGCAGCCTTGAACTTTCGGGCAAAAGCAATCCTCTCCCTTCAGTCTCCCAAGTAGCTAAGACTGTAAGAGCGTGCCACTGTGCCTGGCTAATTTATTCTTTATACAGACAAGGTCTTGCTATGTTGCCCAAACTGGGCTAAAACTTTCTGCCTCAAGCGATCCTCCCACCTTGGCCTCCCAAAGTATTGGGATTACAGGCTTGAGCTAACGCTCCCAGCCCTTATATAGTATCTACATCTTAAGCTTTAAATTTCAAAGAAGAATTTCACTTATATGTATGAGGAATTCATTCAGGCAATCAATGCTTGTCCTTTACTATGCAGCTCCATGCTTCTATATAGTTATCTTTCCTACACAATTGCTTATTAGTTGGTTTTTATGTGAAAGCATCTAATTTTACATGGTACCCATGTACACTATGATGAGAAAAAAAGTCTGGTTTTCTGTTAGGAACCAAAATATCTACCAATCATGGTGGCTAATAACTAGAAAAAAATAATTAATTTTATGACATTCCTACAAATTTAATTTCTGAAATGTTCGGCATTTTCACACTGAAATCATTAGTAACAATTTTAAACAAATTGTGTATAATTTTACAACATGAGAATCATGGCTGAAAACCAACTAAAATTTTACTTCATTGTTACTGAAAAAGGCTGAAAATTTAACCAAAGGTCCATACTATTTCTCTATTTTTACGGACATTTCTCCATATTTAGAGAAATTTTTTACACCCAGACAATATGATTTAATTATGTATTCAAATAGAGCACTTTCTTTTTCTCTTATTTTAGAAAAAAAAGTGTGGTGCTATTTTTCAAAAGAGAGCATACTAAATACCAAAGGTTTCGACCTAGCTTTGGGGAAGTGAAAGAGTTTGGAAAATTTATAAAATTTTTCTTTGCTCTCTCTTCATTCAGTAACTCATTTTTATTAAATCTTAATTTCTATTTTCTGGCTGCAAAAAAAACCTTTTTTTTGATTTGCAGTTTGATCTTGTGTGCTTTATTGTTGGTTGGTGTGTTTGTTTAGTCAGGGTATTCTGGTAAGTTCCCAATCTCTTTTTCTAAATAAGTTGTTTTCTGGCAAAGAAACATAAACATTACCCGGCACACAAAAGCATAAATAAGAACAGAGAATAACTCTTACAGAGATATAAATTAACAAAAGAACCAATATGGGAACTTCTCAAAGCAAATCACAACATTCTTATCATGAAAAAAGGCAATCTATCCTGGCTATGCATAGAAGATGAAGAGAAAAAAATTATGTTAGCAAGGTATCTAAACTTCATAGAATATCCGAATATTATTTTCTTACTTTGTAAATAAGTCCAAATGCATTCATGGCTTAGTAAATTGTTAAGCCTATTGCACTATGCTATATCTCATCTTACTGTGCTTTGCAGCAGGTAACAATCTGGTTTAAAGCACCACCAATTCAGTCTCACGCTGAGGTTATTATCCTAACCACAGAACTGTCTCTCTTTCTCTTTAAATTCAGTTACTTTTGGGGTCATTTTAAAAGTCTTCAGGCCGGGCGCGGTGGTTCACACCTGTAATCCCAGGACTTTGAGAGGCCGAGGTGGGTGGATCACCTGAGGTCAGGAGTTCAAGACCGGCCTGGCCAACATGGTCTCTACTAATAATATAAAAATTAGCCAGGTGTGGTGGCACATGCCTGTAATACCAACTACTTGGGAGGCTGAAGCAGGAGAATTGCTGGAACCTGGGAGGCGGAGGTTGCAGTGAGCCGAGATTGTGCCACTGTACTCCAGCCTGGGTGACAGAGCCAGACTCCATCTCAAAAAAAAAAGTCTGCATAAAACCTCCATAATACTTACATCAAAAACAAATAGCAGTCAAATTTACTTAACACTAAATTAATCATTAAAATGTATCTGACTTTGACATCAACTTACTGCATGTTTATAGAAGCTACTTATAATTGTTATTCATTTTTAGAAAGTTCAAAATCTAATTCAGTACCAATATAAGTTTATCCCACTTATTTCTTAAAACAGGTTTTTGTCCCGTATATTTTTAATGATATTTACATTTGTGTTAATGCTTTCCTAGTAACATGCTCCTTAAGGATAGTAAACTTGTCTTAAATTTCTCATAGCCTACACCACTTAGTACAGTCTTCCATCATACTGGATGGCTGAGAAACAATGACTATTAACTAGAACTTAAAACTGTTATCTACCTATATTTACTTTATAGGAGGACAAATTTTCATCCCTACTTTTTAAAGTGACAATGAGCGGGGGAACCAAGATGTATATTCATGTACTAGATTCTGAGAATGTAAGATTCAAACTCAAGAGTGGAAAAAATAACAAATGTGGATCTAGCATAAGCTCACAATAAAATGGGAAAATGACTCAAATGACATGAGATTTAAAAAGACAAAACAAAACAAAAAACCCTAAATATTAAAAACTGAGTCTTAGCATCATTTTGGGTTAGACCAAGCTTGACTAACCTGCAGCCCAGGACAGCTTTGAATGCAGCCCAACACAAATTTGTAAACTTTCTTAAAACACTATGAGATTTTTTTTTTACGAGTTTTTTTTTTAAAGCTCATCAGCTATTGTTAGCGCTCGTGTATTTTATGTATGGCCCAAGACAATTCTTCTTCCAATGTGGCCCAGGAAAGCCAAAAGATTGAACACCCCTGGGTTAGACAGTAAAGTACTATTATCTACCCATTTCACCAATTACCGGACTCTATCTCAATACTGAAGGCAACAGTGACGTAGGCAAAGTATACAGAGTAAGTCACAGGCTTCGAACTCGGGTCTGAGTGCCAGTTCTGCTTCTTTTGGCAGTGTTACCTGGGGCAAGTTATTCCTGGTACAGTTTCTTCAGCTATAAAATGATAATTATAATAAAGGCACCTATCTCTTAGGGTTGCTGTAAAGATTAATGTGAGGCAAAGTGTTTAATGGTATGGTACATTTTAAATACTCAATAAATGTTATTTTTATAATATACTTTTTTCTGATTGACCCAATAATTTTAACTTGAAATTGAAAAAATACTTTTACAATTTGCTATGTACCTTTCCACAAATCATTTGCTACACTCTGGTCTATAGTACAGCCAAATAAACCACATTATTATATTAGCACCTCCCTGCATTGCCAAACCTAGGTATCCTGTGAATGAAAATCCTATCTTAACAAAATACGAAGTTGTGTAACATGAACGATAAAAGTAATCTGCAAAACTTACTATTCCTAGATCAAAGTTTTCTCCTTCTAAGGTTATATATAGTATCATAGGCTCTTATTAATTACCTTGTCAGAAAAAGGAAAAGAAGCCTCTCACGTGATGCGGGCTGATCTCGAGTACTGAAATAGGAGTAAATCTGAAGAGCAAATAAGACGAGCCAGAAAACCATGAAAAGAACAGGGACTACCAGTTGATTCCACAGGGACATTCCCAAGGCGAGAAGGCCATATACCTCCACTACCTAAATAAAAACATAAGATAGGAAAACTTCCTGCATCACCATCAATAAGCACTTTAAACACTTAAGAGTCAAATCAGAAGTAAAATGTTAAATAGCTTTTCTTTAATTGCAAGACTGTTTCAGCTAAATTCCTTTAAAGTTAGCCTATATAGTTAATAAATAGTATGTTTTTTAAAACTTACTAATTTTGCATTATTATTAACACTTGACACACACTTATCTGATAGCAACAGTAAATTGCCCTAATAGTTCAGGGATAAGGTCAAAATAAGGTCATATTCAGTACAAAATAACCTTAAAAGGTAGTTTGAGGAGACTTGGTAAATACTCATGTCTAATCAAAATAATCAGGACTAGCATGAATCGATACAACACTGCTTGAGGCACTAGGAAAAAAAATGTAAAAGTAAAAACTTCCAGGGTTTATTCAGAAATATCACAAATGAGAAATAGTTCAATGGAAGAAGAGTACCTAATCACTGGAAAAAATTTTTACAGAGCAAAGATAGTTAGCAAGTCTTTTTCTCCCATACACATCAATTCCCCTTCCTCCTACTGTGTTTTTATCAAGCTATGTTTTTCCATTTGGTTTGCCAAGTGTAACACTAGGAAAAGGATATATCTTTTAAAAAAAAAAAGGGGGCTTAATAATCTGCAACTCACTAAATTAGTTTTCCAGTTTATAAAACACTCTTCTTATGAAACTGATTAGGAAAAATCAATCACAGAATCTGATTCAATCTAAGAGCATAGGTGTAACCAAGTTTCTAGAGTTGCTATGTCATGGACCAGACCCTGGTGACACAGCAGGAATTCTGCTGGGCAGCTTACAAAACCAAAATCTAGCAGTCAACTGGTCTTGCTGGAATCTCTCAGTGTGATACCGGAAATATTTCAATAAGGTATAAAGATCTTTAAGTATTAAGTTAAAATAAATTGACTTGCAGATTATTCTAAATTTAAAATTCTTTCATCAGTAAAGCAAAGGCTTTTTCTACAACCCAGTCTATTAACTTCTATTTTCCCCAGTGACTTAAAAGAAAAAGGAAACTGCCCAACTAGCTGCGAAATTATTATCAGGCAAACTCATCATTAAGAGGCAGAGAATACTTTTCTTCTTTTCCATTCAAAAAACAGACCACTAAAAAAACCTGTCTGTTTCCATTCCTTGCTTATCTAATTCTTTCCTGGTCACACATTTTATACCCTATATTTCCGACAACTACATCTAGTTGATGTATGAATCTTACGGCAACCAACTAAACATGACATTAAAAAATGAAGGCTGAGGTTATTCAATAAATATTTAATATTCAATAAGTATTTACTGAATATTCATTATTTATTACAAACTAAGATAACCCTCATAAGACTGAATTCAAAGAAAAAAATATGTATCTTAAATTTGTCATTCTTACCCTGAATACAACTATAACCCTTCCTGCCCTGCTTCCCCATGAAGCCATTCTTCAATGACTATAGAAATAATCCCTTTTCTGGAAGATCTACTCCTGGGAAAACTGCCCAAGTTAATCACTGTGTAAGACGAAGATAGAATCAGGCTAAGGCCAAAAGCTTAGAGAAAGTATTCTCAAAGATCTGCCCCTGGGGCCACAAGAGAATACCTCACTTAGCTGTATCAGTTTGTTCTATCTGAGAGCTTCCTGTACCTTAAGGACACAGTCAAGAGGTGGAAGACAGTGACATTTTAACACTCTCTTTTTATACCAATGTCAGGTTAAAATCTATTTTATATGTTACAAACTATCAATTAAACCAAACAGAAACATTTATTTCCCAAATGTGTATCGTTTGTATCTGGGAGTAATTTATCTTAGAGCAAAGGCTGAAAAAAGTTGGGGAGAAACTTTTACAAAAAGCATGTTATGTTGGCAAAGTCAATTCAAGTACTGTGTCTAAATGAAATCTATCATATTATAACCCAGAACTATTTAACTTTCCTGTTTAAATTAGGCACACAAAGGGAAGAAATTATAGTCACAGTAGACTATAATCAGAAGGAAAAAGCAGGATTTGACTTACAGGTATTCAATTCTTTATTATTTTTGTCTTCATTACAATAGCTAACACATATGGAACATTGTCTGCCTGGTACTAAACTCATTTAAATCTCACAGAACTCTATGAGGAAAGCACAGCTTTCATTATTAGCTCCATTTTACACAAAGTAACGCGATTATCACAAGGTTACAGAGCTAGTTAACAGCAGCATCAGGGTATGATCTCAGATAAATCTGCTTTAAGAGAACCACTTCACTTTACTGCCTTCTCAACAGAACATAATCAAGAATCTTTCAGATGCTCCTAATTGGGCTGAAAATAGCTGCTGTTTTGAAACTGCAAAAACGAATGGTACCGTAACTGTGAAATAGAAATGAACTGTAACTTTAATGTACTTAACATTTATGTAGAATTTTATCTACCTGTTTGTGGTTGTCAGTCTTACCTGAACCAATTCTCTGTATGCAGATTTAGCAAGGTTATAAGGTACCAAAAGATTAGACCCAAGAAAATAGAGAACTTCCAATCCAGTAAAAATCATAGCAAATTTATTGATGATAACAATCGTCTCCAAAGGAACAAGGCAGAGTCGTGCTAGCAGAGGAAGCATGTGAGCTGAAAACAGCCAAATCTGCTTTGTTTTCATGACACAGGAGCATAAAGTACACACCACCAACTGACCTAAAATAGGGAATAGAATACATTTAATTTTGAGCATTTGGCATCCACAAAATAAAAACAAAAAACACTGTTGATAAGGATAATAACACAACTTTTGAAGAAATCTAACTAAAATCTCGTAGATAATATTTTAAATGAAACTTTAACTTCATCTGACTATAATTACATATTCACATGTTCTGTGAATTTTGAATACTAATTCCATAGGGCTGATCTGGAAAGAGCAGCATAAATCTCCACTGGTCGTCTGTGATGGCATGTATAATATGAAGAAAACTTTAAACAATGTCTAATTCAGTATTGTGACAATTCAGTTGCTACTGTTTATACATAGCTTCTTTTCCAAAGGTACTCAGTATTTAACTGTTCTGGTCTATAGGTGAAAGCATAAAATCCAAGAGATATAATTACTTGTTCAAGATCATACTGCAACAATATTTGTTCTGATAATTTTTTAATCTTTATTTTTGGAGGGCCACGTAAACTGCCCCCACATAACTAAATCATAAGTTAAAACTCAAAACTAAATAAATTCTTCTTACTAGGGATTACGCATGATCATTATATTAAACTCAGAAACAGAGAGAAACAAAATGGGAAACTCTCAGTTTCTTAAAATCCCACAACCCAAAGGTAGCCCTAAGAACACCCTGGGGTACACTGAATGTATGTGACATGATATTTGCATTTAGCCTTTTCCAAATATTCCATAATTATAAAATGCTTTGTGTGAATAAGCTTTTACATTATGGCATCCTTGTATAAACTACTTGGAACACATTTCCTAATATTCTCTTAGGCTAGGAATTACTGAATTAGAAAAAAAACATTTTTAAAGACTTTGACACACTGTCAGACTGCCCTCCAGCAACAATTTACCAGTGTATAATGTGGCCATTTTTCTATTAACTTGCCATAGAGTAAGTATAATTTAGAGAGGGGAAGAACAGGGAATATTTCCCAAATTTTTTAAATTGGCATTTTGTTGGTTACTAGCAGCACTGAACATTATCAATAAGTATATAAAAACATTTGCAACTATTTGGTGAAATGTTCACATTCTTTGCCCATTTTTTTTTTTTTACTAGAATATGTATCCTACTGCCTGATCGAAATAGTAACCCTTAGTCACATGATTGCATTTTTCAAATATGTCCCTTGTCTTAATATTTTAAATAACTTTATTCTCTTATGAAAGTATATATTGAAAATAGTCAAACCATTTTTTTTCTTAATGGTACCCACCTTTAGTGCCATGGCTTATTACATGGCTACCCCACACAAGATTATACATATAGCTGTATTTTCTTTTAGTAATTTTTAGCTAATTTTTAATTTTAACTTAAAAATTAATACATTTGATTTATTGTGGAATAAGAAAATAAAGATCTAAGTTTGTTTTTTGTACGTGTTTAGTTGGTTATCTCAAAACTGACTACTGGAATCATCCATTCCTTTCTCATTAATTTGAAATGCCACTGTAGTAAACTCCAAACTCTTTTACATATTTAGGTCTATATAAGAACTTGTTACTTTTTGTTTTCAGTGATCTATTCTAATGATGGTACCACCCTGTTCCATCATACTGATTGGACAAGTCCTCTCTCATTGCTCCTTTCAGAATTTCTTGGAGATTACTGAATGTTATTTTCCAGATTAATTTAGAATCATTAGTCATATTCTCTCACTTCTTGTCAATGAAAACCAAAATGAAAATTTGGGACTTGTTTGTATTCTATCCATATACATGTTGAATATTCCTAATCCAAAAATCTAAAATCCAAAATGCCCTAAAATCTAACATGATGCTCCAAGAAAATGCTCATTGGAGCATTCTGGATTTCAGATTTGGGGATTAAGGATTTCCAAACAGCAATATAATGCAGATATTCCAAAATGTAAAAAAATCAGAAATCCAAAACATTTATGGTCCCAAGCATTTTGAATAAGGAAAATTCAATCTGTGTTAGACAAATACAAAAATGTCAACCATTTTTACATAAGACCAAACACTTATAACAATCTACTATGTCATAAATACATATGGTATTTTATCTCACAAAGTATTAATTTTGGCCTTTAAAAAACTGATACTAAAGTAATGTGAAAAATAATCATAAAGGCAGAAAGAAAAGAAAAACTCCTAATTATATAGAAAACAAGAGGCCACCAAATGATCTGGCTTCCACTGTGTTCATAGCTAAGAAACTTAAATGTCCTTGTTGAGCACAATGTAAACTTCCTCCAAGCTCTGAAAATTCCCTTAAGTCTATGCCAGCACATGTGGTCCTCAGTGCTGGGGTTACAGGCTCCCTTTATCTTCTTTCATAGAAGAATATGACTCATATGGCATATTTAAGAGAAGACTACTCCTGCTGAGGTAAAAGAAGGAAGGAGTCATATTGTTAGTGGAATTTCCCCTGAAGTTCCAAAAGAATAAGTTGTTTGTCTTCTGATTTGCCTATTTCAACTTTAAACTCTGCATAAACCAAAATCCCAATGTACTCTTTAGATTTCAGGATTCCACTATTAGAAATATCTCCAAGAAGTTGGCAACCCTAAGAAATCATGGCATATTAAAATTACCTAGTTTTTCAAAAAAGTTTGTTACTGAAATGAAGAAAAACACCAGAAAATTATTTTAAAATCTAAGTTGGAAGAAAACATGCTCCTTAATAGTTTATGGACTTTGGAAAGTTGAATCTTAAGTAAACAGAAGACCATGGCCACTGATAAGAAGAGTTTTAAGAAATATGCTTCATATTTATAATACAAGTATATCCATCATAAAGTAAAACTTTACAAGCTTTCTAACTTAGCAAATATTTTCATTATTGAATGTTACCGTTAATAAATATGCCAACTCATAACGATAGTTATAAAGCAACATTATTTTTGTCCTCTGCTGTCTTTTAAAATCCACTCTGTGGAGATTAGTGATTTTCCTGCCCCTAGATAAAATCCAAGAAAAGTCCCATAACTTTTCTACTCTAGCTTAGGTTACTGTCTCAATTTAATAATAACTGAAACTTCCAAACAGATTTAAAGTTGAGACTTATCCCTTACTCTAGAGTTCAGGCATTCTAGGGAAAGCATTAATTTTGACCTTTATGCTTTAAGATAGAAAACCTGCAATTGGGAGAGGAGATGGACAGGCTGTGGCTGGCTTCTTTCTCTCTTTTGACCTAGCACTTCTCCCCCTCTCTCTGACTCACCCAGGATTGAAGTGGGTAGGGAAGAAGGAAAGGGAGGGAAGTAGGCAGGTTCCTACTTAACTGGACTCTTATAATGATGTGGTTGTTACTGGTGCTTCCTAGACTTGAGGTATCTAAAACTGATT
Organism: Hylobates moloch; assembly: GCF_009828535.3. Taxonomy (NCBI): domain Eukaryota; kingdom Metazoa; phylum Chordata; class Mammalia; order Primates; family Hylobatidae; genus Hylobates; species Hylobates moloch. The sequence continues at coordinate 136,192,849 of NW_026652281.1, forward strand.
TATTTTCCCCTGGACACTTTTATGGGTTCTTCTGAAACCGTTCCTACCACTGTGGCTCTCTCGCCTGCAGCAGTACCGTTGGTGCTTGGTATACACCCTCAACTGGCCATTTTTGGCTCTTTTCTCAGCTCCTGGGAATCTGGAAGGTCAATCCCTATTGAGGTCTTCTCATCCCTCTAAAAGGCCTTCTTGAACAGGACCTAAGAAAATCCTACACAGACTTTTGGGGCCCTTGTCTAGTTCACAAGAAACTTATATCCTTTGCTCTACAATTTCCTGTATCAGAAGATACAGGAAAACCCTGTAAGTCATTTTCATTCCACAGTCAAAACACTCAACAAGCAACTAGCCTATTGCTAGTCCTTTATATCAGATTAGAATTATAATGTAAGCCAAATATAATTTTAAATTTTCTATTAGTGTCATTTCAAAAAGTAAAAAGAAACAAGTGAAATCAACAATATATTTTATATAACCTAACATATCCTAAACATCATCATATAGACGACATTCAATCTATATTAAAAGTTAACAAGACATATTAAAAGTTAACCTGGTTTGTACCAAGTCTTCGAAATTGAGTATGTGCTTTACACGTACAGCACACCTTAATCTCAATTTACCACACTGCAAGTGCTTACCAGCCACATGTGGCTAGTTTTGGACAATGTAGTTTTAGATTTTGCAGGCTGAAAAGGCACAAGAATGATATAGTGGAATTCTGGCCTCCTGGAAAGGTGAGAGGTGGGTGAAGGATAAAAGACTGCACATTGGGTACAGTGTACACTCCTCAGGTGATGGATGCACCAAAATCTCAGAAATCACTGCTAAAGAACTTATCCATGTAACCAAACACCACAGCATCCCCCCCCTTCACCACACAAGACACATAACTCCCGAAATGGTCCCCCAGTGAATCCTCTAGTGTAAAGGGCTGGCGAAGTATTTCAGAAAAAAAGAGTTCTCTCTGAAGAAATCCTCCTCTAATCTCTAATATTAGGCCTTTTAACACCTTCTACATGGGTGAGTTTCAAAGTCACAAAACAGGTTTTCTCTCACTTCCTTTTTTGCATTTTGGCATGGTACACTCTGGTAGCAGGGGTCTGGTACTTCACTTTAAATTGTATCTATATTGTTTTTAGGCCTTAGCCAACACTTCTATTTTTAACATTCTGCTACCTGAATATTTCAATCACATCTCAAGTTGTTGATGTTTCTGGACATTTATTTTTGACAATAAGGTCATGGCTTTCAACAGCAATAAGTAAATTTAAGATATTACGTGTTTCATTTTAATCTTTCAAAGTAATAATTAGCTCTATTTAAAAATTAATCTTCTCAAATACTTAAAAAACCCTTAAAAAAACACAAGCAATTGTGCACTATGTACAATATGACTATAAATACATAATCTATACATGGGGAAAAGAAGACTTAAAAAAAAACCACTAAACAATCGTTATATGTGGGAAAAGTCACCATGAATCACTTTTGAGAATTACGTTTTAAAAACAAATGAGCATGCACGAATTTTATAAGTTAGTAAGACTGGTCGGTTCCTACCTACACTTTAATTCTTTTATAATACTTACCTATTAAGGCTGTGGTAAACCGATTCATGGAGAGAGGTTCTAAATACATTGGTCCCTCATAGGCAAACTCCAGTTCACTCCGCACATAGTCCCTAAATAAGAAAATTGGTAAGAATGTATATATTAGATACATTCCTAGCAGAATCACAATATGCTTATAAAAGCATATTATGTTAATGATACCCCTTTCCATACCTAAGGAAAAATTTAGATATGAAGAATTATATATAAATGGCCTTCATCTGTTTTCTGTGCAATAGAAACAGACACAACTTACGGAAATGGAATTTTATCATACAGAGAAAGCTGCCAAAGCTCCACATTATGAAATTTTCTTTCTTCTCACGGCCTTATTAAGTATTTTATGCCCTGTAAAAACCCAATTGAGAGGTGATCTCTCTCAACTCTACTACACTAACCAATGATATCTAGTGATATTACACTAAATATCTCCTCTTTTGGCTATCTTCCACCACCATCACCCCACCCTCATCTTATTTCCCTCAAAGTTTTGGCCCCAATTATATTTTATTAGTCCCAAGTAGAACCACAAACTAGTTAGAAAACTGGGGGATAGGAGTACAATCCTTAAAAATTATCATTTTCAACCCTATATGAAATCTAAGATGATAATTATAATATTTAAGTAGGCTACATACTTTGAAGCAAATTTTAGATCAAACAAAATATTCCTTTTAAAATTTAACTCATTTAACGTGTGACTACTGAGAAATAGTAAGCTTTAAGTAATAACCAAAGACCCTTTACACACTCAGAAAACAGGCGGGAAGCACAACCAGGGAGAATTTAGTTTATTATCAGTAAGTTAAATGGTAGTACTAGAAGACAGTTTGTCTAAAGTATTTTTGGCATCAAAGAAGGCAAGTTTGTGTAAAAAAATTCTTCCCTTTTTTTTTCAACTTTTAATGCTTTATTCATCGTATTTAAAAGAGAACATTTCAAGTATTTCCAAACAAACTCATATGGCTGTATTTACTTTTTCCATGAAATGACTTCCCATTAGGCAATCAAGTGGAATTCCTTTAGCAATGCATAGCCAAACAAGGAAAGACCCTTACACAATCAGCCGGAAGGGTATTTCCAAAAAAGAATCAAAACTTAAAACTAAAAATTGTTAAAAGAATTAAAACAGTTTCTGAGATTATAAAAATGTATGACTAAGTTATATGGGTGATCTAGCAATTCTCCTTTATCATTCTTAGATGATGGTTTCTAACACATAATGTATTAATTGTCTCTTTCTACTGAAAGAGAAAGCCAAATTCTCAAGAAGAATTATTGTAATGCAGTGGTTGTCAACCAAGGGGCAATTTTGCTCCTGAGGGGATATTCTACAACGTCTGGAAACATTTTTGGTTGCCACAATTGGGGAGAGGTATTACTAGCACCTAGTGTGTAAAGGCCAAAGATGCTGCTAAATATTCCTCAATGCAAAGGCTAGCTCCTAGAACAAAAAACTATCCAGTCCAAAATGTCAACTGTGCAATATTGAGTAACCTTGTTTTCATGTAGAAAGACACAAATGCAAATAACACATAAATATCTGATTACTATAGGTAACCATCAATGGAATTATATAGTTAGAAAACTAAAAAATTAAAAGAATTATGAAATTAGAATAAAATGCATATATAAATACTATTAATACAAAGTATTTTAAAATGCTATTTGAAAAATAAATTTATACCTAAAAGAGATACAACTCTGAGTGTCAGTACTATCCAGACCTTTAAAGCCCAATAATTTCTTTTTGGTCATAGCATATCTCTCTCCAACAGATACAATTTAAACAGGGGCCAGGGAAAATCCATACAGACAAAACACAGATTGGTGGTTGCCAGGGGCTGGGGAGAAGGGGAGATGAGAGTAATTGCTTAATGAGTACTGAGTTTTGTTTTGGGGTGATGAAAATGTTTTAGAATCAGATAAAGGTGACAGCTGCACAACATTATGAATGTACTATATGCCACTGAACTGCTCACTTTAAAATGATTAATTTTATGGGAATTTTACATTAGAAAAGGGAGAGAGGTCAGCTCCAAGAGCACTATCCCCAAGGAGAAAGCCACAAAGTGCCCCAGAATGGCCTCAGTCCCAAGTATCTCTTAGTGAGGGACAAGAAAAGACAGAAGAATTGAGGTCCCTACCATGTTTTCTTTCCACTATTTGGTTTTGTCACATATTATTGATATTTTATAATAAAGCTCAGCAAACTAAACATCATGCTAGAATTTCTGATTGCTGAGACATTTGTTAATTGTTCTGCATTTTTTCATAGCCTACATTAGTTTATCCTCTTTTTAAAAACTTCTTTGTCTTTCTTTAGAGTTTCTTATCTTAAATTCTAATTTCACACGACAAAATTTCTAGGGATAACTAACATTCTCTGTTGCTTTTTAACTCAAAAAGAAATTACTGAATACATAAATGCTGGCACTCTGCTAGACTCAGCTAATACTGCACAGTCCACACTAGCATGCAACTTACAAACAGTGTGGGGCGATAAATACTTAGTCCTATAATTATTTAATTATGATGATGATCAGTGCTGTAAGAAAAAATATATAATGCTGTGAGGATTTTAAAGTCTTTTTTATTGATACATAAAAAGATTTTAAATTCACAGCATATTTAAAAATTACATCTTTTATTCTCTATTTCTAGGTTCTAACTTTTTCATTTAACTAATAATATTTCTATCTGCCTTTTACCTTTTTACCTTAAATACTACTTATTTTACTTCTCCTATTTCATATGGTTATTACAAAAGGTTTTAACTATTTCATTTTCTTTTATCCAACCCTATATTTCATTCCTTTTTTAAGCCTTCTCTTAACTTTGTAATCCTTTCCATTATTTTCTTTTTAATTATTTTTGCTTTCTCTATACTCATTACTTTGCGATTTGCTGTGATTACAGGACACTAAGGGAGGTCCGCATTCCAGAAGAATAAATAATCAACCTTTAGGCCACAATGACAGCCCTGATGTTAAGTGGTTTCCTCCCACTTGCTCTCCTTACTTTGTCCTCCTCTAGGATCCTAGGATTAGCTCTTCAGTACTGTACTGCCCCCCACATTCCTGTTCAACTTGAGTCTTTGTATCATTCATCATAGCCTCAAAATTAGTATCATCCCTAGGCCCCTTAGGACCTTTCCCCTTTGCTCAATTCCTCTCTTTCAATACAGTCCTCCAAAATCCTCCATTTGGCTGACTCACGAAAAAGCCCCACCTCAGTAAAAACAGCCAGGCCTAGAAAGCCTGCAGACTCTCTCTTTAGGCCAGCTCAGCTTAGCGTGCCAGTCAAGACAATGGTTTTGGTAACAGCTAAACTACCTAGTATGCCACATAACCACCATGGAGCTGTCACTTCTAAAAGGAGGATCTGGGCATCCCATCCCAAACTGTAGAGAAGAACTGAAATAAAAATCAGTGTTAACAAAAATCTCTATATCTAACTTATGCACAAATTCCAGGTATCTCATGCTGGCATTGAGAACTCTTGGTAAATCAGTCCTAAGAGGGATGGTCATTCACAACATAAGAAAAACAAGACAGTAAGCCTAAATAAGAAGGATCCAAAGTGAGAATTATCCAAAATTCCATGAGTCATTTTAGGTGAAAAATTAGTTCAAGGCAAGAGTCATAAAATTCTAACTTTTAACAACATCATATGATTCTCTTAAGACTCAGGTGAGCTATTCAAGAGAAGCATTACAATTTTTCATTTCAGAAGACTTAAAAGGTAGAATGTTTTAAGATCTTCAGAAACAAGAATTCCTGCCAATCTACTTATAACTGAATAAAATATTTTCCTTCTTAAATGTTTTTTCACTTGTGGAAGGCTGATAATCACCCCAAGGCACTAATAAACTGAAAAATCTACTTCCCTAGTCCTGTATAATAACCTCCCCTCTTTTAACTCAAACAAGGGCCACGAGGAATGTACAAGATCTATGAAAAGGGCCTCCGGGCACAGCAGCTCAAGCCTGTAATCCCAGCACTTTGGGAGGCCCAGGCAGGCGGCTCACTTGAGCCCAGGAGAGCAGCCTGGACAACATGGTGAAACCTCGTCTCTACAAAAAAAAAAAAATGCAACAATTAGCTGGGCGTGTTGATGCCTACAGTCCCGGCTACTTGGGAGGCTGAGGTGGGAGAATTGTGTGGACCTGGTAGGGGCAGGGGTTGCAGTGAGGCAAGATTGCACCACTGTACTCCAGCCTGGGTCAGAGTGAGACCCTGTCTCAAAAAAAAAGAAAGAAAGAAAAAGAAAAGGGCCTCAGAGCTTGCAATTAGGAAAATTCTTGCTTATAAAGAGAAGTATACATGTTACAAAAAATAAATGGGTACCAAGAACAAAACCTAGTAGCTTACCACTTCAGCTAATTAAAGACCTTTATTGTAACAGTCTCTTCAGCAATCTGACTCAGACACTGGACAACCTAGGAACAACTTGTACATTCTGGCTATTTACTTAAAGCTTTTAAAGAACGTTAATTCCAAAGAAACCTAACTTGTTTTCACACAAAACAAAGAGGTGTGCCAAGTTATCTTTTGCAATATGGGCAACAAGAAGCACCACTTGATACAAGAAATCTCAGATGTTCAAATACCTGTATTTCCTTATATGCCTACTAAACACACATACACGCACACAAACATACCTACCATACCCTCAGCACTGTGCTAGCAGTTGAATAATTCATTTACCCAGTTTATTTAAACTGTTGACACCCTTTCTTTAGCTTCTTTCTGGCCTCCTAGATATTGAGTGCCTGTATTTGATAATGTTCAAAAGCAGAAAACGTCACAGAGTGAAACTGGTCACTTTTATTCCTGTCAAAATTAAGTTTAAAATATAAACGGTAATACTCATTTTAACAATCCAAGCTACTTGGGAGGCTGAGGCAGAAGAATCATTTGAGCCCTGGAGGTGGAGGTTGCAGTGAGCCAAGATTGCGCCATTGCACTCCAGCCTGGGCAACAGAGCAAGACTCCGTCTCAAAACAAAAACAAAAACAAAAACAAAACAGGCGTGGTAGCTCATGCCTGTAATCCCAGCACTTTGGGAGACCAAGGTGGGTGGATCACCTGAGTTCAAGAACAGCCTGGCCAACATGGTGAAAGCCCGTCTCTACTAAAAATACAAAAAATTAGCCAGGCATGGTGGTGGGCACCTGTAATCCCAGCTACTTGGGAGGCTGAGGCAGGAGAATCACTTGAACCCAGGAGGTGGAGGTGGAGGTTGCAGTGAGCCGAGATCACGCTATTGCACTCCAGCCTGGGTAACAAGAGCAAAACTCCGTCTCAAAAAAACAAACAAACAAAAAACAATTTATCTAGTTGGTAAACTGACATTTACCAAATTCTATTAAGTTCAATTAGAATATTAATATTAAATATTTATATGACATTGACTGAACCCATGAATCTCTGACATTTAATTCTTCCGAACTGCAAGCTATATCCATTCTAGACATATTCTAAACAAGTTTTTAGTCATTTCAGGATAATAAGCTTCATTACGTAAATACACATAAGGGAAAACAGAAACCCAACTTTTCAAAAGTTTATGAAATTTTCAACTTAGAAAATTAATTTTTGCTAATGTCTTTTTCTATAAGCTGTTTTTTTTTTTTTCTTGTTTCCAATGAGGCTGGATATAGCCAGTTTTTTAAGTACCAAATTAATTGTTAAAATTATTATAAGTGCTGATTCTCCTTCTCAGGAGCATAATAAACTATGCCTTGATATAACCAGATTGCAGTGAATGGAAGAATGTATTTGTAAATCATAGATCTGATAAGGGACTTGTATATATTTCCAAGTCACAGATCTGATAAGGGACTTGCATATATTTGCAAATCATACATCTGATAAGGGACTTGTATATATTTGCAAATCATAGATCTAATAAGAGACTTGTATATATTTGCAAATCATAGATTTGATAAGGGACTTGTATCTAGAATAAAGAACTCCTAGAACTTAGCAAGAAAAAGACAAATAACCCAATTAAATACTGAGCAAAGGATGTGAAAACATTTTCCCAATATTTACACATAGTCAATGAACACATGTAAAGATGTTCAACTTCATTAGCCATCAGGGAAATGCAAATCTAAAGCACAATGAAGTACCTCTTCACACTCACTGTAATGGCTCCACTAAAAAGGACAACAATGGGTGCTGGCAAGAATGTAGAGAAATTGGAAGCCTCATACACTGCTGGTAGAAATGTGAAACACTGCAGCCATTTTAACAGTCTAGCAGTTTCTCAAAAGGTTAAATATAGGCACCACATGATTCAGCAATTCCACTCCGAGGTATTTGTCCAAGGAAAATAAAAACATTTGTCTACACAAAAACCTGTACATGAATTGTCATAACATTATTCATAATAGCTAAAACATAGAAACAATCCAAGTGTCCATCAATGGATAATTGGATGTATAAACAAAATGTGACATACATCCATACAATGGAATACGGACAGGAAAAGAAAATAAGTACCAACACATGCTGCAACATGCATGAACCTTGAAGACATGCTAAGTGAAATTCAGTGCATATAAAATATCCAGAAAAGGTCAATAAAAAAAAGACAGATGATAGACTGACAGTTGCCAAGGGCTGGGGGCAGGGAGGGTGGTGGGAAATAGAGAATGACTGCTAATGGGTGTGAAGTTTCTTTCTGGGGTGATGAAAATCTAAAATAAATTTTGATGATGTTTTGCACAACTCTGTGAATGTACTACAAACCACTGAGCTGTATACATATATATTTTCTGAAACAGGGTCTTGTTCTGTCACCAGGCTGGAGCGCAGCGGCACAATCCCAGCTCACTGTAGTCTCAATCTCCCAGGCTCAATCGATCCTCCACCTCAGCCTCCCAAGTAGCTGGGACTAAAAGTGCATGCCACCACACCCAGTTAATTTTTTGTAGAGAAGGGGTTTCACCATGTTGCCCAGGCTGGTCTCCAACTCTTGAGCTCAAGCAATCCGCCTGCCTTGGCCTCCCAAAATGCTGGGATTACAGGTGTGAGCCACCATACAAGGCCCTTGAGCTATATACTTTAATCAGGTATGTGAATATCTCGATAAAGTTGTTACTTAAAAAAAAATACCTGGGGCCAGGCACAGTGACTCATACCTGTAATCCCAAAGCTTTGGGAGGCTGAGGCAGGAGGATTATCTTGAGGGCGGGAGTTCAAGACCAGCCTGGGCAACACAGCAAGAAACCCATTTCTACAAAAAAATATTTTTTTATTAGCTAGGCATGGTGGCATATACCTGTAGTCCCAGCTATTCAAGAGGCTGAGGTGCTTGAGTTCAAGGCTACAGTGAGCAATGACTGCACCACTCCACTGCAACCTTGGTGACACAGTGACACCCATCTCAAAAAAAAAAAAAAAAAAAAAAAAGATACTTGGTTATGAAGTTCCACAGAAATCTGAACCATTATTTTTTTTAAACTAAAACCTTCAACCTCAATGTCTTACAAATGTTACATGTTCAAACCTTGGTATTTATTAACTGTGATATGTTATGAATAATTCAAGGATAACACATCTTTACTAGCCTTTTGTAAGACACTATCATATAGTATAAATTATACTAAGAGGAAAATATTAATACTAAAATATGCCGTATCTTGAAATTCATTCATTTTATATCAAAACAAACTCCACAAGATGGCATTGTCTACAAAGGGGTATCCAATCTTTCGGTTTCCCTGAGCCTAAATGGAAGAAGAAGAACTGTCTTGGGCCACACGTAAAACACACAATAGCTGATGAGCAAAAAAAAAAAAAAAAAAAGCAAAAAAATCTCATGTTTTAAGAAAGTTCACGAATTTGTGTTGGGCTGCATTCAAAGCCATCCTGGGCCACATGCAGCCCAGGAGTTGGACAAGCTTAGTCTACAATTTCAAAGAAGTAACTTGCTGAGGTAACATATTTACTAGGTAAGGAAACATTTTGTATCAAGTCTGATTCTAAAATTAATTTTCCTTTCCACTAACCATGCTGCCTACCTAAGTGGAATGAACTAGATTGTGAAAACATGGATTCAAGTTAAAGTCTGGGATTGTCCCTTCCTAGCTGTTTGCCTACTTCCTTTTTTTCATCTGTAAATCCCAAAGGAACGTTAAAAAAAACAAAATGAAATAAGAATGGGAAGTATTTTTGCCTACTATAAAATTTTATTAAAACTTAATAAAATCCTATTATTGAGGCTGGACACGATGGTTCGTGCCTGTAATCCCAGCACTTTGGGAGGCCAAGGTGGGAAGATCACAAGGTCAGGAGTTCAAGACCAGCCTGGCCAACATGGTAAAACCCCATCCCATCTCTACTAAAAATACAAAAAATTAGCTGGGCATGGTGGCACATGCCTGTAGTCCCAGCTACTCAGGACGCTGAGGCAGGAGAATCACTTGAGCCTGGGAGGCAGAGGTTGCAGTGAGCTGAGATAAAATAAAAATAAAAATAAATAAAATAAAATTCTATTATTTAAAATAAGCTTTAATTTCCTAGTAATGAAAATAAACTTGAAACATTAGAAAAAGTCATTTTCATAAACTGAAACTAAAAAGCTCAAAAAGCCACAAGAGTGGTCAGAAAAAATCCTTTCTTTACCTCTGAAACTACTTAGGTCCCCTTTTTCCTTATATACCAGAATCCTGACCTCTCTAGAAATGCCTGGATTGGTAATACAGTCAGCCTTCCATATTCACTGGGTTCCACATCTGTAGATTCAACCAACTAAGAATCGAAAATATTCAGAAAAAAAAAAAACTGCAATTGGAGTAAACATGTACAGACTTTTTTTTGTCACTTTTCCCTGAAGAATACAGTATAAAAACTGTATAAAAAATCATTTACATAGCATTTGCATTGTATTAGGTATTATAATAATCCAGAGATGAATTAAAGTACATGGAAGGCAGTGTGCAAAAGTTGCATGCAAATACTATCAGTATTTGAGCATCCACAGATTTTGGTATCCTCAGGAGGTCCTAGAATCAAACTCTCATGATACCACCGGAGCACAGCACTGTAGATAAAAACAGAACTACATGGTTTTAGCCATCACTACACCACAAATGCAAATGGAAATGGAAAAACCATGAGAAAGGGCAGGCTCACAGTTTTTTACCCAGAATTGTAGCTATAATAAAAGCAACAATATTAATAGGTCTACCTTCAACTTTGATATTTTCTTAATTAATCAACAAAATCCTATCAACTCTAGAAAGATATTATATGGCTATACATAAAATACCATTTAAAAATCATTTTTTAAAGATTAACAACGAGAAAATGCTCACAAAACATTGCTATGTGATAAAAATAAGATAAAAGAATTCACCAAGCACTTACTATGTCAGAAACTGTGATAAGAGCTTTATACACCTTATCTTATTTGATCTTACAACAGCCCCTTAAGATATTATTACCACTTTAACGTGAAAAAACTAAGGCTTATCCTTCTGGGAAATGACACCCAAGGTTATGGAGCAGTAGATAAGAAACCTGGAATTTGAACCTATCCAAACCATCCATCTAAAAATAAGTGCCCAGGCACTCATTTACAAAACAGAACAGTTACTCCAGAGCTCAGTATACCCTAATGACTGCATTACACTCTAGAGATACAATTTTTGTTTACAAAAGAGTAAGCAAAGATGGGAAAGTGTCTCCATCCTCAGCCCGAGCTAAGACTCAGAGGTATCGGGGTAAGGCCACAGGAACAGACTGTGTGAGGTGTGGGGGCTGGTGGTACTAGGATGACAAACCCATCATGTCTGTGTCAGTATTGGTGCTTGGACTCCTAGTTTGGCTCTATGGAGAGGGATGCCACAGGACAAGGTCTAAGTTGTTTTCATGAAGGAGTCTAAGACACAGTGACATACTTCTGTCATGCAAAATGGGGAATGTCACTGTCTCCATTCTTGAAGGGAACACAGCTTGATTTAAACATTGTCAGAATTGCAAGAAATGCAACACTACTCTGCCAGCTCCAGATTTTGCAACTTTGACATCACAGGACCTACCCTGGGCAGGATGGTGGCAGAAGTTAAAGAGTAAGACAGCATCCTCCAGGCACCATTTTGAGCATAGAAAATCAACCAGGAAGGAATAAAGGAGGAAAATGCAAGAAGAGTAAGCTTCTGGGAAACACCCTGGGACTTTGAGAATTAGACAAAACATTAAAGAGAACTGGTGGTCCTGTTTCAACAAGAGGGGCGAAAAACCCAGTGATTTTAGTTATTCTCATCCTTTCATATCCACAGAGGTGGTGAGAATTGAACAGTATTTTAAAAACTGAAAGTACCAGAATATTAACACATCTATCTCTGGGTGGTATAATTTCAGACGATTATTAAATGCCTTTACATTTTCTGTATTTTCCAAAAATTGTCTATAGTGAGCACCATAATTTTACAATCAGAAAAAGTTAATGTTTTTAAAAACTCAACAATGTAATTCTAATAATGTAAAAATGCTACCTCTAAGATTAAATTTCGACTACCGCAAAATCTGTTTCAGACTCTTATTATGGCTTGTACTATATGCAAGGTCACTCCTCTTAGAATTGGGAATATATTTTAATATGGTAAATACCTTTCTATCAAAAATTATAAAATTTAAGTTTCAAAAGAAATTATACCTCCAAAATATATTCCAACCCACTGCTTTATAGTGTAACTTTTGGTCCACCTATATTTTAACATTCTGTTTCAAAGTAGGAAGTTCATATTCATTGGCAGACCCAAGTCTTAAAATTTAGATCTAGCAGACTTAGGTACACAGACAATATGGCTAAAGAGATAGAAGTTTAGCTATACAATCAACCTCACAAGATAATGTATATCAATCATTCACTCCACATGGCTGCATCTTATGCTGATTCTTATACATCATAAATTGATTTCCTAAAGTAATGAAGTCTATAATTGTTAAAATGCTCCTACACCCTACTTTTAGAAGTTCTTTTATCAGGCAATACAGGAAAGTTCAAGGATATCCTCCCGAGTAGATGGGACTACAGGCGCCCGCCACCACTCCCAGCTAATTTTTGTATTTTTAGTAGAAGAGATGGGGTTTCACCATGTTGGCCAGACTGGTCCCGAACTCCTGACCTCAGGTGATCCACCCGCTTCCCAAAGCGCTGGGATTATAGGCGTGAGCCACCACGCCCAGCCAGTTCAAGGATATTTTTATAAACATAACCTTAAGGCTTGTTTCATGTTAAGCTTGTTTTTAAAAGCAGAAATAAAATGTCCGCATAAACCAGCTATTAATCCTGTGTAAGATTTGGAAAATGAGTATCAAACCAGTTTTGGACCTACCAAAGCCTTAGCTTTACTTAACAGTGTTCATGAAAAGTATTTTATTGGCAAAAGAAAACTTTAAATTCAGTCATACATTTCAAAAATGGGGTCATATTCTTACCTGGAAATTTGATGTCCAGCATAGAGGAGCAGAGCCGTCAAAAAATATAGATAAAGCTGAACCAGATGCTGCCTGGGCAATGTTAGCAGCACCACACTTAAGATATAACCTGTAGCAGAAAGATAAATAAAATACAATTTTAATTTAGTTTCCCAATTAATTACAATAAAAGAAAGGGCTTGAGATAAATAATTTTCCAAATAGGTTTCAGTACTTTCTGAGGTTTTTTATTATACTTACCAAAGTAAGTTTAGCATAGTGACACCACTATGGATTTTTTGTTGTTGAAAACATATTGTGTTTTTCACTTCTTTTGTAGATTTCTCTAATAATCAAATATATCACACAAATGTGTAACACAACTCCTTTCATCATCTAACTTTCCTTGATATCAACTTACTTGTTTTACGCCAATTCTTTCTTTCTAGTACCAGAGGAAAAACTGGGTGTCTTAATGTCTCTTTCCAAGGCTGCCCCTTCCATGTGATTCAAGACCTTATTTCTCCAACCCCTGAAGACTCTCTGTCTCCTATACTTTCAGTCGTTCCCCCTGACATCACTCCTTACCTTTGTTTCAAAGAATGTGCAGGGCTTTTACCCATCTTGAGAAAAAAAAGTAAACTTCTTTTCACAGCTATTTTTCTCATTCCACTGTCAAATATTTGAAAAGATCTATACCCAATGCCTCTATTTTCTAAGCATCTATTCTTCCCTTTACCATCTACAATCCCCTTACAAACCCCCTTGTTTGCTCTAAAGAAAGTTAGAAGTCAACAATTGCCTACTTATCATATCTAAGACATCCTGCTTATTTTTGATCCCCAATATCCAGGCAACTACCATCAAAACGTTGTTACTCTTTGGGTCTGTTGATATGGATTTCCTCTTACCCTCTAACTTCTCCCCTTCATTTCTTTTCACCCTTTCCAATAAACACTGGAAATTTGGTTCCTAAACAACTGTTTTTCTCTATATATAAAGTACCTAGTGCAAACAACATATTTTGTAACTTCAAATATCAGCATCTCTTCTAGAAATGTTATCAACAAAGTTACTGATAACTTATTATACATGCAAAAACATATCCTCATTTCTTAGTCTAAGTAGACATCCCATCTCATGACACCTTATATTCCACTTAAATGTTCTCATATTCAACAAGTACAAACTGTGCTCCCCACCTCCTCCCTCAACAAAGTAACTCAAAGTGACTCAAAACCTGTCATCTTTTCTCTCTTATCATCAAGTCCTGCTGAGCCTTCCTTGATAAATTCCTCTCATGTGTTACCCTTCCATTCCAATCTCTATGTCCCATATCCTAATCCGCTCTGCAATGCACAGTATACTACCATCCTTCTTTCAGTCTCTATTTTTGTATACCCTATACTTCAAGCTTGTCCAACCCACAGCCCATGGGCTGCATGTGGCCCAGGATGGCTTTGAAGGTAGCCCAACACAAATTCATAAACTTTCTTAAAATATTAAGGTTTTTTTTTTTTTTTTTTTTGCAATTTTAAGCTCACCAGCTATCACTAGTGTTAGCATATTTTATGTGTGGCCCAAGACAATTCTTTTTCTAATGTAGTCCAGGGAAGCCAAAAGATTGGACACCCCTGATATACTTAATTACCAGGGTAATATTCCTAACACCATCACTTTTACTTGACAATTCTCCTGCTCTAAAAGTTATGAACCTGACATTCTAGGTCTTACACAATCTGGACCCAGTCTACTCTTCTATAACCATCTTCCACTTAATTTACGAATCTTTATTAAGGCACAGGTACTCCTACTTATCCCCTATTGCCTCTCTCATGCTGAATCAATCATGCCAAAAGCTAAGAAAACATGAGCATGTTTGGGACTAAAGAAATAGAACTGAGGATTTCCTACACGTCCTAACTGCAAGGGACAGTCCATCAAAAGCCAGAGATAAGTATTTTTATTTACTCTTTATTTCTTAAAATAATTTCTCCAATTTTGTTAACCCCTATCTCAAATGACTTTAGAGGTATTTTAAAGGATATGTAATATAGTTACTAAGCATTTCCACTGATTGTAGCTGAAGGATTTTCTAATGTCTATTACATGAAACTTCTCCTTAAACTCTCTTTTAACGAAACTGTCATTTTCCTTTCCAGAACGATCTTGTCTTTTCTTTCTCCTATATATCGCATATAAAATCAGCGGCCAAATCTTCTAGATCAAACATATTCATTTCATCCATTCCTTCAATTATCCAGTCATTCAATCAAGATTATTATGTGTAAAGTATGACCCACTTGCATTCCTAGACATGGAAGATCCAAAATTAATGTGAATAATAATCTAGTGAAAAGATAAGCATGGACAAAAGTAATTATTAGACAAAATTGATGCTATAATAAATGAACATTAGAAGGGCTATGGTTAAGTGATTAAGCTTGACTTGCATCTCAAAAGCTGAATGGTTCTTTACCAGGCTAAGAAGAAAAGGAAACATTCTAGGAAAAGAGAACAGCAAGCATGAAAACCATAAAAGCATAATTTTCAGGGGACAGTAAATTCTGTAGGTTGGACTAGAATTTGATGTTAACAGAAAGATTGGGAGAGGATGCTGAAAGAACTAGCAGCTAAAGCCTCAATATAAAGCCTAAATACAATAATCAAGAGTTTAGACTTAGCTAATGGTTCTCAAATTCTTCAACATCTATTTAGGTGAGGTAAGAGAACAGAAACCAAAACAACAAAAGCACCATTGCTCATCTATACCCCATTTTCATATTCCAGTGGAAAAATAACTGTGATAACAAAATATTTGTGTTAAGAAAACTTTGAGAGATGATGAATACTAACTATGAGAGCAGTATGAATGAACCATCTGAACTACGATGTATATATAATCTAACAATTTAAAAAATGCAAGCCAAAAATACTAATGACACAAACATGCATCACAACTCACTCTACAGCATTAACCAAACGATCCATAACAAACTAAGTTGATAATGGCAAAGCTGTTAGTTTTTAAATTATACACAGCAATTTGTAATTAAAAAGCAAGACCAGTAGCATTTAAAAATGATGACCTAGGCCAGGTGTAGTGGTGCACACCTATAATCCCAGCTACTCGGGAGGCTGGGGTGGGAGGATCACTTGAGCCCAGGAATTCAAGGTTACAGTGAGGTTATGATTGCACTACTACATGCCAGTCTGGGTGACAGAGCATGACCCTGTCTCTATAAAAAATAAGGGTTGGATGTGTTGGCTCACATCTGTAATCCCAGCACTTTAGGAGGCCAAAGCAGAAGATCACTTGAGCTTAGGAGTTCGAGACCAGCCTGGGTAACACGGCAAATTCCTGTCTCTACAAAAAAATACAAAAAATTAGTCAGGTGTGGTGGCACACAACTGTGGTCCCACCTACTGAGGAGGCTGAGGTGGGAGGATCACACGAGCCCAGAAGGTTGATGCTGCAGTGAGCTAAGATCGTACCACTGCACTCCAATCTGGGCGACAGTGAGACCCTATCTCTAAATAAATAAATAAAAGAAATAATGACCTATGGGAACAGACTCTGAGAACAGAAAAAAGAATAAAAAATAAAAATGATGACTTGCTTAAAAAAACACTGATGAATCTAATAATTTCTGCTATTTAAACATTATGGTAGTTGTAGGGTAAACAGCAGGACCAGAGGTAAGATGACAGCCTGGATTGTAACAGTGGCTTTGGGTACGGAGCTGCCAGTCAGCCATGAGATACATATTTAAATAGGTCTTAGTGGTTATCTATGGGTGAGTAGTTGAGAACAAGGAAGTGAAGATCTGATGTTTCTAGCTTGGGTAATCAAGAAGACAGCTCTGCTATTAAGACAGGAAACACAGCAGGAGAAAGACTTCTGAGGTGAGAAAAAGAGTTCAGTAATTGACAACAAGCTGAAATATCCATAGGCTATTTAGGTCGAAATGTCTAAGAAGTAATTCAAAATTAATTCATTCAGGGCTGGGCACAGTGGCTAATATCTGTAATCCTAGCATTCTGGGAGGCTGAGGCAGGAGGATCACTTTAGACCAGGAGTTTGAGACTAGTCTGGGTAACAAAACAAGACCTTGGTATATGCCTGTAGTACCAGCTACTCCAGCAGCTAAGGGTTACTTGAGCCCAGGAGTCTGAGACTGCAGTGAGCCATGATCACACCACTACACTCCAATTTGGGCAAGAGTGAGACCCTGTCACGTACATACATACATATATATAAAATTCATTCATTATTGGACACCAGCTAGGTGCTGGGAATACTGAGATAATAAATAACCCCCTTCTTACCTTAAAGGAGCTCACAATCTATTAACAGTTGGGAAAATAGATAAGCATATGGACCCTTAGAATGCAGCATAATAATTGCTATGGTAGAGATGTGAACTGGTTCCATGGAATCACAGAGGAAGAACATCAACTCCAGACTACAGTGGTCAAAAAAGTGTAAAGTGGAGACAGAGATTTACAGCCCAAACTACGTGGGGTCACCCAAACAACAAAAGATTAAAATTAAACACAAATTGTGAGCAATATCAACAGTTGAGAAGTCTAAAGAAAACAAATCAAAAGAATCAGAAGCAATGGTCAGGGAGTTAGGAGAAAAATTAGGAAAAAAAAAAAACACTTTCAAGAAAGAGGAAGTAGCAAACAGCTCCATAAACATAGAAAAGTCTGTAGAATTAGGACATAAATGAGGCTTGAATTTTACATTTTAATTCACTAATGATTTTAGTGATGGTAGTTTCAATAGGATTTTCACATCCATTGCTTCCTTTCTAATTTCTACCTTGTCAGTTCTGGCTCTCACTACCTCTTGCCTAAAATCCTAACTGGTCTTCTTACCTCCAGTTTCTCCCCTCCCCAATCCATCATCCTATAAAACGCTGCCTAATCAATCTTAAAATGCAGCTCATTTGCTCTAAAATCCCCACTGACCCACCACGACCTATAGAATTAAACACAATATCTACTGTTATGTATTCAGGATTCTTCACAAAAGCCCTATTCTACCTTACCAATATTACTTCTATTTCTCTTTTCATATCCTACACTCCAAAAAACAGTGGACAGTCACTTCTCTTTCAGCAGAACCCACCCTGGAAAGCTTCTAAGTTTGAAGACACAATTACATTCCATTAAATACAAACTTTATTGCTCCCTCCCTTAATTTTTAAGCTCCTTAATTACAAACAATTAGAAGATATAAAGGGGGGAAAACTCCCACTTACAATAGCAATAAAAAGGATAAAATACCTAGAAACAATAAATGTCAGGGGGCTGCGGCAGGAGGATCACTTGAGCCCAGGAGTTCCAGGCCAGCCTAGGCAATACAGCAAGAACCCATCCTCCCCACCCGCCCCCAAAATTAGTAATAATGCAATCTAAATTAAAAAAAAATCAAATGGGTTGCTTTGTTTTTGGAATGAGACCTAGACAATTTTGAGACAATTCTTAAATTCACATAGAAAACTAACCATAAAAAAAAAGCTCAGAGGAGGAAATAAAGAAAACTGAAGGGACTAACCCTATCAGATAGTAAAATATAATCTAAACCCTCAACAAACAAGACAGCATGTTAATAGTTCACAAACAGGCAGACAGACTAAAGGAAGAGAAGTTCAAAAATGAAACAAAATATATGTGAGAATTCAGTATATAATGAGAAAAAAATGGACTAAACAAATAGGTGAGGACGACTGTGTGGTTATCTAGAAAAAATAAAATAATACCTATAACACTATTCATACAGATAAATGAAGCAAAGATTTAAATGTAAAAATAAAACCACAAAAATAGTAAGATAAAACACAACAGAATTCTTTATAAACTCAAGAATAAAGAAGGCTTTTCTAATTGACTCAAAATACTAAAGCTTAAAAACCTTCTAAACGTAAAAAATCATAAGCAAAATCACTGAGTTGAAACTGGAAAAACTATTTTCAATTTATCACAAAGGATTAATTTCCCTAATGTATACCAAATTCCCACAAATTGGTAAAAAAAGAATCTCACAGAAAAGTGGGCAGGGTATATAAACTGACAACTCTCAGAAGAGAAAATACAGGTTTTTCTTCAGTATGTGTATGTTCAATTCATTCATAATAGAAATGCAAACTAAAACTACACTGAGTTAAAAAAATCAATTTTTCTACCTATTGGAATAGCCAAAATATGTGTGGTAACAGGCTATTTTGATAAGAATATAGGATTGTAGGAACTCTCAACCACGGTTTTTGGAGGTAAAAAATAGTAAAACCCTATGGAAAGTACTATCTGTCAACACTACAAATATATATAAGATAACCCTTGAACAACATAGGTTGGAACTGTGAGGGTCCATTTACATGTAGATTTTTTTTACAACCAAACTCTTATGGAAAATACAGTATTTGCAACATGCAAAACCCACATATACAGAGGGCCAACCTTCTGCATACATAGTTCCACAGGGTCACTTGAGGGACCTAAGTATGCGCAGATTTTGGTATACATGGGCATCCTGGAACCAATTTCCAGCATATACCGATGGACCACTGTACTCTTTAACCCAGCAACTTCGCTTCTAGTAACCCCTTAGACCCAGGTTATATTTGTACTTGTTGAAATTATAGCTATACAAAGTTATTCAGCACAACACTGTACAAAATAGCAGAAGGCAGGCTATCTAAAATGTCCACCAATGGAGTAATTAGTTCAATAAATTATGGTATATCCATACGAGGATACTATGCCAATGTAAAATGCAATCGGGAAGAGCAGAAATGAGGCCTCAACATCTACTCAGAGTCTTTAAGATCCGGCAGACTGTCATCCTAAGAAAAGAGCACAAGACTCTATTTCATAAATATCTAAAAGCAGTAGTTATGGCTCCACATACATCACAAACAAAAACCATGATTCAAAACCATGTATACCATGCTAACATCTGTATAAAAAGGGGGGAAATACATATTTTTTATATTTACTTATATATACATAAAAATATCTCTAGAATTATACAGAAAGAAATAAAAGCTACGTGGTGTTCAGAGTGAGAACTCAGTGAATGAGTAACAGAGATGGGAGGGAGATACTTTTCATTAAATACTTTTTATGCTTTTTTATTTCTGAATATAAATACATTATTTTATTAGGGTGAAATTTGATTTGTATTTGAGGGTGAAATTCTGTAAACAGGAGCATTACATAAACACTATGTAACATTCTGACAAAGGTAACTCCAACTAAAACATTGTTCAAGCTGAAAATATCTGTTCATGCAACCACTGAGCTTACTCTACTTTGGCATGGAGTGCGCATATTTAAGATGGCTCAACTGACTTTCCAAAACTATAAAACAGATTATAAACTTCAATTGTACTCGAAAACATTCAATTTCTAAAATTAATTCTGGTTATCAGGCAGCTGTTTTCATAATAAATATTTCAACCTATTCAGAAATAATATATAAGCACATTTTTAAAACCACAGTATGTATGACTTTGCTGATTAATCTAAAAATCTAAGCCAAGTACCCAACTGTTCTACAACTGACGGGAATTACTTTCCATAAATTGGCTAACATACAAAGCCTTTCATACAAGGCTGAGAATTACAGTGTTTTGCAACATAAAGGAACTTTCTCATTTCAGAGACGTTCCCAAGGTAGTGCCATCCACAAAAGATGAGTTTACTGAACCGAAACATTTTGTTTCTAGTGCACCATCTTTTCTACTACATCATACTTCTTTCGACAACAGCTTACCTCTCAGGGATGTAAGGGGAATGTTCTCAGGGCTAAGTTTTAGAACCCAGAAAGTCCTTTTATAGATAAAAATAAATCTCAGAGAGACAGGACAACTCTTCATGACTTTATAAAAGATACATTTTGTGACGGGCAACTCTAATAATAGAATATTAGCAAAACCACTATAGTACCATTCAAACCATGTCTGGAACTCTGCAATCACAACATTAATAAAATATATTGCTTTATACATTACAAATAAACCAAAACTTAACCTAAAAAGTAAGGATCATGACTTTTATTCTAGATAAATTTTATCTGTTTCATGCTTGTATTTCTTGACTTTAATTTCTTCAGTCTCTCATCATTATTTTTACCACTAACCCCATAGCGTATCAATGACAGTTCCATTTTTCTTGAAAGGGGATTCAAGCAAAAAAAAAAAAAAAAAAATTAGTTCCAGGAGGATTTTTTTTTGTGGAACAAAATATTATAGTATCATTTCTCACATTTCATTTAACTGAACACTTTATCTTCAGCTGATGTTAATGTTTTCGTTTGTCTCAGGGAACAACAAAGAATGTTGCATTTTAAAAAGCTTACTTTCCGAATTACTACTAAACCCCAAAACGAGGACAAATTAGAAGGGGCCAAATGTCTCTAAAAGTATTTCTCATTGTTTATATTTCATCATATTAAAATCTAGAATGTTTTCTTCTGCCTTCCAGTTTTATCCAGTAAAATAAATCCAATACTGCCTACTTTCTTGTAGCGTTAACAATTCATGTGCAATGATAAGACAAAACTATCAAGATTCATAAACACTCATCAATAACTATATCACTATCATCTTAATGAAAATGAACTTCACTTTACCCAAATTCAAAAAAGATACTAAGACATAAATCATAATGCTCACTAGAAGATTAGAAAATGTGATGTAGACACTCACCTACATAATGCATATTAAGAGCCAAATACTTATACTGGAAAAGAGGGTTATTACTAAGGCTACTTCTTTGGATCTGCTGGAAAAAGGAGCTGACATCCCATCTGTACAGGACATCCAACAGCATGATGCTTGGCACCCTCAGGGCCACATTTAACACTGCCTCCAGTTTCTCCTTTGCAGCCATGTTGGTTTTTTTTTTTTCTTTTTTTTTTTTCTTGGAGAAGACCTAAAATTCAGAAGACACAATATATAAAAAGTCAGTACAAATCGCTTTTAGATATCCTTTCACGAATCTAATAGGTTGTCACACACGGTACAAAACTATGAGAATGCATAATACTACTTCTCAGCCACATCTACTATTTTTAGATATTCATGAAATAACCTCTGTATTGTGTTTTCACATTGACCCATTCAGTTCTGTCCAATCTTATAATTCTGATTAAATGTTCTGGCCTCAAAACTAATTTTTTAAAAGGCCACTAACTCCAAATCTAGGAACAAAACACTCTATAAGACTACTGTAACTTGTATGAAATTAACTTGAAAAATTCACTCACTCCAATAAAACTGCGATTTATGTAGCTCATAAGAGGGTGAATTTTGAATATTTACTCTATGAAAAAGCCTAAACAACTCAATAAAAACTTGATAACTGCACGTTTGGTTTGTAGCATCTTGTACTCTATGCTTTTCCTTATTCATTTACAATCAAAATTGAAGTGCTAAATTTACAATCCAGAGAACTCATGATGTAGATACAGGTAGAGGAAACATTATTTACAATATCATTTCCTTGAATCTTTAAAGTTAAATATGGTCTAAAATTCCCATAATCTGCCTTCAAGTGTTCATCAAATTCTTCCCTTGATACACAGATAAGCAGGCACATGGAAGAAGCCAGGCATTGAGTCTGCAGCCCCTGTCTCTGCATAGACCATGATAAGTAGTGAGGGGGTTGGGGGGGGGCGGTGGAGGAAATGAAAGGCAGTTATCAGGACAATTTACTATTTAAAGGGACAATTCAACGCTATACTGCTTTATATGGTAGAACTTCAAATTAATCCAAAAAAAAATAAAATAGGGCAAACAAGGCCAGGCACAGTGGCGCACGCCTATAATCCCAGCACTTTGGGAAGCCGAAGCAGGCGGATCATGAGGTCACAAGTTCGAGATCAGCCTAGTCAATATGGTGAAACCCCGTCTCTACTAAAAATACAAAAATTAGCCGGGCATGGTGGCGCACACCTGTAGTCCCAGCTACTCGGGAGGCTGGGGCAGAAGAATTGCTTGAACCTGGGATGCGGAGGTTGCAGTGAGCAGAGATCACGATACTGCACTCCAGCCTAGGCAACTGAGCTAGACTCCGTCTCAAAAAAAAAAAAAAAAAAAAAAAAAAAGGCAAACAAAAGTGGGTAAAGAACAATTTAAAGAGTAAAGATAATTCTGGATTGTTGGCTCTGACAATATCCTTTTAAGAATTTTGCTGAGAAAGCTAAACACATTTCCAGCTTTGGCAGTAATTTCAGACATTACAGGACAAACGAAAACATTTATTTCTGTAGAAAATTATAGTGACAGATTGCTATACTATGGTTAAATATTTGTCAGTATTTCCATCTTACCCTCCAATTTTCATAGCTTCCTAGTTCAGACAGTTAAAAAGCTAAAGGCAACCCAACTTGGCACACTATTAATAAAAGCTTTTCAATAACCATATATCAACCATTCCCATAACCCAAATGTTTTATATATATATATAGCCTACCAATAATATAGACTTAACATTTTTATAGATAAGTACTGCAATTCTGATTATTTCACATGAACAAGATCATTTTCATATTTTCCTACGTAAGAAAAATATTATTGTGAAAATCAGAACTAAATATCATGTCCTAAGGGGGAAAAATGCACTGAAAAATAAAATCTCTAACTTTTAATATTTATTGCAAACCAACCACTGAGGAATCTAAATTTCTCAAAGCCCATGATATTATTATTTTTTCTAATCCCAGGAAAAAATACACCAAAATATTCACAGAAATTGTTGGTAAAGAGTTTAATGCATTTTAATATGTATAAGCCATCTAGATAACTTCAGGAATTACATTGGAAATACTTACTTTGGTGAGTAAACTGATAACCCAATACCCTCTTGGGAATTTATTTCAAAGTAATATGAATAGATTTTCTCACAAACCACCAGCCACCATATTTGAAAATCACCACGTACTGAGATGACAGTATTACTGACAGTCTTTATGCTGCAATCGAAAAGTAACTATTTTTCTATATTCTGGAATCCAATATAAATCATTACCTCTGTTTTTATAAGTAACAAGAGAGGGAGGAGCTATTACTGATTTAACACTTGTAGCCCATATTTATTTCATTTGATTTGTAACCTTTCTCTTTTTTCAATGCTTTGCTATTTTAAAATGTGCCATTTTCACCATTTATTGTGGCTCCTAAACGGGTAAAGAAGAAAATTTAAACTAAACAAAAAACTAATCCTGCTTTAGAAATCAAGATCTGCTAGGGAAGAAAAACTCCCTAATCCGTACAGAGGATCATCTCTATTACAAAAGCCCATTAGCAGAATGGTACATGTTCCCTCTTTATTTCCACCCACCACTCCTGCCTAACAAATATAATAAGAAACAGAAAACAGGACATATTTCTATTTCTATAAAGAGAAAATACTGGGTCCCGAAAGCTGTCAATAAAAAACAATATCCAAGATCCCCAACTCTACTACACAGTCAACTCGAGACTGAAATGTTTTTAACAAGGACTTTGGATAGAATTAAATATGCCCAAATAAACGAAACTAAATGTTTCATTTATTTCTATACGTGAATGTTATTTTAGCAAGTCAGTGGCAAGCTGGTCATGTATAAAGGCACTGAGGAAACAAATTTAATACATGGAAAATCAAAGAGAAAAAAATTTCAAAACCTTATCACTTTGAACCTTTCTAAAGTAAAAGAGCACATGATAGTTACCATCACAAATAGGTACTTTACACTACACTTTAGCACCACACACTAAACCAACATCAAAACAAAACTTTAAAATATTCATCTTCTTTGCAAGTACTTGCAATTACTCACACCTGCCAAATCACTTTATCATACAAACACGAAGTAAAATGGAGCCTTCTCTCCTGATCTAGAGAATACCTTTATAATGTTGCCTAATTTATCCTGTTCCAGATTTATCGTCAGACAGGGCTAATCAGCATATTCTAAAGTACAGGGGAGCTCAATATTCTCTTGAAAACAAAATAATACCAAATAATCCTAGAAAATAAGCAGGAGAGCTGAAAGCAGAAAAAACCGAAAGGTTTAACACACCCAAAGCCAAATATATAATCTTCCTATACTGTTTTATCTTCCATGCAAGGTTTTAAAATGTCCTCCTTGAACTTTGAAAAGAACTGGGAAAGTAATACTCCAACATGATGTCTCTGCAGGTAACAAACTAAATGTGACTCAAACTTAAAGATGTTTTACACAGTAAAACAGCTAAAAACAAACCAAAAAAAAAAAAAGAAAGGCATTTCTTTCCAAAAACCACAAGAGAGGTGCAACAAATGCTAACCAAAAAGGAGACCTCAATGAGTTCATTAAATGACTTTCTCAGGCTTAGAAGCAGCAATCGGTAATTATGAAAACAGTAATGTCTTGTAGAAATATAATGCTGTACAGTTTACCATTCAAATTTGTGGGTTAGAAAACACAGCTTCATTCTACACTTTCCCGAAAATATGGGATTTTAGTTTTGAATATGAAGAAACCAAACAAATCGTCCTGAATGAGAAAAATGTAGGTTTTTAAAGTCACACCTAATCTCTGAAGAACTATGTCAAATAAGAGAAATGAAAAATGTGATTTTTTTCATTTCTCTTATTTGACATAGTTCTTAAAAAAAAAAAAGTACTCACACCTCCTAAACTGTTTTTAAAAACACAAAAAACAAGAATGACACATGACCCAACTTAAAACTATTCAGTACAATACTTCTACACCTTCCTCCTAAAAAAGAAAAACAAAAATCATCATTCACCATTATCTCCTTTCTTTCTCTCAACAAGTTAAAAAAAAAAAAATTCTACCATCAACTGAAACTGATCTTAAGAAAAGTAAATTTTCGGGCTGTCCATCTGTTAGATGGTAGGCCTCACTGAAAATGTTAAGAGCACAAAGCTGGAGCCTAAAATTCTAAGTAAAAGCCCAGAACTGAGATACCAGGAAAGAGAACGCATTTCTTACATAAGCAATGGCACATGTTTTAAATATAGCTGGTCCTCCCCACTCCCACTCGTTGCTAGCTAACTTTGTATGTACCTGATCTCCACATAAACTACTAGCAATTCTGTGGTTTCTCATCATCTCCAAAACCGCAAAGACAGGGAGTCTACTCGGAATACAAAGGCCATCTTTCAACTTAAGGAACAGAGAGAGGAAATAAAACTGCTACCTCTGCCATCGGGCGCTCAGCCTGGGTCACGACTGCAGCACCGACAGCTCATTCTTTTGGGCATGATTCAAGATTCAGTAAAACTGCACACTCCGTATTTTAAAAAATAAAAAGACACACAGTCCTCTCCTTCCCTTTCAGACTAGTTTCCTGTTTACTGCAGACTGCGACGCAAGGCCATCCATTAATCTTTGATGCCTGCTCACTGCACAGGCCCCTTCCTCTCTCCCCGCACCTCCTCCCACAATGCCTGATGATCTCAGATGCGTTTGAACTACAGTAACCCCAACCTAGCTCGCGGCAAGCAGGCAGCGCAGCAGCAGTAGCAGCAGCAACCCGGCCGCCGCCGCGGGGCTAAGAGATTACGTTCAGCAAAAACTCTGCCAGGAAAGAGGCTCGGGAGCTCCCCTCCTATCTCGCCAAGGGTGCTGACTCTGTCGCGCCATGCCACGTACCAAAAGGCTCGCGAAGAAAAACGCGGGCGAAGTTCAGCATCCCCGAACAGAAAGGGAACTCATTCCAGAAGGGGGGTTCACGAGTCTGAGGGTCCTTGGGTGGGGAAAGCAGAATTGGAGGGAGAAGACAGAAGAGATGGCAAGAGAGAGGAAACCACGGGGACAAAAAGGAAGGGATGAGGAGCCCTCTTACTATAAAAAGGGACTGACGGACGGGATGCAGAGCAATGGGTCCCCCCTCGAAAAATGGACTGGCAGGCCCTTCCGCACCCCCAAACAAGCTCGCACCACCTGAAAGCGGGGAGCCTGAGTTTGGGGCTGCGTAGATCAAAGAAGGGTAAGACGAAGGGAAAGAGGGAGGGGAGCTTGGAAGCAAAGTGAACAAAGAGGCCGAAGAGGCAAAGTTGGAAATGGAAACGAGAAAGGGAGCTGGAAAGGGGCCGCTCTGGAAGGGTCTTGAAAAAGGCCTAGAAATGGGATGCTGGGGAGGCAAAGGGAGAGAGCCCCGAGGAAGGGCATTTCAGGAATGTAAGGGACCGCTCCAGGCCCTGGGAAGAGGAAGGGATGGGAGGGCGGGGAGGCGGCAGCCGAGACCCGGGAGCTGGAGCAGAGGGGGCTTTGCGTGGGGCCCAGGAGGGGAGAGCACGGTCGGAGGGAGGCGAGCACCGCGGGAGGAGCTGGAGGATGGGAGGGAGGGGTGCTGCGGGTGAAGAGGGGATGTGGACTCCTCCAAGGCTAGGTAGAAGAGGGAGGTGAAGCGAGATAAAAGGAAAAGGGCGAACAGGGAGAAGAGGAAGGAGCCTGCGACGCGATGGGGGAGGGGAGGGAGGCCGTGGGAAGCGGCTGGGGGGCGCGGGGATGGGAAGGGGCCTGGCGGGCGGCGTGGTCACCTCAGGCTGCGGACTCCCTCCCTGGGGAGCGGCGATGCCGGCGGGCGGGCTCCGCAACTCCCCGGCTCTCTCGCCCGCCCTCCCGTTCTCCTCGGGCGGCGGCGGCGGGGGCCGGGACGGCGCGGCTCAAAGCGGCGGCTCTTCTGCGCCGGGCCTCGGATGCTGCTTCTGGGGAGGCGGAGGCAGCGGCAGCGGCAGCGGCCCGGCCCGTACGGTCACCATCGTCCGCGGCAGCAGGCGCTCGCGGGCCGAGCCCCTCAGCAGCCGGCGGCGGCGGCCATGGCCTCCTGCCTTCGCTCCTCCCGCCCCCGGCGCTCTGCGGCGGCCGCGGCCCGACTTCCGCACTCTGCGCCTGCGCGCGGCCCAGCCAGCTCAGCGCGCCCCTCCCCCGCCCCCCCGCGCGCGCCCGCGCTCACTCACAATCGCGCCCGCGGAGTGCTTTCCGCACCGCCTCCAGTGCGTGGGCGGGAGACCTAAGACTAGCCAAGCCTATACAGCCCGGTTCCGGCGGCTATGGAGAGGCGTACCGCGGAGACACCTGTA
This sequence comes from Hylobates moloch, assembly GCF_009828535.3. NCBI lineage: Eukaryota > Metazoa > Chordata > Mammalia > Primates > Hylobatidae > Hylobates > Hylobates moloch. The sequence goes on from NW_026652281.1 coordinate 136,220,993, forward strand.
CGCCCACTGTGACACGCGCCATTCTGACACACGTGCTCTCTCACTCCCAGACACCACGGGCCGCAAGCGCTCACACCCACACTCACCTGCAGGGACCACGTGGGAGAATTTGAAGGGCTGATCCTGTCCCGGTGCATTCGCAGTAGGAATGATACGTGAATTCGTTTTAACCTCGTCACTGACTGGACTAGACTGTAAACTCCTTGGCGTCTGGGATGGCTCAGCCGTGCCCAGCACCGAGTGCAGGCACTCAAACCCCTGTGGAGTAAGTGACTGGATGAATGAATGCATTGGAACTGTTCACTGAGTATCTGTAACAATTTTGAGGCTGGGCGCGGTGGCTCAAGCCTGTAATCCCAGCACTTTGGGAGGCCGAGGCGGGCGGATCACGTGGTCAGGAGATCGAGACCACCCTGGCTAACACGGTGAAACCGCGTCTCTACTAAAAATACAGAAAAATTAGCCGGGCGTGGTGGCGGGCGCCTGTAGTCCCAGCTACTTGGGAGGCTGAGGCAGGAGAATGGCGTGAACCCGGGAGGCGGAGCTTGTAGTGAGCCGAGATCGCGCCACTGCACTCCAGCCTGGGCGACAGAGCGAGACTCCGTCTCAAAAAAAAAAAAAAAAAGAAAAAGTTTTGATCCCGTGGTTTGGTACAAAGAATTTTATTGCAGTATGAAATTAAATGGTGTTTGTGTTTTTGTCTTGTCTTGGCCTAAGGTTCAAAACAGGCTAATGTATATTTTCCCCTCCCCAACGTAGAGGAGTTCCATTTGTTCTGTCTCTGTGCCAGCCTCTATCACAGATGCGCAGTCCTACCCTAATTTAAATGTCCACACCTTTTAGGGCAGGAACTGTTCCCCACAATACATAGCCTGAAGCATATTGTGTGTTTACACAACGATAGTCTTCTGGGCTTGGCAAGACTTCTCATTCCCCGTTTGTCTACCACTCTGCCTCACCACGACCTTCTGCAACCCCCACTTCTATCTCCCCTGTCTTCCACCACCACCAAAACCCTTCCACTGTTTCTTGCTTTCTCTTTCGTTAGTTCCTGGGGAGCCAGGTGCTATGAACACCTAGCCTGGCCTTAGATGTCGAAAGGGCCGGTGTACACAAGATACACACCCAGTGACGGGTAAGATGTTGCAACTATACTGGGTCATGCTGAAATTGTGAAGCCTCAACTTCTTCATGTGCAAAAGAAATTAATGTACTGTAATCTCGATGTCTGTGTTGAGGACCCTCCTTGAAAATTCAAGTCTCTGGCCTCTGCTCTTTGAATGGTAAACCCCCAATTCTGAACACTCTTGTATCCTGCTAAAATTGTGAAAGCAAGCTCTGTATTTAGAAAATGCAATCCCTGGAGGTATCAGTCAACCAAACTCCGAGTAACTTGCCTTCCATTAGTTTGATAGCTCTGTAGGAATCAAGTGTTAAAAATGTGTGGGAATTGTGTACATAACTCACTATAACCACCTTTCATGCAGGTGCCTCAGACTACTTCACCAGAGTCATAAATCCTGTCACATCCCAGGGAGGCAGTTCACGAGTCTCTTTATCTAGCCTGGTAAGTAAAAAAATTACAGAGGCCCCATGAATAATGACTGGAATAGGAAATGGACCAAGATAGCAAGGCCTTATCCCTTGATCCCCTCCCTGTTTTAACAACTTTACATCTGACCGAGTCAAGAAAACCTAAGGCCAGAAACAGATGACAAAGAAGTCAAAATGAACGTAACACTAAATTCTAACTTGATTTATTTATTATTCTTGGATAAATGGCAGAATCCTGAAAATGTGATTCTAAAAGGAAGTATGGTTGCTGGATTTGCGTGGTTTTGTTTGTCTGTTTGTTTGTTTGAGACGGAGTTTCACTCTTGTTGCCCAGGCTGGAGTGCAGTGGCGTGATCTTGGCTTACCGCAACTTCCGCCTCCTGGGTTTGAGCAATTCTCCTGCCTCAGCCTCCCATGTAGCTGGGATTACAGGCATGCGCCACCACGCCTGGCTAATTTTGTATTTTTAGTAGAGACCGGGTTTCTCCATGTTGGTCAGGCTGGTCTCTAACTGGATTTGTGTTTTAAATGGAGGAGAGACCTACTTCAGCTCTTACCTTTCCTTTTTTTAAAGTGGGGGAAATGGCTTCAAAGCCCTGTAACCCTCACTGTAAGTATTCTGGACTTGTAAAAGCAGGAAAAAGTCACATGTCTTTTTACCTTTTAACTTAATAGCAGCTGCCTGTAAATGCTGAAGTTCAAAACAAGTAAAGAAAATTACTCTAGTAATGAAAGGGTTACTGGTATTATAGTGCTGCTAATCCAGTTATGGGAAAGCTCCACATTGCCAGAAGCAGGTAATCAAACAGAACTAAAAAGAAACGCAAAAGAAAAGAGAAGTGGGGGTGGGGCGGGTGAAGAGAGGGCAGCTCAAATAAAAGAGCTCAATCAAGTGTAGAGGAAGTGCTTTCTAGAGGCACAGAAACCCACCCAAATCAGGAAAAGCCAGGAGCTAAATTTGTCGTTAAGTACCTGGAAGAAACGTAAGGAAATGTCTAAATGCCACAGCTTGGTCATAAAAGGAACTTGCCCAGGGTGCTAGAAGGAAAGAAGTGGTATGTTTATGACTGCCCAATGGCAGACCATTCAGGATTCGAAAGGTTATCTTCCTTACTGTCTAAATGCATCCAACATTGAGGAGGCAGTCAGCACAAAGTTTGAAAGAGTGCATATATGTTCCAGTTCTAGCCTTTCCAAAAGACTCGTTCCTGAATTCCTGATAGAGCCAACTATTGCTAATAGTCACATAGAAATAGTCTTTTGTTGCAAATCTGCAGACAACTGATGGCCACTTTATTAATGCACTGCCTTCAAAATCTAGAGAAAATCATATAACGGATTTCACATGATGGGGCCAAAATCCAAAGAACCTTGGATAGCCAGCATTGGGAATATGAGGGAGAATTTTCATGTCTTCATTTATTCACGCACTTTCTTGTTCCTAATGTTTTCTGGGCACTTTGAGGTTTTCTTTATCCAATTCAAACAACCAGATATTCAAAGATATCCAGTTCAATAATCAACTCCCTAATTAGAAGAGTCTAGATAATATATAGAATCCATTCAACCTGGCTACCCTCATGGTTTGATTTTGAGAGCCAACTCTACAAGGAAAACTACAGTTCTGTTAGGCAAGATTATTCAGTAAAGGGAGGTTCACTCTTTTTTTCATAGATCTATATAGATATATATATATAAAACAGCTTAATTGACATGTAATCCACCTGTTTTAAAGTGTACAACTCAGTGGTTTTTAGTATATCCACAGAGTTGTATAACCATCACCACAATCAATTTCAGAACATTTCATCATAACCTCCCGCCGGGGAAAAAAAAACCCATATCCATTAGCAGTTACTTACCTTCTTGTCCCAGCCCTAAGCAATCATTAATTATTCTGCAATCACTAATCTTTCTGTCAGATTTGCATGTTCTGGACATGTCATATAAAGAGGATCATACAATATGTGGCATTTTGTGTCTGGCTTATTTTACTTAACATAACATTTTTGAGGTCCATGCATGTGTAGCATATATTGGTACTTAATTTTCTTTTCTTGCCAGATAAAAATTCCATTGTATAGATAGATATACCATGTTTTGTGTATTCATTCATCAGTTGATAGACACTTGAGTTATTTCCACTTTTTGGCATTTATGAATAATGCTGTTATGAACATTCATGTACAAGTTGTGTGGACACATTTTCATTTGTCTCAGTAGAATTGCTGGGTCATATGGTAACTCTATGGTTTCACTTCTTGAGGAACTGCCAAATAGTCTTCCAAAGTGGCTGCATCATTTTACATTCCCACCAGCAGTATATGAGGAGAGATTTACTCTTCTATTCGGATGCTTCCTATCTGTTAGCTATGGGACCCTGTGCCAAGTGTACGTAACTTAAGAACACCTCCATTTATTGTCTATAAAATAGGGATAGTGATAGTATCTACTTCGTAGGGTTGTTTGAAAAATAAATGAAATGATGTATGCTAATATTCTTGGTACAAAGTCCTCAATAGTTCCCCCTCCTTCTTTTTTTTTTTTTTTTCTTCGAGACAGGGTCAAGCAGTCCTCCCACCTCAGCCTCCTGAGCAGCTAGGACTACAGGCATATGCCACCGCATCAGCTAATTTTTGTGTTGAGACAAGGTATTGCCATGTTGCCCAGGCTGATCTGGGCTCAAGTGATCCACACACCTCAGCCTCCCAAAGTGCTGGGATTACAGGCATGAGCCACAGCACCTGGCCTAGTTCCCTTCCTTCTGTCTGTAGTATTTGGTTGTCAACTTTTATTCTCTAATAGGGAGATAAAGATGAAATTGTAACTTTATATTAACACTAAGTGATTCATACGCATAGCTGGTGCTGAATAAACACTTTTCGTGGATAATTGAAAATAGCAATAGAACTTATATTGTTTTAACACCAAAGTAAATGTATTTCATTCTCCCTGGTATGGAACTAATACCTGAGACTATAAGAAGAGAAAGCATAGAAATAAGTCAGCTTTTTTGTTTGTTTGGAATTTTCAGATTTTTCCGAAAACATTTTTTATTTCTCCACATTTTAAGAGTTTCAAACATATAGAATTAAAAGAATATTCTAATGATCACCCATATGCATACCATCTAAATTCAACAATTGGTAATTTTTGCATGTTTGCTTTATCTATGTGTGTGTGTCTTTTGCTAAGCTATTTTAGAGAACTGCAGACATCAACGCACTTCACTCCTAAATACTCCAACCTGCTGCTTCTAAAAATTTTACCAATTACCATTACCGCACCTAAGAAAATGGAGTATAGTTCTCTAAATCCTCTACTGCCCAGTCAATACTCAGATTTTCTCAGTTCACCTCAAAATATCTCTAAAGAAGAACCAATCTGACAAGCCAGCTTTGCTTTTCATCAATCTGAGCACTTGTGACTGTTTAGAATTACTAACATCAGCAGAAAAAAATTGTATTTTTGCTGTTGTTTTCAGATATTAGCTCAACTGGCACCTCTGTTCTACCCAGCTACTTTCTTTGCCTTGGTTCTGATTAAGCCTGAGGTAGGGAGTAGTGCAAAACTGTGTGTTGTTGTTTATGTGTGATGATATTCAACTAAATAAAATGGACATTGATTGTCATAGACATTTGTTAGCTACCTCCTCACTATTCTTCTCCTCTTCTTCTTTCTAATACCAACTTGAACCTTGAATAAACAGGTGGTCTGTTGGCCATTGACCAGGAATGGGCTCCACCAGTTTATCCTTTCTCCCTTAGTGCTTAGTCCAGGGAAGGACCTGTGAGCCACACTGGGCCAATCAGAGGTAAGACTAAACATCAGAGGTTTTGACTGAGCTATGGGAAGAGCAAAGTTTCTCTTTCCTGCTAGACCTAAAAAAGGAAAGCTGTAATCCCAGGAATTTACTGGCAGCTATCTGGGATACAAAAGGCAAGAACCAACTGAAGATTTAGCCAACAGAAGAAAGAGAACCTGAGACAAAAAAGAAACCAGGACATGGTCACGGTGTAAGAGCTCTAAGCCTTATCTGAAGCCAGCATGCCGACCTCCTCACTCTTTAATTTATATTACCCAATAGATTACCTTTTTTGGCTTAAGCCAGTTTGGGTTGTGTTTTCTATTTTTACAGTTAAGAGTCCCAAGGCATTCAATCCTTATAATTTGCTTGTCACCCATCCCTGAGTATAATATGCTGCTATGAACATAAGGAGGTAACTAATAATAATAATGTTAAATACATAAAAACACAATTGTACAGCTCCACATACTATTATGAAATACAACCATTTAACCACCATCCAGAAATATAAGCTTGTCCACACCCCAGAAGACCCTCACATGCCCTTTCATTCACACCCCAGAAGACCCTCACATGCCCTTTCATTCACA